>NC_069385.1:116372878-116675909 GCF_027475565.1 Acinonyx jubatus | reverse complement strand
TGAGACGGGGGTGGGGAAGGAGGGGCAGAGAGAGAGAATCCCAAGCAGGCTTTGTGCTGTCACCGCAAAGCCTGACCTGCAGCATGATCCCACCAACCACAACCTGAGCCAAAATCAAGAGTTGGACGCTTAACCGACTGAGCCACCCAGGTGCCCCCGTCTCACATTCTAACTTCATAGAGCTCCCTCGTCTGTTTCAAGTAGTGTTAGAAATATAATTTGCTTTCTGAGATATCCTGGTCTGTCTACTCTCCACCTAGGCCCCCCCCCCACTTTTGTTTGTACAATCTCTTTTCTTCATTTGTTTTCCCTATCTTGCTCAGTTTGGATTCCTCTCCCAACAGTTTCTTTTCAACATGGGTGCTGTGTCCTAAGAAGGAACCTTGATTAGTTTCCTGAGTTTATAGGGCTAGCCTGCTCCAGGTCCTTTGGACCTCACTGGGGACCCCTTGCAGTTGACTACACCCCACTAATTTCAACTGCTATGATCAAATTGGCCCACGTTGCTTTTCATTTAAAACTTGGTTATCTTGTAGTTCTTCTGTTCTTTGGTTTGTCAGATGACTTATTGCTTTCATGTTGATTTTCACAGCTGCTTATAGCACATATGTCTTGTGGCTATTGATGCTTTTTCCCTCTTGCTTTATGTGGGGGTTTATGAGGCTGCTTTGTCTTCTAGTTTTGTTATAAGTGTTATCCGTGGGCTTCTGGTGTTGCTATCTAGTTGCTCTGTTTTTATGTGGGGATTCAGAAATATCAAAAGTCTATATTGCCACTGCTATAGCCATTTCTCCAGAATCACTTGAGTAAAAAGGTGATACAATCGTGAGTAGAATGATAGGTCTCACCTAACATCTTACTTGGCACAGAGACAGTGTGGTCATTAGTCAACATTTGTTCTGTAACTTTCTCTTTTCTCCAAACTAAAAAACGTTATTGGCTATAATGCCCATTTAGTGGATTTCCATAGAAATAATAGGTTCTTATTTTTACTCTTTTCAGGTTCACCAAGAATCTTTCCCCAGACAAAATCAATTTGAGCACTCTGAAAGGGGAGGGTCAGCTGACGAACCTGGAGCTAGATGAAGAGGTTCTACAGAATGTGCTGGAGCTGCCCACCTGGTTAGCCATCACTCGGGTCTACTGCAACAGGGCCTCCATCCGGGTGAGAATGGGGGTCAGAGTGCTGTTGCTGTCCTTGGCCAACAGGCATGCTTTATTGAGGGACAGCTCCCACAGCCCTGAGTCTTTGCTTTCTTCTTTCAGATCCAGTGGACAAAGTTGAAGACACATCCCATATGCTTGGTAATGGCTTTTCTTGATTGCAAGTAATCACATGGGGATGACTGGGGTCAGGTTTTAAAAGATCTGAGAGAAGATGGGGAGGAGTCCTGATAGGCTGTCTTTTTTGGGAGTGATGATTGCTCTTTCTGGCTTGTCAGGTTCTCTCTCAGACAGAGTGACTACTGTCTGGGCTTATTCTGGTATTGCTATGAGGTATAATGTTAGCATTGAGACACAAGACCCAGGAGTCCTGAGTTGCTTGTTTTGCTTTTTGTTTTTTATAACAAATTTGCTACCCAGGTTCTACTTTTACATTTCCTTTGGAATCCTGACAGAGGAAAAATGAGAAATGTAGTTGATGTTGACTATCGGGTGATTATCAACTGAAAGCCCTTCATCAGTGAAAGCCCTGATCCATGCATGCCTTTACTCAAAGAGTGGAATCTCCAGGAATAGTAATCTCTGTAACTTGGATTTATGTTTTAGTTTTCTGCTATGAGCTAATCCCATACTTGTCATGGAGTTCTGCTGCTAATGGACATGGAAGAGGGAAGATGAGGCCTGTCTTTGTATTTCAGTTTGTTCGTTCATTCGACAGACATTTAATGTGTGCCCACTGTGGGCACAGCACTCAACTAGGCATTAGAGTATAGAGATGGGTAATCCGCAGCGTGTGCTGTGTGGGTTTTTGTGCAGATGCTTAGCTCTTCGTGGCTTTTATTTCAGTGTCTGGATAAGGTAGAGGTGGAGATGAAGACATGTGAGGAGCCTCGGCCCCCCAATGGACAGTCTCCTATTGCCCTCGCTTCAGGACAGAGGTTAGTTGCTAATGGCCCCATTATTTCCAATATATTAACTGTTCCATATCAACTTTTACTAAAAAACAAAAGCTTTTGGGGTGCCTGGATAGCTCAGTTGGTTGAGTGTCTGACTCTTGGTTTTGGCTCAAGTCATGATCTCACGGTTAGTGAGTTCAAGCCCCCCGTTGGTCTCTGTGCTGACAGCAGAGACTCTCCCCACCCCCTTTTTTTCTACCCCTCTCTCTGCCCCTCCCCCGCTTTCTCGCTCTCTCCCAAAAACAAATAAATAAACATTTAAAAAACAACCTTTTTGGGGCACCTGAGTGGTTCAGTTGGTTGAGCATCTGACTTCGGCTCAGGTCATTGATCTCACAGTTTGTGAGTTTGAGCCCCACGTCGGGCTTGCTGCTGTCAACCTGTCAGCACAGAGCCCACTTTGGATCCCCTGTCCCCCTCTCTCTTCTCCTTCCCCACTTGAACTCTTCCAAAAAATAAATAAAGTCATTGCTGTACCTAAGGTCATCGAGGTTTTCTCTTATGCTGTCTTCCAGGAATTTTATATCAGTTTGTTTAAAATTTTTAAATTGTTTTTAAATTTATTTTTTAATTATATAAAATAAAAAGTTAAAGTACCAAAGTTAAAACCATAAAACAAGATATGTTATACGTATGTATGTTTGTGTTGTCCCCTTTCTTACATAAAATACTGCATACCATAAACACTTTCCACATTGTTTTTTCTTTTAAAAACATATCCTGGAGATCAGTCTATAGAAGTATATAGAGCAACATTCCTTATTCCTTTTTTTTTTTTTTTTTAAGTAGGCTTTATGTCCAGTGTGGGGCTTAAATTCATGACCCGAGATCAAGAGTTGCATGTTCTGCCATCTGAGCCAGCCAGGCACCCCCCGCCCCCCCATTTGTTTTTGAATCTACAGAATACTCAAAATATTTTCAGGAGGCATCATAGTTTCTATAGCCTGTTTTCTATTGATAGATATTTGAATTATTTCTAGTTTTCTTGCTGTTACAAATAGTGCAGCAATAAATGACCTTGTTCATGAGTCACTTAGTATTTTTCCAGCATATTTTAACTCTGTTTTTTTAAATTTATTTATTTATTTTGAGAGAGAGAGAGAGAGCGAGCGAGCCGGGGAGGGGCAGAGAGACAGAGGAAGAAAGAATTGCAGGCAAGCGCCATGCTGGCAGTGTGGAGCCCAATGCGGGGCTCAAACCCACAAACCATGAGATCATGACCTGAGCCTAAACCAAGAGCCGGAAGCTTAACTGACTGAGCCACCCAGGTGCCCCTTCCAACATATTTTAAAAACCATTTTATCGAAATATAATTCACATACCATAGAATTCATCCATTTGTAGTGTTTAGTTCAATTGTTTTTAGAATTTACACCAGGTTGTACAACTATAACCACAGTCAATTTTAGAACATTTTAATCACCCAAACAAACCCCATACTACCTATTAGCAGTCACTCCTCATTGTCCCTTGCCTTAGTCCTAGGTGACCATTAATGTACTTTCTGTATCTATTCTGATCATCATTCTGATCATCCTATAAATGGAATCATTTACTCTGTAGTCTCTTATAGCTGGCTTCTTTCACCTAGCATAATATTTTCAAGGTTTAGATGTATTTTAGCACTATCACTACTTTATTCCTTCTTGTGAGCAAATAATATTTTATTGTATGGATAGATATACCACATTTTATTTATCCATTCATCAGTTGAGGGACATTTGGGGTGTTTCTCCCTTTTTTGCCAGCATATTTTGGGATAGATTCCTAGAAGTGGGACTCGTGGGTTAAAGGGAAAATGTATGTATAATTTTAATAGTAATTGCTGAATTACCTTCTATAAGGATATAATTTTATGTTCCCATCAGCATTGTGTACTAGTTCTTGTTTTTCCAGAGACTTGTCAATAGAGAATATTGTCAGGCTTTAGGATTTTTGCCTAATCTAATAGATGACACATGGTGTTTCAGTGTAGTTTTTTGGTAAATTATATTGAAGTGTACCATATTGAAGAACACAAATCATGTGTATATAATAGTTGAGTGATTCTTTACAAAGTTAACACATCAAGAAACAGACTACTAACTTCCAGAATCCTAGAAGTCTCCTGTGGCCTTTCTAGTTATATCCACCCCAAGGATCACTTTCATTGTGATTTGTAACACCATACATTAGTTTCCCTAGTTTTAAAGTTATGTAAATGTAACCGTATAGTATGTCATCATTTGTGTCTAGCTTCTTCAGCTCAACATGGTGTTTGTGAGAGCCATCCATATCATTACACATATTTGTAGTTCATCCATCCTCATTACTTACATTATTCCAATACATGCCACAGTCTGTCCAGTGCTGTTGTAAATGGACATTTGGTTTGTTTGTAGTTTCTGGCTATTAAGTGTACTGTTGCCATGTGGAACTATCTCCATCATGACTGTGGTGGTCTGTATGCATTTGTGAAAACCCTAGAGCTGGGCACCACAAAGAATGAATTTTTCTGTATGAAAATTAAACACATGTAAGAAAAAAGCATAGTGCTCCTGTGAGTATTCTGGTACGTATCTCTTGGTGGACACATTTCTGTTTTATATATGTCCAGCAGTAGAGCCGCAGGGTCATAGGCTGTGCGTGTGTGTGTTCTGCTTTAGTAGATACTGCTAGACAGTTTTCCAAAGTGCTTGTACCACTTTTCCTACTAGCAGTGCATAAGAGTTCCAGTTGCTAACACTTAGTATTTTTTATCTTTTAATTTTAGCCATCTGATAGGTGTGTAATTGTATCACATTATGATTTTAATTTGCATTTTCTTGATGGTTGGTTTGTAGGAATTTTGAATATCTTGATTAATAAAATATTGATACAAGTATTTTTCCTAGTTATCTCTTAGGTTCTTTGTCTTTTTCTTATTAATTTGTAGAAGTTCTTTATCCTAAAAACAAGTCCTTGGTTACATACATGTATTACAAATATCTTCTACTCTGTGGGTTCACGATGACTCTTTTTTTAGTCTTCTCTCTCTTTTTTTTTTTTATTGAGGCATAACTGACATAATATTATATTAGTTTTAGGTGTACAACAAAATGATTTGATACTTGTATATATTGCAAAATGATCACAATAAGTCTAGTTAACATTTGTCACCATACTTTACTGCTGTCACTTTATTTTTAGACAGGAAGCAGGATTTATTGGTGGGCATGAATGGGAAGGGCAGTGCTGAGGTTCTCATGAGTGCAGAGCCCACCCTTTGTCCAAGGGGCCATGATTAGGGATGTATTTGACCCCAGAGCCATCTGGGATGGGTCGCTTTTCAGCCACCATGTCTTCAAATTCGTCCACATTAAACTTAGTAAAGCCCCACTTGTTGGAAATGTGGACCTTCTGGCGGCCAGGGAACTTGAACTTGGCCCTACGTAGGGCTTCAGTCACATGCTCCTTGTTCTGCAACGTGGTACGGACGGATATGATGACTTGGCCAATGTGGACCCTGGCCACTGTGCCCTGGGGCTTTCCAAAGGCACCCTGCATACCTGTCTGGAGCCTAGATTGGAGAAAGCATGAGGCCAAACCTCAATGTCCACCAGAAAAAACTATCTCCAATGTCCCTTAGGGCAACCCGTACAATCAACAGGCTGCATACACTACCGAGGAGGCTGCTGTTTGCAGCCATTACACACTGGGCCCCATGGGGAAAGAGTATAGTCGGCTTAATTGGCTGCAGATACTGCTGTCCCTTTTACATTGCTTTATTATAATTATTGTAAATTGCCTTCTCTGCATTTCATGTCTTTTTAACAGTTTTTTAAATTGTGGTAAGAAACACATAATATAAAATTTACTATCTTAAACCATTAAACATTTTTTTTAATGTTTATTTGTGAGAGAGAGAGAAAGAATGTTATCAGGGGAGGGGCAGAGAGAGTGGGAGACACAGAATCCAAAGCAGGCTCTAGGCTCTGAGCTGTCAGCACAGAGCCTAACGTGGGGCTCAAACTCACTAACTGTGAGATCATGACCTGAGCCAGTCGGATGCTTAACCGACTGAGCCATCCAGGTGCTCCTTAACCATTTTTATTTATTTATTTTGAGAGAGGGAGAGAGGTAGAGAAGGTGAACAAGGGAAGGGCAGAGAGAGAGAGAGAAAGAGAGAGAGAGAGAGAGAGAGAGAGAGAGAGAGAGAGAATCGCAGGTAGGCTCCATGCTGCCAGCGCAGAGCCTGATGCAGGACTCGATTTCATGAACCACGAGATCATGACCTGAGCTCAAGTCAAGAGTCGGACGCTTAACCGACTGAGGCACCCAGGCACCACACCATCTTAACCATTTTTAAGTGTACAGTTCAGTACTGTTAACTATATTTGCATCCTACAACAAATCTCTATAACTTTTTCATCTTGCAGAACTGGAACTCCATATCCATTTGTATTGGTTTGCTATGACTGCCATAACATAATACCACAGACTGGGTGCCTAAATAGTTGAAATTTATTTTCTCACAATTCTGGAGGTTTTAAGTCCATTATCAAGGTATCAGCAGGTCCTGAGACCTCTCTCCTTGGCTTGCAGACTCCTGACTTGTCACCGTTTCCTCACATGGCCTTTACTCTGTACCTGCTCATCCCTGGTCTCTTCCTTTTTTCCTTTTTAATTGAAGTATAGTTGATATACAATGTTATATTGGTTTCAGGTGTACAACATAGTGATTTGACAGTTCTGTACATTATATAGTGCTCACCATGATAAATGTAGTTACCATTTGACCATACATTTGACCATAATATTATTACAATGTTATTGACTATATTCCCTATGCTGTATTTTTCATCCTAGTGACTATTTTATTACTTGAGGTATGTACCTCTTAATCCCCTCACCTGTTTGCCCACTCCTCCAACCCCTCCTCTCTGGCTACCACCAGTTTGTTCTCTGTATTTATGAGTTTGTTTTGTTTGTTCTTTTGTTTGTTTTTTAGATTCCACGTAGTAAGTGAAGTCATGATATTTTTCTTTGTCTGACTTGTTTTCTTTGACTTGTTTTACTTAGCATAATACCTTCTAGGTTCATTCATGTTGTCATAGCTGGCAAGATTTAATTCTTTTTCATGGCTAAGTAATATTTCACTGTGTGTGCATATATACGTATATATGTATATATATACATGTATATTATATGTCACATATTCTTTGTCCATTTACCTATTGATGGACAATTGGGTTGCTTCTGTATCTTGGCTATTGTAAATAATGCTGAAATAAACATAGGGGTACAGATATTTTCTTGAATTAATGTTTTAATTTTCCTCAGGTAAATATCCAGAAGTAGAATTACTAGATTGTATGATACTTCTATTTCTATTTTTATTTTTTCCTTTTCAGATTTTTATTTAAATTCTAGTTAGTTAATATTCTAGCACAACATTGGATTCAGAAGTAGAATTCAGTAATTCATCACTTACATACAACACCCAGTGCTCATCATAACAAGTGCCCTCCTTAATACCCATCGCCCATCTGGCCCATCCCCCACCCACCTCCCTCCATCAACCCTCAGTTTGTTCTCTATCCTTAAGAATCTCTTATAGGGCACCTGGGTGGCTCAGTTGGTTAAATGTCCGACTTCGGCTCAAGTCATGGTCTCACGGCTCGTGAGTTCAAGCCCCGCATCAGCATCAGACTCTATGCTGACAGTGTGGAGCCTGAAGCCTGCTTCAGATTCTGCCTCCCTCTCTCTCTCTTCCCCTCCCTCACTCATGCTCTGTCTCTCTCTCTCAAAAAAAAAAAAAAAAAGAGTCTCTTATAGTTTGTTTCCCTCTCTCTTCTTTCCCTCTCCCATATTTTCATATGTTTTGTTTTTTAAATTCCACATATGAATGAAATCATACAGTATTTGTCTTTCTCTGATTATTTCGCTTAGCATAATACATTATAGCTCCATCCATGTTGTTGCAAATGGTAAGATTTCACTCTTTTTGATGGCTTATATTCCTGTGTGTGTGTGTGTGTGTGTACATACCACATATATACACACATACATACATACCACATCTTCCTTATCCATTCATCAGTCAGTGGACATTTGGTCTCTCACCATAGTTTGGCTATTGTTGATAATGCTGCTATAAACATCGGGGTGCATGTACTCCTTCAAATCTGAATTTTTGTATCTTTTAGGTAAATACCTGGTAGTGCAATTGCTGTGTCGTAGGGTTGTTCTATTTTTAACTTTTTGAGGAACCTCCATACTCTTTTCCGGAGTAGCTGCACCAATTTGCATTCCCACCAACAGTGCAAGAGGGTTCTCCTTTCCCTGCATGCTCACCAACACGTGTTGTTTCTTGTGTTAATTTTAGCCATTCTGACAGGTGTGAGGTGATATCTCATCGTGGTTTTGATTTGTATTTCCCCAATGATGAGTGATGTTGAGTATCTTTCCGTGTGTCTGTTAGCCATCTGGATGTCTTCTTTGGAAAAATATCTATTCATGTCTTCTGCCTATTTCTTGATTAGCTTATTTGGGTTTGATAAGTTCTTTATAGATTTTGGATACTAACCCCTTATCAGATATGTCATTTGCAAATATCCTATTCCATAGGTGGCATTTTAGTTTTGCTGATTGTTTCCTTCTCTGTGTAGAAGCTTTTTATCTTGATGAGGTCCCAGTAGTTCATTTTTGCTTTTGTTTCCCTTGCCTCCGGTGACGTGTTTAATAAGTTGTTCCAGCCGAGGTCAAAGAGGTTGTTGCCTGTTTTCTCCTCTAGGATTTTGATGGTTTCCTGTTTCACATTTAGGTCTTTCATCCGTTTTGAATTTATTTTTGTGTATGGTGTAAGAAAGTGGTCCAGGTTCATTTTTCTACATGTTGCTGTCCAGTTTTCCCAACATCATTTGTTGAAGAGACTGCCTTTTTTCCATTGGGTATTCTTTCCTGCTTTGTTGAAGATGAGTTGACCATATAGTTGTGGATCCATTTCTGGGCTTTCTATCCTGTTCCATTGATCTATATGTCAGTTTTTGTGCCAGTACCATACTGTCTTGATGACTACACCTTTATAATATAGCTTGAAATCCAGAATTGTGATGCTTCCAGCTTTGCTTTTTTTTTTTTCATGTATTTATTTTTGAGAGAGAGAGGAGAGAGAGAGAATCCCAAGCAGGCTCTGTACTCTCTCAGTGTGGAGCCGCACTTGGGGCTCAGTCTCCTGAACCGTGAGATCATGACCCAAGTGGAAATCAAGAGTTGGATGCTTAACCAGCTGAACCACCCAGGCACCCCTCCAGCTTTGCTTTTCTTTTTTAGGATTGCTTTGGCTATTTGGGGTCTTTTGTGGTATTCCATATAAATTTTAGGATTATTCATTCTAGCTCTGTGAAAAATGCTGGCGGTATTTTGATAGGGATTGCATCAAATGTGTATATTGCTTTGGGTAGTATATACATTTTAACAGTGTGTGTTCTTCCAATCCATGAGCATGGAATGTTTTTCCATTTCTTTGTGTCCTCTTCAGTTTCTTTCATAAATGTTTTATAGTTTTCAGAGTACAGATCTTTTAAACTCTTTTTTAAGGTTTATTCCTAGTTATTTTATGGGTTTTGGTGCGATTGTAAATGGGGTCAATTCCTTGATTTCTTTTTCTGCTGCTTCATCATTGGTGTATAGAAATGCCAGGTTTCTGTACATTGATTTTATATCCTGCAACTTTGCTGAAGTCATGTATTAGTTCTACTTCTTCTTTGCTGATTTGGATGCTTTTTTTTTCTTTTTGTTGTCTAATCGCTGAGGCTGAGACCTCTTGTACTATGTTAAATAACTATGGTGAGGGTGGACATCCCTGTCATGTTTCTGACCTTAGGAGAAAAGTTCTCGGTTTTTCCCAGTTGAGGATGATATTAGCTGTGGGTCTTTCATACATGGCCTTTACAATGTTGAGGTATGTTCCATCTCATACTTTGTTGAGGGTTTTTATCAAGAATGGATGCTGTATTTTGTCAAATGCTTTCTCTGCATCCATTGAGAGGATGGTATGGTTCTTATCCTTTCTTTTATTAATGTGGTATAGCACGTCAATTGATCTACAAATATTGTACCACCCCTGCAGCCCAGGGATAGATCCCATTTGATTGTGGTGAATAATTATTTAATGTACTATTAGATTCAATTTGCTAGTATCTTGTTGAGAATTTTTGCATCCATGTTCAGCAGGGATATTGGCCTATAAGTCTCCTTTTTGTGGGGTCTTTGTCTGGTTTTGAAATCAAGGTGATGCTGGCCTCATAGAATGAGTTTGAAAGTTTTCCTTTTATTTCTATTTTTTGGAATGGTTTGAGAAGAATAGGTATTAACTCTTCTTTAAATGTTTGGTAGAAATTCCCTGGGAAGCTATCTGGACCTGGACTTTCATTTGTTGGGGTATTTTTGATTACTGATGCCGTTTCTTTGCCTGTTCAAATTTTCTTTCTTTCTGTTTCAGAAAACAGGTAGTGTGTGAGTTTCTAGGAATTTGTCCGTTTCTTCCAGGTTTCCCAGTTTGTTGGCATATAATTTGTCATAATATTCTCTAATAATTGTTTATATTTCTGTGGTGTTGGTTTTGATCTCTCCTCCCTCATTGGTGATTTTATTTATTTGTGTCCTTTCTTTTTTCTTTTTGAGAAGTTTAGCTAGGGGATTATCAATTTTAATTCTTTCAAAGAACCAGCGCTTAGTTTCTTGATCTGTTCTGTTTATTTTTGTGGTTGTTTGCTTGTTCCTATATCATTTATTTCTGCTATAATTTATTATTTCCCTTGTGCTGATGTTAGGCTTTATTTATTGTTCCTTTTCTAGCTCTTTTAGGTGTAAGGTTGGGTTGTGTATTCGAGACTTTTCTTGCTTCTTGAGATTGATACTTCTACTTTTAGTTTTTTTGAGGAGCCTCCATACTGTTTTCCACAGGGGCTGCACCAAATTGCCATTCCCACCGACAGTGCACAAAGGTTCCCTTTTCTCCACATCTTTGGCAAAATTCCTTGTTTCTTGTTATTTTGATACTAACCATTCTGACAGATGTGAGGTGATATCTCATTGTCGTTTTTGATTTGCATTTCCCTGATGAGTGATGTTGAACATCACTATCACTTTTTTTTTTTTTTTTTTTTTAAGAGAGAGAGAGAGAGAGAGAGAGAGCATGAGCCAGGGAGAGGGGCAGAAAGAGGGAGGGAGAATCCTAAGCAGCCTCCCTGCTCAGTGCAGAGCCCAGTTTGGGGCACGATCCCATGATCTTGGGATCATGGCCTGAGCCAAACTCAAGAGTCAGACGCTCAACCAACAGGTGCCCCACAATATCAACCTTAATGTTGTTTTTTTGTTGAACAGAAATTATTAATTCTAATGTAGTCCAGTATCAATTTTTCCCTTTTTGTGTCTTTTTAAGGGCTCTTTTCCTGTCCTACGGCTTGAAGATATTCTTTGCTTTCTTCTAAAACTTTTATTGTTTGACCTTTAAACTGATTATTTTTTTTTTGTTTGATGTTTGATAGGGGTCAGTATTATTTTTTCTCTGTTGATATCTTCAAATTGACAGTGCATTGTTATTGAAAGACCATCTTTTCCCTACTGCACTCTCACCTCTGTTATAAATTAAGGGTCTCTCATTATAGTTTTGATTTATGAATGAGGTTGAATTACTCAATGTTTTTTTTTATTTTTAAAAATTCACATCCAAATTAGTTAGCATATAGTGCAAAATGATTTCAAGAGTAGATTCCTTAGTGCCCCTTACCCATTTAGCCCATCCCCCCTCCCACAACCCCTCCAGTAGCCCTCTGTTTGTTCTCCATATTTAAGTCTCTTATGTTTTGGCCCCCTCCCTGTTTTTATATTATTTTTGTTTCCCTTGCCTTATGTTCATCTGTTGTGTGTCTTAAAGTCCTCATATGAGTGAGGTCATATGATTTTTGTCTTTCTCTGACTAATTTCACGTAGCATAATACCCTCCAGTTCCATCCATGTAGCTGCAAATGGCAAGATTTCATTCTTTTTTCATTGCTGAGTAATACTCCATTGTATGTATGTATGTATGTATGTATATATGTGTGTGTGTGTGTATATATATATATATATATATATATATATATATATACACATACATATATATACACACCACATCATCTTTATCCATTCATCCATTGATGGACATTTGGGCTCTTTGGGCTATTGTTGATAGTGCTGCTATAAACATTGGGGTGCATATGTCCCTTTGAAACAGCACACCTGTATCCCTTGGATAAATACCTAGTATGCAATTGATGGGTTGTAGGGTACTTTTATTTTTAATTTTTTGAGGGCCCTCCATACTGTTTTCCAGAGTGGCTGCATCAGCTTGCATTCCCACCAATAATGCAAAAGAGATGCTCTTTCTCCACATCCTCACCAACATCTGTTGTTGCTCGAGTTTTCATTTTAAGAGATAAAAGGAAGGCCTAGAAGTTATTATAGGCATAAGGTGGTATCTCATTGTGGTCTTGATTTCTATTTCCCTGATGATGAGTGATGTTGAGCATTTTTTCATGTGTCGGTTGGCCATCTGGATGTCTTCTTTGGAGATGTGTCTATTCATGTCTTTTGCCCATTTCTTCACTGGGTTATTTGTTTTTTGGGTGTTGAGTTTGGTAAGTTCTTTATAGATTTTGGATACTAAACCTTTATCTGATATGTTGTTTGCAAATATCTTCTCCCATTCTGTCGGTGGCCTTTTAGTTTTGCTGATTGTTTCCTTCATTGTGCAGAAGCTTTTTATTTTGATGAGGTCCCAGTAGTTCATTTTTGCTTTTGTTTCCCTTGCCTCCAGAGACGTGTTGAGTAAGAAGTTGCTGCGGGCAAGATCACAGAGGTTTTTGCCTGCTTTCTCCTGGAGGATTTTGATGGCTTCCTGTCTTACATTTAGGTTTTTCATTCATTTTGAGTTTATTTTTGTGTATGGTGCAAGAAAGTGGTTCCAGGTTCATTCTTCTGCATGTTGCTGTCCAGTTTTCTCAGCACCACTTGCTGAAGAGACTGTCTTTATTCCATTGGATATTCTTTCCTGCTTTGTCAAAGATTAGTTGCCATACGTTTGTGCGTCCATTTCTGGGTTCTCTATTCTGTTCCATTGATCTGAGTGTCTGTTCTTGTGCCAGTACCATACTGTCTTGATGATTACAGCTTTGTAGTATAGCTTGAAGTCTGGGATTGTGATGCCTCCTGCTTTGGTTTTCTTTTTTCAAGATTGCTTTGGCTATTCAGGGTCTTTTCTGTTTCCATACAAATTTTAGTACTGTTTGTTCTAGCTCTGTGAAGAATGCTGGAGGTATTTCGATAGGGATTGCATTAAATATGTAGAGTGCTTTGGGTAGTATCAACATTTTAACAATATTTTGTTCCTCCTATCCAGGAGCATGGAATCTTTTTCCATTTATTTTGTGTCTTCTTCAATTTCTTTCGTAAGCTTTCTATAGTTTTCAGTGTATAGATTTTTGACCTCTTTGGTTAAATTTATTCCTAGGTATTTTATGGTTTTTGGTGCAATTGTAAATGGGATCAATTCCTTGATTTCTCTTTCTGTTGCTTCACTGTTGGTGAATAGGAATGCAGCCAATTTCTGTGTGTTGATTTTATATCCTGCAACTTTGCTGGATTCATGAATCAGTTCTAGCAGTTTTTTGGTGGACTCTTTTGGGTTTTCCATATAGAGTATCATGTCATCTGCAAAGAGTGAAAGTTTGACCTCCTCCTGGCCAAATTGGATGCCTTTTATTTCTTTGTGTTGTCTGACTGCAGAAGCTAAGATTTCCAATACTATGTTGAATAACAGTGGTAAGAGTAGACATCCCTGTCTTGTCCCTGACCTTAGGGGGAAAGCTCTCAGTTTTTCCCCATTGAGGATGATAAAATTACTTATAATGTTTAATGTTTAATATCATTTGCACTTATTTCTCTGTGAAATGTCCATACTCTGACCCATTCTTATTGGCCTGTCAGCCTTTTTCTTTTCAGTTTCTTGAAGCCCCTTATATATTACAGATGTTAGCCCTTTGTGATATAAATTGAAAAAAAATATTTTTCAAGTTTATAATTTCTAGGCCTTCCTTTTATCTCTTGTAATGAAAACTGATTTCATTTACATGTCAAGAGTATGTGTGTTTTCTACATCCAGAAGGACTGTAAGATTGCCTTCATCCCTCTCTTTGCCATTTCACTGTGGAAGTACATCTAGCTGTGCTCTTTGGATTATATTTGGCAGGGTAGAGTTGGGATTGCTTTTGACCTCTTGTTCATATGATTGTACTTCTTCCCATTTCCACTACCTTTGCAGTCTGCTGGGCCTTTGAATATTTTATAGAAACCTAGTGTTTTCTTTCCATAGTTATACCTCCCCTCACACACAGCATTCAAATTCATGTAGTTTGTAGGCTATAAAAATATTTTCACATTTATTCTTTCTAACAGAATGGAGTTTATTTCCAGGTCCACTCTTTTTCTTTTATTTCACTCCTCAAAAAATCTCATTAAAAAAGTACTGCATCATATAAAAGTTTCAAAATTTAAAAGCTATAAGTATAGGGGCACCTGGGCGGCTCAGTCGGTTAAGTGTCCAACTCTTGGTTTCAGCTCAGGTCATGATCTCACAGTTTCGTGAGTTCAAGCCCTGAGCCGGGCTCTGCACTGACAGTACACAGCCTGCTTGGGATTCTCTCTTTCCCTCTCTTTCTGCCCCTCCCCCCACTCACACTGTCTCTGCCTCTCTCAAATTTATATATATATATATATATATATATATATATATATATATATGAAAAGAGAAATAAAGAAAGAAACCATCCACAGTTCTAGCACCCAAAGAGAGACACTGTTAATAATCTTGTCTGATGTCTTCCAGCACAGAGTATGCACAGACTCTCACATGATTCTGAACATTGGTCTGCCTCATTTGTTGTAGTGAGTATGGCTTTGCCGAGAAGGTGGTGGAGGGAATGTTCATCATTGTCAATTCCATCACCATCAAGATTCACTCCAAGGCCTTCCACGCTTCTTTTGAATTGTGGCAGCTCCAGGGCTACAGTGTCAACCCCAACTGGCAGCAGAGTGACCTCCGCCTCACCCGCATCACTGACCCCCGCCGAGGAGAGGTGACAACCCTAGTATTGCAAGAGAAGAGAATGGGGAGATCCAGAATAGGACCTCTTTTTAAAGGATACTGTTCGTGCTTTGGGGATTTCCTCAGATATTGCCCTTATTCCTGTGAACCCAAGAAGCCCTTCTGTCCAGTGTTACTGCTGCATCCTTTCCTCACTTAAGGATCTCTGCATTCTATTGGTGGGATCCCAACCGAGAATGGTGGGGGTTTCTGCTTTGCCAGTCTTTTCCCCCTTGGACTTCCTGCCTCTTGGTTAATTTCACCCACAGAATTAAGGGAGTTTACTCTCTCTCCTTCCAGGTTTTAACATTTAAGGAAATAACTTGGCAAACACTTCGAATTGAGGCAGATGCTACTGACAATGGTGATCAGGATCCAGTCACCACTCCATTGAGGCTTATTACCAACCAAGGCAGGATCCAAATAGCCCTCAAAAGAAGAGTGAGTATATTTTCTGCCCTCATGAAAACTTCCATCTTTTATTCTCCTACACATCCTGGGAGTTGGTATTCTCTCTTGGAATGTTACTGGCTCTAGGAATGACAATTGAAAAGGACAGGCCTGTAATTTAGTGTTGCACAGAACATTTCTGTGAACATTTCCACCTCCTTGTCATCTGTATTTTGGAAACCACAGTTTTTACCCATATACAGGGACATGGACCTAGGCACCTAGCAGTTCACTTTTCCTGCTTCTTGTTAATTGCAGAAAACATCAGTAGCTTTGTAAGAAATGGACTCTCCACAGTGGTTGTTGCTTTCCTTTCATGTTCTGGGGATTAAAAGCCATTTCTGAAATTAACTGGGCAAGAGTCACTTTGAGTTGGAATAATACAAGATGTTGAACTTCATGTTCTGTGTGGCTCCTTCAGACCAAAGACTGCAATGTGGTAGCCTCCAAGCTGATGTTCCTGTTGGATGATCTGCTCTGGGTGCTGACTGACTCACAGCTCAAGGCTATGATGAAGTATGCGGAGTCGCTGAGTGAGGCCATGGAGAAGTCAGCCCAGCAGAGGAAGAGCCTGGCCCCTGAACCTGTACAGGTTAGAGGCGTGGGGCTAGGGAGATGGTAGGCCAGACCTAATTCATATCAACATAGGTAGAGTCTAGACTTTATTAGGCTTATTTGGAGCATTTTTCATTTACTTCTAGATGTGCATAGGTTTTGTTTGTGTGTCTGATTTATTTATTTATTCTGTTCATTGGGTGCCTCCCGTGTGTTAGCTTATTACATAGTGCTGGCCACTGGAAAGGGAGAGTATAATAAACTTCTTGTTTTTGTCCTTGGAGCTTTCACTGTCTTAAAATACTTACTGTCAACAAGCTATTACAACATGATGTGTATAAAGGTAGACATTGTGCCATGAGAGCACAAAGAAGAGGCATCTAACTACACAGACTGAAGGGGGTCATTTAAGAAAGACTTGCTGTAGGAGGTGTTTTGGCATCAGTGAGCTAAGTCCTGGGGGGGGTCAAAGCTTGGGGGGCAATTCAAACTCAGAACAGAACTCTGACAATTACTACACTAATTATAATTAGGCTTTTTGCAGTTTGGGTTATTTAGGTGGGACAGACCTACGTGAGCTACCAGGTGAACACTTATGAAAGGGAAGAGTCATCTTGCTAAAATGTGGTTTTCTTCAGACTGAAATAAAGCTTAAGAAAGCCTGTGAGAAGCCTGCCTGGGTTTGGACTTCTTGTTTTTCTCTCTGTCACATATAGATCACTCCACCTGCTCCCAGTGCCCAGCAGTCCTGGGCCCAGGCGTTTGGTGCCAGCCAAGGCAGCAGCAACAGCAGCAGCAGCCGCCTCAGCCAGTACTTTGAGAAATTTGATGTGAAAGAGTCCTCCTACCATCTGCTCATCTCCCGCCTGGACCTGCACATTTGTGACGATAGCCAGTCTCGGGAGCCAGGTACCCTGTTTGGCCTGAGCCTGGGCTGGGTGGTCCATCACTGCCTTCAGCTCTGGACAAAGCTTCGGGATGGAAGGCTCTTTTCAAGATGCCATGGAGTACTTTGGTTGGCTTCCCTTAATCAGGGCATTCCTTGAGCCTCAGCCTCTGTGGCATCTCTGTTTTTGTTGGTGTGAGGTAGTACTCTTTAGCCTTAAGGCAGCAGGACCACCTGCAATACTTAATAAAATACAGGTGCCATGCTATTCCTAGACCTCCCTAAGTCAGAATCTTCAAGGGTAGAGCTCAAGCATTGTACACTTTCTTTTCTCCCCAGTGTACCTTGGCCAATGCTGACCACTGATAGAAGCTATTAGGAAAGAAAATTCAAGTATAGGAAACCCCAGAATTTTCAGATTTTTGAGTCAATTTAAATAATTTTTATGTGTAAATGCCCTCTTCCCAAGCAGAGAGGTTATGTTGTATTCTTGTCATGCTTTTACATTCATTAGGGCCATTGGTATTACATACACATATATGTTTTATTCAAAATGAAAAAGGAATTGACTCATTTTGTCTTCATGAGTCTTGGGGAAATCACTTAGCCTCTTGCTTAACCTCTTTGAGTTTCATCATTTGTGAACTTGAGTTGAATCATATCTTACTCGTTTACCTCATTGGTTGTTGTCAGGCTCAAATGAAATAATATACTGAATTGGAAGACCTTAATTATAGGCACATGCTCAGTATTATTATTCCTTTGCTGCCTCTTCCTTTAATACTCTGTCTGTATTTCCTTTATACTCCCCTTTGCACCAGCTCTTGGCTTTAGATGCTCTCATATGGTAGATTTTTCTTGTGCTGCTGTATCCTTTCTGAAGGTTCATGTTTGCCTCTTTAATGACCCCTAGACTCAGTTTCCTTGGGGGAATTTACCTTTTCTTCCTGGGGCACCAAGCAGCATTATCTTTCTTGCTTTGCTGTTCTGTGGTGTTGAAGTGACTTCAGTCCCTGTCTACTCCCACTCTGAGAGAGCTGAGAGGAGCAGTGACAACATAAAGATTGCTTTTGCGACCACAAGAAATAAATTGCTCACTGGTTAGCCACCCACTTATTTTGGAAGTTCTTTGCTAAAACGATTATTGTTTTGTTTGGTTGTTTCTTCCAAGTGTTACTATAAAGGCTTTGGGTTTTTTCCTCTTGTTTTGTCTTGGATCTTTTCATAGGTCTTTATTAAGAGTGTATTATTGAGAATTTGACCCTTTTGCTTGATGAGGAGTATTTAGCACTGTCGTCTTCATGTGACAAGGTCCCATAACCCACACTAAGATGTAAATGACTACCCTCCCTTGCAGTCCTTATTTATTTATTTATTTATTTATTTATTTATTTAGCTAAATTAATATATTTTCTCGAATTTAAGAACTTTTTGTATGAGATAGTTTTAGATAGGGAGAAAACTTCCAACCTGCCATACCCAGGTGTGATGTATGACTCTGTAAAGGAATAAGGAACAGCTCTTGTGAATTTGACTCTTCTCCTGGGATCTGGGGGGAAAAGGGAAGGGAGAACTAGGTGGCACAGAAAGCATTCTAAAGTTCTCTGGAATTGTTCTGTCTAATATGCAGCCACATATGACTACTGTTGGCTGATCCAAATTGAGATTGGTTGCAAGTGTAATTTCCACATGGGATTTTGAAGATGTAGTAGAATAAAAGAGTATAGAATACCTTGATAATTATTTTCATATTGGTTATATGTTGAGATGATAATATATTGATTATATTGGTTTAAGTTGTATGTATTGTTAAAATTAATTTCACCTTTTTAAAAAACTGTTTTACATGTGGCTACTAGAAAATTTAAAATTATTTTTATGGCTCATGTTATATTTCTGTTGGATAGCATTGTTTTCAAACTCTCTGTCTAGTATGGTAGTCAATAGCCACGTGTGTCTGTTAAAATTAAAATAAAATAAAATGAAAAAATCAGCCCCTAATTTGCACCACCCACATTTTAAGTACTCAGTGTAATCTACAGACCATAGAAGATATTCATCATCACAGAAAATTCTTTTGGACAGTGCTGCTCTAGAGGCTCCTTGCTACATCTACCTTCTTTTCTCATTAAGGGACATGATAGCCTGGGATGTTGGGCCCTTGAGTAACACACTTACCTATTCCGTGGCATTAAAGGTGAAATTATTGGAAACTGGGTGGGTCCTTGGGGACACCTTGGCTTGAGGTGGGGCAGCACTATCTCTTAAAATTCACAAAAGCAGGGCACCTGAGTGGCTCAGTTGGTTGAGAGTCCAACTTCAGCTCAGGTCATGATCTCACAGTTCATGGGTTTGAGCCCCACATCAGGCTCTGTGCTGACAGCTCAGAGCCTGAAGCCTGCTTCAGATTCTGTGTCTCCCTCTCTCTCTGCCCCTCCCCCACTCCACTCTGTCCCTCTCTCTCTCTCGCTCTCTCTCTCTCTCTCTCTCAAAATAAATAAACATTAAAAAAATTCAGAGAAGAGGTTAGTGGTTGATGGAGAAAAGAGTGTCACCGCTTTTTATTTTATTTTATTTTATTTTATTTTATTTTATTTTATTTTATTTTTATTTTGGGGAGAGCACAAGCAGGGGAGGGGTAGAGAGAGGGGAACAGAGGATCTGAAGTGGGCTCTGCGCTGACAGGCTGGCAACAGTGAGCCCAGTGTGGGGCTTGAACTCATGAGCCATGAGATCATGACCTGAGCTGAAATAGGAAGCTCAGTTGACTGAGCCACCCAGGCACTCCTTACTTGCTTCTTTTTAACTCTTTTTCATCTGGATGAGGCCTGTGAGCCAAAAACTTTCTTTCTTTATCTCTCTTAAGGCCAAGCTTTCCTCATCCCACAGCTCATTGGAGAACTTTAGTCATTTATGGACACTATTTACCATTTATGTCCCATATCTGATTATGTATTTATAATTAAATATGTTGGTGACTGCTAATTATATTTGATTTTGATTTCAATTCTAGACCCTATTTTAATATGCTCAGTCTATGTAGTTTATTGTTCTTTTAGGTCTGAATAACTCCATTGGAGGGAGCATTGCCATGAAACCCTCTCCCTCCAGTGCCTTGGGCATGCATTTTTAACAGGGATGGTATCAGCCAGCAGCAGATGAAAATTGACTCTTTCCTTTTAAGCAGCTTTATTGAGATCTAATTCACATACCATACAATTTGCCCATTTAGAATATACAACTTAGGGGGTTTTAGTATATTTATAGGGTTGTATAATCATCATCACTACAGTCTAATTGTAGAACATTTTTGTCCTCCCTGAAAGAAATCATGTACCCATTAGCTGTCTCTTCCCATTTTGCAACTCTAAGCAACCACTGATGTACTTTCTGTCTTGATTTTTGCCTATTCTAGACATTAAAAATTGGTTCCTTGATGAAGTGTGGGGGTGAAAAAAAATTTTAGCTATAACACTGGTTTGTACCCTTCTAAAGCTTAATCCCTACATGACAAAACTTTAGTCCTTGGTATTTAATTTCTTTCTTTGGGTTTTCTTGGATATCACATGAGGAGCACTGACACTGAGTTCATGGAAGATACACAAAATATGGAAGATCACTGCTAAAAACTATGGTGAATAGATGGCTGTGATTAGAGGTCTTTCTCCCAACTGATTGCTTAATCTCAAAGTCATATGGTAAGAGGTGGCCCGCACATGCCGGTTGGCTGACTTGTCAGTGTTGTTTCTGTTTGAGCCTTAGTGCTTTTGTGGTTTGAACTTTAAGAATTAAATAGGGGCGCCTGGGTGGCTTAGTCGGTTAAGTGACCGACTTCAGCTCAGGTCATGATCTCGCAGTTCATGGGTTTGAGTCCTGCATGGGGCTCTGTGCTGATGGCTTGGAGCCTGGAGCCTGCTTCAGATTCTGTGTCTCCCTCTCTTTCTGCCCCTCCCCCACTCGCTCTCTGTCCCTTTCTCTCAAAAATTAACAAAAAAACGTTAAAAAAGGAATTAAATAAAAAGTCTATATTTTAAAATTATTATTATTTTAAATATTTATTTATTTATTTATTTATTTATTTATTTATTTAACCTTTATTTATTTTTGAGACAGAGAGAGACAGAGCATGAACAGGGGAGGGTCAGAGAGAGGGAGACACAGAACCCAGAGCAGGCTCCAGGCTCTGAGATGTCAGCACAGAGCCCGACGCCGGGCTGGAACTCAGGGACCGCGAGATCATGACCTGAGTTGAAGTCGGCCGCTTAACTGACTGAGCCACCCAGGTGCCCCTTATATTTATTTATTTTTGAGGAGAGAGAGAGATAGAGAGCAAGCAGGGAGGGACAGAGAGAAGGAGAGAGAGAATCCCAAGTAGGCACCATGCTGTCAGCACAGAGCCTGATGCGGGACTCAAACCCACGAACTGTGAGATCATGCATGACCTGAGCCGAAATCAACTGACTGAGCCACCCATACACCCCTATATTTTATTATTTAATTCTGCAGGTTATTCAGCAAATCATGAATTAAGTGCTGAAAAGAAAAAATATTGACTCAGTCTGAATGAATACCTAGCAGCTAGTTAAGCTAAAAGTTATCTTCTTGTATCAAGCAAAAGTTAAAAGTTAAATTTGCTAAGGAGTGCCTGGCTGGCTCAGTAGGTAGAACATATGATTCTTGATCTCAGAGTTTTGAGTTCAAGCTCCATGTTGGTCATAAAGCTTACTTGAGCTTACTTTAAAAAAAAAAGTTCACTGACGTTAATTTTAAGAAATTTATTTAAATTTTCCTTTGTTTTGCTAAAAATACTTTTGATAAAAATTAAAAATCAAAATGAATTTTTTCTCTTTCTGTATTCAAGAAAAAGAAACAAAAAAGAGAAAAAAAAGGAAACCATTTGAAAATTTGAAAAAGTGAATACACTGAAGTAGACTAAAATAAAATGATGGAAGTAAAATAGAATTTGAAAAAATTTACACAGAAGTGAAAAATACAGTAAAAAAAAAGAAATATTTTTAATAAAAATTGAAAATAAAACAACTTTTTCTGTATTCAAGAAAAAGAAAAGAAGTGAAAAAAAAAAAATTGAATAGATGGACCTGCTGCTGAATTCTGTGGTTCAGGTTGTGCAGATTGTTGTGTTAAATCTCAAATCAGTTTTCTAGGTGTGCAGGATGGTTTAGTCTTGGTCTAGCTGTATGTCATGAATGCGAGACACAAAAAACTTCCATGCTGTTCCACCATCTTCTAAAAATACTTTTGAATAATTAAAAGTTTGATTATATTGCTCTTATGTGTTTCTGTAAATTGCTAATTTGCATATATAATTTGATACATAATGAGTTATATAAGAAATACATTTCATTACAGGGTTTGCAGGAAATACAGTTATTTATTTATTTATTTACTTATTTATTTATTTCTAAGTTTATTCATCTGAGAGAGAGTGAGCACATGCAACCTGGGAAGGGGCAGAAGAGATGAGAGAGAGAGAGAATCCCAAGCAGGCTCTGCACTGCCAGCGGGGAGCCTGATGTGGAACTTGAACTCACAAACTGTGAGATCATGACTGAACCAAAGTCAGATGCTTAACCTCCAGGAAATATAGTTATAAAGTTGTTAAAAATTAATAGCTTTAAGTTTTTAAATTTAAATTTTAATTTAAAAGAATTAGTCTTTCATAACCCTGCACTGAATAAAAGGAGTAAACTTTATGCTTATCCTTTTTATGTATAAAGCACAGACATAGGGGTGCCTGGGTGGCTCAGTGGGTGAAGCGTCTGACTTTGGCTCAGGTCATGATCTCACAGTTTGTGAGTTTGAGCCCTGTGTTGGGCTCTGTGCTGATAGCTCAGAGCCTGGAGCCTGCTTCTCATTCTATGTTTCCCTCTCTCTTCCCTTTCCCTGCTCGTGCTCGCTCTCTCTCTCTCTCTCTCTCTCAAAAATAAACACTAAAAAAAACACAACACACATACAGTACATAAACATACATAGTATACCTGTGGTATGAAAATTTTATGGAGAAGGGGGCAATTAGGGAAAAAATGTCTAAATGGGCTTAGAGATAATAAACAAAAAGGTTGAGAAACAGGAACACGAGTGTAGGATGGTGATTAGTCCAGAACTTGGGGTGGTAAAATCTAGATTGGGTGGAAATGACCTTCCTGGTTGTAGGTGTATCAGCTTACACCTAGAGGATTCCATGGTATTTCCCTTCACCCTAATAAGAGATAGGATAGAAGTGTAGAACATAGAAAGGTAGGTCAGATAATATGATATGTAGGAGAAATAGTTCCTACTCTAACTACTTTGCTAACAGTTCTTATAGTTGGAGAGATAAGGTAGAAATAGGGAAAGTTGATTCATTTAGTAAGAATTAAATGTAAATTCAAGGTAAACATAATACATCATTTGACTTAATGCTAAAAATTCCAATGTACCTACAATATCTTCTATGCATATTTTATAATGTCCTTGTTACTGCAGTGTTTTAGTGTTCAATGACAGCTTGGAGCCTGGAGCCTGCTTCAGGTACTTTGTATGTACGTGATTGCTTAATTAGCTCTGAAGCCAGGATGTGAAAGGAAACAATGGGGGTTCTGTTTTTGGGGGAGTTTGGCTTATGCCTCTCCAGGTATTGTGCTGAGGCAGAACAATCCTGGCATTGCTAGGTTTGGGGGAACCAATCTTACCCTTGGGGTAAGGGTTTTAGAGTGTATCTGTGGAAGACCTAGGACTGTAATTCATGAATCCTGAGTTTTGAAATGTCTTTTCCTTTCTGGAAATCTGGCAGCCATTTACAGAAATAATGTAATATACATTTTGGGGGTCTTGTCTATTGACTTTTATAAACCAGAAGAGGAGGGCCTCAGCGTTGCAAGTCACCGGTCATCATGGTCTTTCAATTGCACTTGTGTATCAATCAGGCTTTGGAACCGATCCTCAAGAGCATTTTTAAGTACTTAAAGTGGTGTTTCGGCTTCTTTGTTCCTTCTGCCACTGTTCATCCTTATTTTTCTTTTATAGGTGTCTCTGCAAACAGACTCATGGGTGGTGCAATGCAGCTTACCTTCCGCAAGATGGCCTTTGACTATTACCCCTTCCACTGGGCAGGTAGGACAGTTCTGCATGGCAGCAGTCCTGGTGCTGCCCAGCTACACATGTACTGAGGACAGATTCCTGGATTCATCCCTGACTGCCCAGCAGGCGGGTGCCAGGAATGTCAGCTCAGAGAGGTGCTGGGAATAGCCCTCTTGAAGAAGACATCTTCTGGAAACTTGCAGGGTCTGCTATTAATGATTCTTTATGAGTGATAAAGAAGGAGTAGGAGGAGAGGCAGTGCTTGAGATTTTGCTTTTGACTCTATGTTCTGCCCCTACTTCCAGTAGTTTTAGAGCCTCTCTAATAGTCCATGGTCAAAGATGGTGACAGTCAGCAGCTGGTCTTTAGGGAACCTTAGGGAAAAATCACATATGGAATCCAGAAGAACTTGAGTTGTTCTCACTAGATGATTTTTACTTATCCCATAGAAATCTGCATTGGGATACAGGATCAGATTCTGAACTGTGACTATACCAATGGGAGGGAAAAATTGGGATGTTGGATCGTGGTCTTGGACTAAAATCTTCTTGCTTCTTTGTTGCATAGGTGACAGCTGCAAACATTGGGTACGGCACTGTGAGGCCATGGAGACCCGAGGCCAGTGGGCCCAGAAGCTGGTGATGGAATTTCAGAGTAAAATGGAGAAGTGGCATGAGGAGACGGGTCTCAAACCTCCCTGGCACCTGGGGCTGGACTCTCCCTTCCGGAGGAAAGCAGGTAGGTTACAAAGAGCTGGAGGACTCCCATTGCTTAGTCTCTTGCTAGTTACCTTTGAATATCCAGTGAAGATAAAGCACTGGACTAGCTAATTATCCCAACCTCATCCCATGGAGAGATATCAGTGACTTTTTTTCTTTACAGAGGCCTAGTTGTCTTCAGGAATAGCTGCAGTGTAGAAGAGAGGCTGTTACCTCCTTTATTCAGTAGGCTGTTGCGTTGGTCTTAAGGAGAGTATGAATTTTGAGTTCCTTCTAGGCGCTAGGCAGTGTTAAGCTCTCTTTCCTACCTATAGCCTTAACGATTTTAGGATTTTTACTTTTAATTCTATTAATAATGAGAGTTGAATGTACCCGATTATCTTTCCTACCTTCTTGTTTTTACTTAGATTCTCTCTCCAGTCCTCAAAAGAACTCCCTTGAGAGAAGCCCCTCTCAGGGCCGACAAGCTGCTTTTCGGCCTCCAGCATGGAATCGCTTACGTTCTAGCTGCATGGTAATACGGGTGGATGACTTGGACATTCACCAGGTGAGAAGCCCAGGACACAGGGAGGCATGGTTGGAAAGGGGTCGAGCAGTTCATCGACTGGGGGCAGGCAGCAGATGTGAACAAGATCGTGGACTTCAGGGGCTGCTTCCCTCACTTCTGAGTGGATTGATACATTGGTCTGTTTCTTTCTGAGCATGGCTGCTGAGATCAGGACCTGGGATTTCCCCAGTTTCCTCTGAATACCCCACTTCAAACCTTCCCCTGAGAGAAATGAACTTGCAGATGGTGTTAGGCAGGTGTGAAAATGCCTGCAACACGTGTGAAAAACACTCTTCTCCCTGTGACAGATTTTGGAAGGATTGTAGTGGCTTTATACAACCTCAGGAAATTGAGGAAATTCTATTCTGTATGCTGTACAGATTCTAACAGCAACTTGTGTGTGATTATGTAGGTTTCTACAGCTGGACAGCCAAGTAAGAAGCCATCTACACTCCTTTCCTGTAGTCGCAAACTTCACAACCTACCCACTCAGGTCTCTGCCATTCATATTGAGTTCACAGAGTATTACTTCCCCGATAATCAGGAGCTTCCAGGTAAGCATCTCATCTGGTCACTTCTTACTGTTTAGCTCATGCTCTTCACATTTGCCAGCCTTGGGGCCATGGCTTATATTCTCATTTGATGTTGGAATTTTAGGTGTTTGAGTTAGTTGAGAACACCTTTGTTACAAACTCTCCCTTGTATGAGAATGCATCTTTGCTTTCTTCATAATAAAATGAATTTTAGCTGGTAAGTAAGGGTCAAGGTGCAACTTTGTACATGGCGATTCCTTTTTTTCCTGCTTTCCAGTTCCCTGTCCCAATCTCTACATTCAGTTAAATGGTCTGACATTTACTGTGGATCCTGCCAGCTTGCTCTGGGGAAACCTCTTCTGCCTGGATTTATACCGCAGCTTGGAGCAGTTCAAAGCTATCTACAAGCTGGAAGATTCAAGCCAGAAAGATGAACACTTGGATATTCGACTAGATGCCTTCTGGTTGAAGGTAGGGGAGAGTGGGATTTCATTCCCTGTTGGCAGCCATAGTTGCATTTCTCCCATGGCTATAATCCAGGGTTCTGCTCTGTCCCTTTGATACAAGAAAAACAGTGTCACACCCCAAATAGTCTTTCACATGTGTATCAATGATAGGTTGCCGAGCTACTCAGATGTCCATTCTGAATCAGGTTTCATTTTCTCTCTGAAGGTGAGCTTCCCGCTGGAGAAGAGAGAGCAGGCTGGGTTGCATCGTCCTCAGGCCCTTGTCTTTTCTGCATCAGGCATGACTGCCACCAATACGCGTCATGCCCCACATTGTAGTTGTCTAGACCTCCAAAGTCTCTTCCGAGGTTTTGCGGCTGCTGAGTTCTTTCATTCCAATTATGTTCACTTTCCCAAGGTTCCAGGTGGCTTTAGCCTTCTGCACATGCTTTTTTTACATCATGCTTTCCAGATGGATTCCCGCCTTCTTCAACCCAGTACCCTCCCTCCCCAGAGGCTTAAGGCTTCCCAGGATCTCTGGTCCATCCACTTCACCCAGATCTCCTTGGATTTTGAGGGAACAGAGAACTTCAAAGGCCATACCTTGAATTTTGTGGCCCCCTTTCCCTTGTCCATTTGGGCCTGTCTGCCCCTCCGCTGGCAGCAAGCTCAGGCACGGAAGCTCCTTTTGGCCACAGAAGGGAGGCTGAAACCATCAGCTAGCTTTGGCAGTCCTGTCCAGTCTGAGGTCCTTGCCCCAGACACTGTGTCCCATCAGAGGTCAAAGACTGAACATGATTTGAAAAGCCTGTCAGGCCTTACAGAAGTCATGGATGTTTTGCGAGAAGGCAGCAGTAGTGTGGACAACAAAAGGCCTCTGACTGAGCTCGAGGATGCAGCAGATGTTCACATGCTTGTACACTCCCCTGCACATGTCCGTGTGAGGCTTGACCATTACCAGTACTTGGCTCTACTGCGCCTGAAGGAGGTGCTACAGGGTCTTCAAGAACAACTGACTAAGGATACAGAGGCCATGACCGGGTCTCCCCTGCAGGACCAGACAGCTTGCATTGGGGTCCTCTTCCCCAGTGCTGAGGTGGCTCTGCTCATGCATCCTACCCCTGGGACTGTTGAAGCTGACTCGGCAGGTTCAGATACCACCAGCCTCATAGATTCAGAGTTGTCTCCTTCAGAGGATAGGGAGCTGAAGTCTGATGCCTCTTCAGACCAGGGCCCAGCAAGCCCTGAGAAGGTTCTGGAGGATAGTGGCATTGAAAATCTGGATGCATCCCAGGATAGGCCATTGCCTCTCTCTAGCAATGGAGAACTACAGGATTCAGATTCTCTTGCACAGCAGGAGGCAGGGAAGGGCCATGAGGCAGTCGATTCCTTACAGGCCAAGAGACTGAGCAGAGCTCAAGCATCCACCTCACCGGCTGTGTTGAAGCCCCCAAGTGGCAGGGATACCGCTGTGAATGGACAGGCTGAGCTCATCCCCTTGAAGAACATTGAGGGAGAATTGTCAAGTGCTATTCACATGACCAAGGATGCCACAAAAGAGGCTCTCCATGCCACTATGGACCTCACCAAGGAAGCTGTGTCCCTGACTAAGGATGCCTTCAGTCTGGGCAGAGACCGAATGACCTCCACCATGCACAAGATGTTGTCCCTGCCCCCAGCCAAGTGAGTGGTTCTCTGCCTCCTTCATTCACCCTATTTCTGCCTCCTAGCTCTGATCATTGGGCTTAAGGCCTCCTGCTGTGTGTACTTTTAGTTTGGGAAGCACCATCTAGTCCAGGACAGTGTATAGCATGGCCTCTTTAATGTGGCAAAGACTTTAGTTTTCAGTGCTACCTGCAGGGCAGTGGAAGAGTTTTCAGGCTACCAAGAGGATATAGGTATGCCAGCTGTAGAGACTTATTTTTAGGACTACCTCTAATTCTGTGATAGAGGAAGAGCCAGAAATTGGATTTTCACATGCCATGTATCTTAGCCTATTCTTGGGG
Organism: Acinonyx jubatus; assembly: GCF_027475565.1. Classification (NCBI taxonomy): domain Eukaryota; kingdom Metazoa; phylum Chordata; class Mammalia; order Carnivora; family Felidae; genus Acinonyx; species Acinonyx jubatus. The sequence continues at coordinate 116,647,420 of NC_069385.1, read as the reverse complement.
AGTTTTCAAGTCAGCATTTATTGCTTCATAGGATCTTCCCTCCTCTTTCACTGAGTCACCATTATTGATACAGATAGGCTCAGAATAATAATTAATAATAATAATGATATCTGGCATCTGCATGATATTTTATTCTTTTTAGTGGTCTTTCATGTAGTATCTTGTTTGATTTGATCCCCACAGCAGCCCCATGAGATAGTTACAGAAATTTGTATCCTCAGTTTATAGCTGAGGAAACTGAAGTTTTAGAAAGGATGAGCCTATGAATCCTTTATCTTATAAGTAGAGAGGTTGGGGCTTTGGGTTTGCTTTCTGGTACACCTTATCAATGTCTGCCAGAGTTAGAGAAGGAAGAATTTCATGTATTTTATCTATTTATTCAACAAAAAAAATTTTTTTCAACAAAAATTTTTTGAGCCCTGACTCTGTCCCCAGCTCTGTGTTAGGCACTGAAGATGCAGTAGGGAGTAAGCAGAAAAACACAGAAATGCACAGTCAGAAGAGTGGAAAGGTATGGATTTTTCCATGGGTGCCTTGTGGTTTTAGGGAAGATAATGAAGGCCATGGGAAATCTTTGTTGGGGACTCTTTGTGGTTTGAGGATCATGGTTTGAAAATCAGTGGCTTTAGAGCTTTGTCTAAGTGGATTGTGGGTCTAAATGGGTCTCTAAGCAATGCCAGTTCTCTTAGGCACAGATAGCCTAGGAGGAAGGAGAAGGGAGACTTAAAGGGATAAAAGATATACTAATACTAGGCAACATTTATTGAGTGCTTTCTATGTGTCAGGCACTGTCCTGAATACTTACAATATTAATCCATTGAATTCTTGTACAACCCTGAAGGCAGGTACTAATATCAGTCTTCCTTTTACAGATGGGGAAACAGAGTTAGGGAGGTAAGAAACTTGTTCAAGGTTGTATAACTTGTGAGTGGTAGGGTGAGGATTGAAAGCGTGGACTCCAAGTCACCAAACGTGCTGCTTTTTCTAAATGGAGAAGCATAAGGGAGATGGGAAAAGAGGAGAGGTGGTAAAGAGAAAAGAAAGGTGTGTGTGACACCAGCCTTTTTTGAAACACCAGCCTTGACTTCTGACTTTCCAGTCCCATGGCCTCTTCTCAGTCCTCCCTGTCCTCGACAGCCCTGTGTGGCAGCCAGCCCTGCAGTCATCCTGAATGCCTGTGGCCCTGTCTGGCCACTCGCACTACTCAGAAGGAGCCAAGAGAGCTTGGATGCTCTCTTCTTCCCCTTATCCTATAAACACAACTGTTCCACAGCGCTAGGCTGTCTGTATTCTGATTGTTTTTGCCATAATTTTATGTTTTAAATTATAAAAATGATTTGTGTTCATTTTGTTGACAATGTAGAAAAAGAAGAATAAAGAAGAAAACAAAGTCACTTGTGACAACACTATGCAGAGATAGCCACTATTTACATTTGGATCTATTTTCTTCCAATTTTTATACATATACCTGTGTACCCATGTGAATCCTTACCTGTGTATACACACATAGTATACACAAATACTGTTTTTTTGGCAATAGAATTATATTATTTCTATATCATGTAGAAAACTTCCAGTTTTATTCACTTAATGTTTTAGTGTGAATAATTTCCCATTCATTAGGTATTTGAATACATAATTTTTAATTGCTCTATTGTGTTCTAGCAAATGGATGTGTCCTAATTTATTCATTCATTCCACTATGGGCGGGCTTTAGACTGTTTCCAGTTTTTCTCAGGTAGAACCAATGCTGTGTTAAATGCCCTTATTTTTGTGAATATTACTTTTATGCATATCTGAATCTTTAGAATAAAAATCCAGAAGTGGGTTATTATTGGGTCAAACACTACAAACATTAAAAAAAAATTTTTTAATGGTATTTTTGAGAGAGAGACAGAGATGAGTTGGGGGTGGGGGGGTGGGGAGAGGGGGTGAAAGGGAGAGAGGGAGACACAGAATCGAAAACAGGCTCCAGGCTCTGAGTTGTCAGTATAGAACCTGATGCGGGGCTCCGACTCAGAAATCGTGGGATCCTGACCTGAGCCGAAGTCAGATGCTTCACCAACTGAGCCACCCAGGTGCCCCAAACTACAAACATTTTTTAAGGTTCTTGACGTATTTGCCAAACTTCGGGAAGGTTTATATCAGTGCATTTTTTTTAATACTTTCTAAGTTATTTTATCCATCTCTCACTTCTGCTGTGGTCTATATTTTCGGTTCTGACTTTTCTCCCCTGCTCGTCATTTAAAACTATCTACTGCACGTAGTTCTGCATGGATTTTCAGGTGTGTCGAGCCTCACATACATAAAGCTAAATTCCTTATCTCTCCCCAGACCAGTTCCTTTCTTTTCTTCAGTAGCATCATTCTTCTGCTTGTTCAAGCCCTGTGTTTTAGCTCTGCCTCTTTCAGTCATTTGTCAAATTCTGACTGTAATCCCCAGAGCAGTGGTTCTTGAAACTGAAGCATGCGTCAGAATCACCTGGAGGGCTTGTTAAAACATATTGCTGAGCCCCACCCCCAGAGTTCCTCATCCAGTAGGTCTGGATGGGGCCTGACTGTTTGCATGTCTAATAAGCCACCCGTTGATGCTGATGCTCCTACCAGGACGACACTTTGAGAACACTGCTCTAGGGAGTCTCATGGCCGCTTCTGCTGTCTGTTCCCGCTTGTGGACTATTTCAGTAAACCATTAATTTATTTCCTCATTGGAGGTCTTTTCCTCCCTACCTTGTTTGAAAGAGTCAGGTCACAATTCTTAAAACACAGGCCTGATCTTGTTATTTCTCTTCTCTAAAACTTTCAGGCTTTTTCCTTATAACCCCTGAATTTAGTTTGAATTTATTAGTGTGGCATAATCAATTATTATGATATTTCCTTACAGCACTTTACAGTTTTTTAATAGACTATTTTTTAGAATAGTTTTAGGTTCATGGCAATATTGAGCAGAAGGTACAGAGATTTCCTGTATATCCCCTCTACTTAATAGTTTTAAAAGCACTTTCATATGTAATCTTTAATCCAGGTTTTTCAGTAATCTGGCTGCAACCCATGTGGTAAAGAGGAAAAAAAAAACACTTAGCAAGCAAGAAGTTAGGAGACTTGAGTTTTTCTTAATTCCACCTTTGTGACCTTGAGTCAGTTTTTTCACCTATAAAATGGGAAGGTAAGATTAAAAGATCTTTAAAGGGGACACCTGGGTGGCTCAGTTGCTTAAGTGTCTAACTCTCAATTTGGGCTCAGGTCATGAGCCCTGCCTCAAGCTTGGTGCCGAGTGTGAGGCCTGCTTGGGATTTTCTCTCTCTCCCTCTCTCTCTGTCCATCCCATGCTCACGCTCTCCCTTTCTCTCAAAAAAATAAAGAAAAAAATTAAAAAAAAAAAAAAAAGATCTTTAAAGGTTTATTCTCACTGAGTTGTGCCTTTCTGTTCTCCCCAACAAAACCAAAGCTCTAGCTGGTTGAGCTACTGACTGGTCTACAAAGGTGCTTTTTATTTTCTAGTTCCATGTCTCTGCTCATGTGTTTTCTTCCCCCATAGAATGCCCCCTTCCTTCTTTCACAGTCCTTCAAGGGCCACCTCACGTGCCATCTCTTTCCACAAAGCCATTCCTGATCCCCTTCTTCTCACCCTTTGATATTGCCTAGCCTTTGGTGTGTATCTCTTTCCTCTATGAGGTGTGTGATTTACTCCCATATACTGGTAAGTTGTGTCTAAATCTCCTCTCTCCTGGGGCACCTGAGTGGCTCAGTCAATTAAGTGTCCAACTTTGGCTCAGATCATGATCTCACGGTTTGTGGGTTTGAGCCCCGTGTTGACCCCTGTGCTGACATCTCAGAACCTGGAGCTTGCTTCAGATTCTCTGTCTCCCCCTCTCTCTGCCCCTCCCCCACTCATCTCTCTCTCTCTCTCTCTCTCTCTCTCAAGTAAGTAAATGTTAAAATAAATAAATAAATCTTCTCTTTCCTGATAGATTATACATTCTCTGAGGACAAGGGATGCCTTATTTCTTATTTTATCTACTCTCCACTCCCACCCTGTACCTAGTATGGTGCCTTTTATGCAGAAGTTTTTCAGTAAACACTTGTGGAATGGATGTGGGTGGTTTCAGGTGTCTTCATTAGCACTGGGGCTGTAAGTAGTTGGTTTCCTCTAAAAATGGGATGACCTTGAATAAACTTGACATTTAATGTTAATATGGCAGAGCTGCTTATGCAGTTTGAAATGCCGGAGGATTCACAAAGGCCAGCAATTGAAAATGGTGTGACCCCCTTATAGCAGGTAATAGTTGACATCAGAGTTTATGTATAAATAACTATTAGGGCTGAAAGCGATGGGTATTGCAAGGGACAGAACATATATCTTAAGCCACATTTGTGGTTTTTGTTTTTTAAACAGGGAGCCCATGGCCAAAATAGATGAGGGGGCAGCAGCACCATTGAGTGGAAGTGCTGCCCGACTCCGATTTTTCTCTATGAAGAGGACGGTATCTCAGCAGTCATTTGATGGCGTCTCATTGGATAACAGTGGCCCTGAAGATCGGATTTCAGTGGACAGTGATGGCAGTGATAGCTTTGTGATGCTCTTGGAGTCTGGTAGGTGGAAACAGAGCCAGGCAAAGTTGAAGTCCAGAAAGGGTTCTTTCTGCTGCCTGTATCCCAGTAGGATACAGAAGGAGCTAAGTTCTGATAAAATAGACATTTTCTTAACCAAAACCAAAAAAGAGAAATTTTAATAGATTTGTGGCTCTGGTTTTATCCACACATTTTCTAGGTTATGGGTTAGCACTTAACCTTTATCACAGAACCAGACTCAGACCAAAGGAGAGAGTGCTAGTCTTACAGCCACGTAGCTGTGGCAGTAGGATTAGTTTGGTGGCTGGCGTCAGTGGTGTGTGTGTGTTGTCTGTTTTTGTTTTGTTTTGCCTATGTATTTTAGTGTTGGAAAATAACTAGAAGCTTTGTCTATGGTAAAATGAGTAACTCTTAGGAATTGCATCAGTCACTACTGGAAGTTACACTGGTTCTTTTATCTTATTGAACTGGACACTTTTTAAATGGTCTCTTAAGAGTGTCTAAATGAAAATGAAAAGAAAATGCACTGTTTCTGAAACTGGGTGGTGTGTACCCTGTTTGTTTTGTTATTATTATGGAATATGGAATATTATTCCAAATATGTAGATTTCAAATATGTAGAAAAGTAGAATCAGATAGTGAGTTCCTCATGTACCCATTACCTAGCTTCAAATATTAAGAACTCATGGTCATTCTTGTTTCAAATATACTTCTGTTCACTTCCCTTCCTTCCATGTTATTTTGAAGCAAATTCCAAACATATCATTTTGTCCATAAATATTTTCATGATGTATCTCTAGGAAATAGACTTTGAAAATCTTTGAAAAAAAATTTTAATTGTGGTAAAATATATATAACATAAACTTTGCAATCTTAACCATTTTTAACTATAATTCAGTGGCATTAAGTATATTCATCGTTGTGCGACTATCACCAACCATCTCCAGAACTTTTTTCATCTTCTACAGTTGAAAATCTGTACCCATTAAACAGTAATTCCTTGTTCCCTTCTCCCTCAGCTCCTGGCAACCACAATTCCACTTTCTATTTCTGAATTTGACCACTCTAGGTACCTCATATAAATGGAATCCTTTTGTGACTGGCTTATTTCACTTAACATAATGTCCTCAAGGTTCATTCACTTCATAGCAAGTGTCAGAATTTTCTTCTTTTTTAAGGCTAATACTCTATTGTATGTTTATACCACATTTTGTTAATCCATTCATCCGTCAGGGAACACTTGGGTTGCATCCATTTATAGGTTTTCTTTTAATGTGACCAAATACCACTATCCATTCTTAAAAATTAGCAATTCCTTAAATCCATCAAATTCCCATTTGTTCTCATAAACGTCATAAATGTTTGTTGTTGTTGTTGCTGTTGTTGTTTTTATAGTGTCATTGTTTTTAGAGATTGGATTTGAACAGAATTTTTTGACTTTGAAACTCATCTGTTGTCTTTCTTATACAGAGTCTGGTCCAGAATCTCTTCCACCAGGAACTCTTCCAAATGTCCTGGACAGTGCTGGCGTTCAAGGGAGCCCTCTTATGGATAGTTATGGCCAGGGGTCACCAGAGGCCAACAGTTCGGTCTCACCCAGTGGGGAAGACCTCAGTCTTCACCGGGTCAGCTGCTCTACTTTCTTCTCTGCAGAGGGTAGGCTCAAGGCTAGAAGCTTGGGAGGGATGCAGCTAAGAGAGTATCCTTTTACAGGTCTCCGTTCTGGTCCTGAAGGTGAATGAGGTGTCTTTTGGGATTGAGGTACGTGGTGAAGATCTGACTGTGGCCCTTCAGGCAGAGGAACTGACCCTCCAGCAGCTGGGAACCGTGGGACTATGGCAGTTCCTGCATGGACAGTGCTCAGGTGAGGATGGTAGCAATTCCAGGAGAGCTGGTGGGATTTATCTGGGGCAGCCCTAGCTTCACCTGTCACTGTGCCCCAAGGATAGTTGTCCTAAGTGCCAAGCCCTTGGTCGTTCTCTCCAGTAGCCATTAGGGGGAGTAACTCCAGTGAAGCCTCCTGCTTGCAGGGAGACTCCCAGAGGTCTTTCTGGGGCTTTGTACTCAGTAGGCTATTAGCCATCTTCACTTCCCAGGTGCTCCTTAAGCTTATACAGGAGGCCACTGTCCACCTCTTCATTTGTGTGGCTGCTGACATCAAACTGTGTCTGATCAGGGAACTGCTGTCACTCAGATTCAGTCCTTTGATAATTGTACTTTTTATTTATTTATTTATTTATTTATTTATTTATTTATTTAATTTATTTATTTATTAAAGGTTATTTACTTATTTTTTTTTATTTTATTTTTTATTTTTAAAAATTTACATCCAAGTTAGTAAGCATACAGTGCAACAATGATTTCAGGAGTAGATTCCTTAGTGCCCCTTACCCATTTAGCCCATCCGCCCTCCCACAACCCCTCCTGTAACCCTCAGTTTGTTCTCCATATGTATGAGTCTCTTCTGTTTTGTACCCCTCCCTGTTTTTGTATTATTTTTGTTTCCCTTCCCTTATGTTCATCTGTTTTGTCTCTTAAAGTCCTCATATGAGTGAGGTCATATGATTTTTGTCTTTCTCTGACTGACTAATTTCACTTAGCACAATACCCTCCAGTTCCATCCATGTAGTTGTAAATGGCAAGATTTCATTCTTTTTGATTGCCAAGTAATACTCCGTTGTATATATATACCACATCTTCTTTATCCATTCGTCCGTTGATGGACATCTGGGCTCTTTCCATACTTTGGCTATTGTTGATAGTGCTGCTATAAACATGGGGGTGCATGTGTCCCTTCCAAACAGCACACCTGTATCCCGTGGATAAATGCCTAGTGGTGCAATTGCTGGGTCGTAGGGTAGTTCTATTTTTAGTTTTTTGAGGACCCTCCATGCTGTTTTCCAGAGTGGCTGCACCAGCTTCCATTCCCGTATTTACTTATTTTTAAAGAGAGAGAGAGGGGTGGGGAAGGGCAGTGAGAGAGGGAGAGAGAGAATTCCAAGCAGGCTCCACACTGTCAGTGCAAAACTGGACATAGGGCTTGACCCAGGAACCATGAGATCATGACCTGAGCTGACCAAGAGTTGGACGCTTAACTGACTGAACCACCCAGACACCCCTCGCCCACCTAGTTTAATAAATACAATAGTATCATTAATTTGAAGTCTCCAGGAGCCTCTCTCCTGGATCTTCTTCTGCCTCTCACCTGTCATAGAGAACCACTATCCTGAATTTTGTGTTTATCATTCTCTTGCTTTACTTTGCAATTCTACATGTTTGTATCAACGTATTATTTAGCTTTGCAGGTTTTTGAGGTTTTCTAAGTGGGATTATTTTGTATTCTTTCATGATTGGCTTCTTTCTTTGATATTCTTCAGATTCTTCTGGGTTGTTGAGTTAGCTATGATATATTCATTTTCATTAATATATAATACTCTGTTGTATAAATATACCAATTTTTGCTTTTTAAAAACAGCTTTATTGAGGTATACTTTGCATTTATGAAATTAACTCATGATAAGTATACAATTTGATAAATTTTAGCAGTTTAACAGAGTTGTGCAACCATTACCATCGCCCCCAAAATATCCCTTGTACCCATTACTCTACTTCTTTACAGACATTTGGGTTGTTTCTGGGTTTTTTTGCTATTTCATACAGGATTGCCGTGAACATTCTCGTACGTGTGTCTCCTGGTATGTGTGTTAGAGAGTTTCTCAGAGTTACATTCCTGAGGATATAATTTCTAGGGCATTAGGATAGGTATAACCTTAACTTTGCTAGATAATGCCGATTTGTTTTCCAAAATGCTTGTAACAATTTGCAGCTATATAAGTATAGAAGTTGTTTCATATCCTTGGCTGCACCTGTGATAGGTCTTTATGGACTTTTGAGAAGATTAGCATAGATCCTGCTTGGCTTTATCAGAGAGAAATGAGAACACCAAGATTTGGAGAAAGGAAGAGATGTTTAAGTGTAGCAGAGTTGAGGGTCCTGTGTTTTTTCTTGGCCTTTAGCCCAGTGTCTCAGATTTATAGCAACGGCAGTTTTTCATTGGCCCTTGACCTCCCTTCCACCATGAGGGGCATGATAGCAAAGTGGCCAAGCCCAGTCTTTATGGTCATTGTTGCCTGCATTCAAGTCCTGTGCTTGCTACTTACAGGTTGTATAACTTTGGGCAAATTATTTTCTGTCCCTTAGTTCCTTCATCTCTAGAATGGGAATGGTGATAATACTTTTGGCATAGGGCTCTTAAGAATATTAAATGTATGTAAAATGCTTAGAAAAGTCCCTGACTGATAATTAATTGATGTTTTCCTTCTGTCTCTCTTCTGAAAGGTACAAGCTTTCAGGAATCCTCAACTTTGAAGACTGACCACATCAGGCCAGCAGTGGGCCTTCGCTTTGAGGTGGGGCCTGGTGCAGCTGTTCGCTCCCCACTGGCCACACGAAATGGCTTCCTGCATTTCTTGCTTCGAGGCTGTGACCTTGAGCTGTTCACTTCGGTGCTCAATGGCCTGGGCCCCTTCTTGGAGGATGAAGAGATCCCAGTGGTAGTTCCCATGCAGATTGAACTCCTGCACTGCAGCATCACCCTAAAGGTGAGAGGAGCTTTTTTGGTTTTTACTCTAGACTTTGTCAGGCAAGGAATTCTGGCAGTGACTGCTATCATCTCTTCCCGGGCCGCTGTACAGTGTGGTGAGGATCAAGTGAGTAAATGCAGCTTGGCATTCTTTGTGAAGGTTATAGTAATACATAAAATGTGTGTTTCTATCAAAACATTCTGGATTTAGGTGAGGAGACCTTGTCTCTAGCCCTGACCTTGTCGTTGGCATGCAGCATGACTATGTATAAGCCCATTAAGTTATCTGTCCTCGGTTTGACCATCTCTAGAATGGGAGAAACTCAGTTATGTTTCTCCACGTTGCAAGAATGTGTGGATACACAATGGCATAAAGCTGTTTCAAGCCAGATGGTAGAAGCATGGGTTGTTACCCAAACTGCTCTGAGCTGTTTGAGGGCATCATGTGGTTTCCCTTTTTCCTGCAGGATGATATACCCCCCATCTATCCAACATCTCCAGGCCCTATCCCTATTACTCTGGCCATGGAGCATGTTGTGCTGAAACGGAGTGATGATGGTGTGTTCCACATAGGCGGTGAGTTGGGCTTGTTGGCCTCCCGGCTTCTCTGCCTTTTCTGTCCTGTAAGGGAGTGGGTGATACCTAGGAATTGCTTGCATGTTGGCAGAAGTTTGCTATTTAGAACCTTTACTTTTTTCCAGCTGCTGCTCAGGATACACCATCAGCTGAAGTACCTAAGAGTGAGAAGAGGCAGCCCCCCAAAGAACAGATGTTTCTGGTGCCCACAGGAGAGTCTTTTGGAGAGAAGGTGAGGACCTAACTGCACAATACCTTTCCTGTAGACCCTTAGTGGCTGTAAATTCAGAAGCTGGTAAAACTCAGAGAGCTGAAAAAGTTGCCTGTGCTGTGTATAGCTGGGTAGTTTGGGCTCCTATCATCTAGCAGCAACTTCCAGAAGTGCTGAATAGAGGATGTAAGTCAGGAACTGTAGGTGAATGCTTGCTGATCGTGTATTTCTACCTGTTGCTGTCCTTATAACTGATGAATTCTGAAGATGGGATTAGGCTTTTAGAAAGATCTAGTTGATCACTAAACAAATTTATGGATTTTTCTGCTTCAATTTTGCCTCCTTGTTCCTTTACTGGATGTTTCTGCAAGGCGTGTTACCTTATTTATTAACTGTAAATTATTTATTGTTCCTCAGGTGAAAGAATTGCCTACCCTACAGAAGGAACTTATAGAAACTAAACGAGCATTGGCCAATGCCAACCAGGATAAAGAAAGACTGCTTCAGGAGATTAGGAAATATGACCCCCTCTTTGAGCTCTGATAGCAGTGGCTCAGCCGTCTGTGCCAAGGAGAGAGGAGGAGATCACCAGCAATAGCACCACCTATGACAGAAGGCGCTGTCCAGCATTGAATAAGTCTGCTAAGGATGCCAGAGGGACTGGGGAGTGCTCACCTCTCTCCTTGTGGTGTCCTTTCTACTAGCTGTTCTGACTCGGGTGGAAGACAGGGCAAAGTATGACCAAGTTCTAGGAAACTGGGGGCAGCTTTGTGCGTGGCTCAAGCATGTCTTGCCTGTATAAAGCCTTTTGGCCCTCTCCACACTAGGTGGAATCTTGTCAACACTGTAGGGCCATTTCACCACCTGGTTTCATGGCAGAGACATTTGCTTCCTCTACAACCTGTGTGAACAAGAGAAGGTACCCATCTCCTCAGTCACCCACAGAGCCACCAAAGATTCTATGTCCCAGAGCTTCCTGTAGCAGACCTGAGAAGTCCTTGGCCTGAGCTTTGGCCATGGTAGTAGAATAGAACAGGAAATAGCCAGCAAGGCGAGAGCCGGGAGAGGCACAAGAGTAAGGGAGACCTGGATGCTGCCTTTTTTGGAAAGGGAGCCAAGCTCATACCATCTTGGCTGATCCTACAGTCAGCCAAGCTGTATTAAGCTTCTTTTCTGTTGTACTTCATCACTGCGATGCGATTCTGTAACAGAATTTATTTGGAATTTAAATCAAGAAAATATATTCACTGAGCTAGGTTGAAGGTATGATGTGGTAAGAATCACCAAGGGACTTGATCCTGAGCCCCCTGTTGCCTGCCTAGAGTCCTGCCTCTTCCACAGCTGTCCTTCAGAAGTTGTTTCCTTCGTCTCCCTGGGCTCCCAGGCACGTCTGCTCTCCAGGCACTGGGACTTTCTACCAGCACTCCCCTCTGCATTTGGTGGTTTGGGAGCTGAAAATGTGTTTTAAACTATAACGTAAACATCTCAACCTGTTGCCTCTCATATCCTTCTATCACTGTGGCTTTTTAAAACCGTGTAATTTTGACTTAAGTAAAAAAACAAAACAAAAACGCTTCAACTTAGGTAGGTTTCCCCTTGCCCCATAAAACAACTATTTCCCCCCTCTTTCTTTCCTACCTAATTCTTCCCCAGCATTCTACCTTCATCCATACTGCTCTGTGATACACTTCATGCTGTGTTGATTGGACGGAAGTTCATTAGCTAACTAAACTGGCAAGATGGTAAAATAGTTATTTAGTGATGTCACTAAAATCTTAATCACACATGACCTATTGGAGGAAAGATAAACTATTTTCCTTTATGGGAAATCATGTCTGACTTGCATATTCTAGTTTTTTGAGGATAAAAAGAAACATGCATTCAAGAAGGAGCAAGATATAATTTCTTCAGACTTCCAAAGAACTTTTGTCAAGGTCCGTCACTAAAGCAATTTTAAAAGCACCAGTTACTATGAGATACGAGAATATTTTGTCATGCTTAGGAAAAAACTTAGACACTGAAGAATAAACATCTTTCTGGAGATAATGCTAATGGGAAGTTTCCTATGGGTCAACGCTTGGTTTAACCTTACTTAAGATTTTTATAAATAATCTGAGAGCAGGATATTATAATGCAGTCAAGTGTCCCTACTTCCAAGGAATAAAAGGTAAACCAGAAGGGACTTAAAACAATAACAAAACCAGAGAAGGCACATAAGCCAGGCTGTGACTACACAGGAAAATCACAGGTGAGGTTCAGTCTAGGTAAGTGTAAAGTAAAGTACTTACCAGCAACCAGTGAGGCAGCAAGCTCTGTTAGAACTCAGCACAGAAACTTAACCATTGCTGAAGGGAAGGAGGGGTCAGTGTGCTGCTGTGGCTCAAAACCCAACTGCATCATCAGGAAAGGCACATGAAGACAATACAGAAAACAAGACCCCTTACAAAACCATTTTAATGGCTTAAATTGTCTGTGCATTTCTAGTGACCTTATTTGCAAAATACATGGTGAAGGGAAGAAAGGTCAAGAGAATAGCAAAAATTATCAGAGAGTGGAGATACTTCCACATGAGTACACATATTTAAGATGTTGGCTCCAATTCTGGAAAGATGAAAGCTAAGGGTGGTGTACATCAGATAACCAGTCAGGAGGAAGGACGTGTTCACCAAGTCCTGAAATACAAGTTCTAGGGCTCAACTTCATAGCCTTAGGTACAAGAAAGCACTTCCCATAGCCAATCAGAAACTTAAGGAGCTCATTGTCCAAGAAGTGGTGTTGGCAGAACCTATGTACAGGTGCTGAAGGTTTAAGAGGAATCCTTGTATGGTGGCCTTCCAAAGGAATTCTAGAAAACTAAGGCCATTTGGTGAAATACAACTGAGAGGGTAACTGTGTCCCTCCATAAACTTCCCCTTAGTGTTCCTTTGGAAGGCATAATGTTGAGCAAAATGGATCACTGGTCCTCTCAAGTATGGCCTTTCTAATGTTCTTAGAGGAGGGAGATCCAGTAGCTGGAAAATAGAATCATTCAACCTTAGGTTCACCTGAATTGGTTTAAAACCACATTCTGATTCTCTTCCCCTCTTCACCTCCCCCACCCACCATATCCCTCTGGCATCCCTCCATGCAAAGAAAATGCCTAATAGGTATTGCTTGGAATACCTTCACCTTAAGCCTGTGCTTGCTGGTAGGCAATACAAACAATTCTGGCAGGCATCAAGGCTAACCCCTTTAGTGACCAGAGTTCATTCAGGTTTCTGGGCTCTCCGGAGTTCTTGTCTATGTGACAAATGGAGCCCTAGAATTTCTGACTTACATGGCAGTTTTGGCTATTGTGTCTTGAAATCCTCCTCCAGGAAATGTGGTGGGAGTCATGGTCCCGTGAAATTTTAGTAACAATCATCTTGTATAACTTCATACTCCTATTCACTGGGAGCAAGAAGACTTTCTTGGTAGTCCTCAGGGTAAATGTAAAGAAAAAAAAATGGAAGGAAAATAGTAGTGCTTTGGACTGCTTATGATTTCTGCCTTGGAGCTCTAAGACTCTGTGAACAAGAAATAATACCTCAAGAAAATGTCTGGAGTGATAGCACCACTATCCCTCAAAGACTTCAGCTGCTGCACATCATCATTTCAGCTGTGAAACATTTACAACTATGTATCATCTATGATTGTCTAGATTTCCCGTTTACATGGACGTGCTGGAGACCGGCTTTAGTGTGTAGGGGCTAGTTTAATTATCTCTTAGCTGAGCTACAGGGATGATTATCAATCTCAGATTTGTTTTCATCTCACTGAAATAATTAACCTCATCTCTTTAAGACAGAAGGAATAGGTTTTATTTTTGTGATGGCTGCTTTTGCTGTATTATTTAATCTGACTCCCATCCCCACCCCCACCTCCCACCCCACCCATTTTGCCATGGGCCTCAAATTTTATATACCCTTTTCATGCTTCTGAAAGGAATGGTTTCTGTGTATGGACTATACGAGGGATAAACATTATCCCTCACATGCCCCATAATTTAAATGCTCCCATTTAACCCATTTACATTAGTTTCCCCTTAGACTAGTTCAAGGGCTGGTGGAAAGCAAGTAGTTTGAAGTATTCCCATAGTGATATGGGAACTTGCCATTCCAAACCTTAACACCGAAGGTTTGTTTTTTTCTCATTTAATATTTGCCTAAACTTCTAAAATCAGTTATAGTAACATCACAAAACAATGGAAACAACTGAACATTGCTGCAATGCTAGTAGAATGACATTTGGTTGAGAACTACAAAAGCTGTCATTGCCTTGTGACTTACCATAGTCCTTACTCTTTCAAGAAAAGCTGGTGTGATGTACTATCCTTCCAGAGACTACGGCCCTCACCTAGATCTTTCCCCACTTTCTACTAGAATAGGAATATTCCCATTCACCTCTAGGTAGGTATGGATAGTAGTTAGTAGCTATTGTTGAGGGGGGATTATTTTCCCCATCTCTTACAACAGACACAAGGAAGATGCACTCTGGGAGAACCTTAAACAGTGAGGCTTTGTTAAATGGCCAGGCTTGGGATGTGATCTTTCTCCCTTGTTGTTTATAAGTTTCAGCCTTATCTAGTATCTCAAATTGAAATAGCTATAGTTCCTATAACCGTTAAAACAAAATTCCTGTTGGAGCTGAGAGACTATTTGCTTTTTCTTCCTTCCCCCAGTTTATTAGTTTTTGGTCAAGATTTAGCCTGAGTCTTACAGCATTTCTTTGTGGAATGCCCCAAATGTGATGTGTCTTCACTGGCTAAATATATGTTTAAAGCCATGGGTTTTAGTGTAAGATATAAAAGATTTGCTCAACTTTGTGAGTCCAAACTGTTTCTCCCCACTCCCCCCCCCATCAGGGTGCTGAACAGAATTGGAATCTTTTAAGACATGCTCAGGAAAGCTTCAAAAGAGAACAGCTTCAAAACTCTTCTCCCTATGAAACTGAATGATAGAGGAAAGGATTCTTGGGGATTGCCAATTATATACAGTAGCCTTATTACTGCTAATCACTGTCAATAAAAGGTCACTCCATTCCCCTCACTTTGAGGAAAACAATGAGAATGTATCTGATGAACTGGAATACTGGTCAGTATTGGGAAATTTTAATGTTGCATTATCTAATCAAACCTTGAGTGTACTGGTTCTGTGAACCACCTGAAAAAAGCAAATTAAACTTACTAAACATTGGTTGTGGTTTATCTGTTTATAGGAACCTGAAATATATGGGCTTTTACATTATTTTTAAGTGTTTTAAGTACTCTTGAGAAAATTTTAAATGGTTCTAGTAGAAAATGGGAAGGGCTCAAATTTTCAAAAAAAGCCAAAGACCAGTTTTAATCTGACACCAAAAAATAATGATGAACTTCTCCCCATTCCAACCAGCTAGACAGAAAATGAATACACATAAGGCAAGTTGGAAAACAGTTTAATGATCACTCACCAAGATCCATAGGGAACTTTACATGTGTACAGGGATAAACTTTTCCACTACTCCTCCCATCACTGTGTTCTTCATGGTAGAGTATCACAAGTCAAAGTTTCTGGTTGTTTCATCTACTTAAAACCAGATGGAAGAAACAACCTAAATCATAGCAACTTCATGCTTCAATGTGAAACCATCAAAGCTTTCTTGGAAAGACTTTCTGAAAGCAGCTTCTCTGTCTGGAAGACGCTTAAGGCCCATGTACCTTTCTTCTTCCAACTAGCCAAGAAATAGTTAAATGCCTCAGAATGTCCAAAGAGGTGCCAATATTTAGTCAAGGCAAGTATGAAACAGGCTGCATGCCTTTTAGATGTGATGAATATCAGAGTTCTGAGAAAGACATTAAAATCATCATGGAATCCTTAGAGGACTAAAGCACCTGTGCAAAAGTCTCATGCAGTAGGAAGTCTGGAACCGGTACTCCTTCCTTCAGTACCAGGCCTTTCTAGGCTTCAATCTAGAAGATGATTTTTTTGTGCTTTGAGTTGGGGATCTGCCCCTTCGACTTTAACCTCCGAACAGCCTCCCTCATATGTTTGGGTTGTAGTGGTGGCATCTCTCCCCACTTCTCACACACATCCAGTGCTAAACAGAAGATAAGAAGAAAGTTTCATGGTCACACAGGACTTATTAATCACATAATCCATTTGAATCCTATAATTCTCATTAACCCTTCTTAAGCTTGCTAAGGAAATAAACCAAGACATTTTCCCTTCTTAAGAGAATGCTATAAAACCTATCACGTTAGCTTTAGTGTAATATATAATCTTCTACTTAAAAAAATAAAACATTTCACTGACTGGAGACCAGCAATACACTCAGCCAAGGTTCTTTCTTTGATGGATAGAGGACAGTTCCCAGGATTCATAACATGAGGGACAACTCATCATACCACACTGGTCAGTCCCCAGTGATAGCTTATCTTAGGTCTTTAATTTGGCAACAGAAATGAGCAAACTCCATTGGGGAAAAATACGAAGTAGGCTTCTGTCGCCCTGGACTGAGGACAGGAATCTGGAAAGATTTCCCAGATGCTTCCTTGAGTCCCAGTATTAAAACTTTTGAGGAATAATGGTCATGCTCTCCTGAATACAAAGTGCCCCACTTGGTCAACTTCTAGTGCAAATGGAAACACCCACAGGTACTTTATTAGGTCCCCTAGCATAGATATTCTTGAAAGTTAAGACCACCAGAGGTTCAATCCTGTACATGCTATCAACAACACTTACCTTCTTCTACCACCTCCCCGACGAAAACCTTGGAAATGCCAGACATAGCAATAACAACATTCTGAGACACAGAGGTGCCAGTGATGGACTGGATCAGCTTGAAAGAAGAACAAAGACTATGATTAAGAAAGTCAAGGACTGCTTTAAAGAATATGGTACCCTTTAAGAGTTTTGTACTAAAAAGGTTTTTACTAAAGGCTGGATACTGAAATTAAGACTATTAAGACAAAGATTCAGGTGTACAGCAACTCATTCTCTACGTTTAGACCTTATCCCCAGAATACAAAACTCCAATTGATAATCGAGAGGCATTTTATTTTTGTTTTCCTGTGTGAATGATCCACCAACTTGACTAGCACCTCATTCAAAATGAGGTGGACACAGTTCTTGTGTCTAGTTCAACTCTCATATCTGATGGAAATGAAGTGTGGTAGCCCATCCTTACCCTTTTAATGGCTGCCTTAGGGAATGCTGACCGGCGGTACATCTCGTAACGGTTCAGTTGCTCCTCAGAAAAAGAAGAAACCAGGATTCTAGACAAAGATTCAGATAATTAAGTTGGCTTACAACAACAAATGTTTAAGGTATATTATCACATCAATAAAAGTCTCAGACAATTAGAAAATGAATTTTCGAGGGGTCAATAGCATTAAGCTTGGTGCTTACAAGGAATGAAGACAAAGCATTTTTACTCTTTAGAAACTTAAGAGAAAATGACATACAACTTCATTTCTACTTCATTAACAACAAAAACTTAAACTACAATGTTGGGTCACTATATAGATTATGTTTTCAGCACTAGGCTCTCTCTACCCCTAACTCTACCTTATTACATTTCACATTGATGGTAAAAATTTGATACATAAATTTATATTCAAACCAGTAGTTTTTGACATTAACAGACTTGGGGGAAAATATTTGTAAAATATATGGAGAAGGGTTTATGCTCTTAATGCTTTCCAATAAATAAAAGATAGCGATTTTGAAAATAAGCAAAGGACATGAATAGGCAAGTTACAAAAATACCGATGACCAACACAGAGGAAAAAAAGTTAACCTTCACTATTAACTAAAGAAATTAAAATGATAAACTAAAATAAGATAACATTTTTCATGAATCAGACAGATGAGCATTATAAAGAATGGTATTAGTAAGAATGGGAGGACACAAACTTATACATGCTGGTAGAGTGTGAAGTGCAACCACCCTTCTGGAGAAAAATTTGGAAATGTGTATGAAGAGTCTTTGAAAACATTCAGACTGTTTGAACTGGCAATTCACTCCTTGGGGGTTTATTTAGGAACTAAATGGACAAGTATGCAAAGATGGGCTCAAAGATGCTCAATCATAATAATGTCAAAAGAAGAAAAAGAACTACAGGGATTGGTTAAATGATCATCTACATAATGGAATACAATGCACCCACTGAAATTGATAATTTACAGGCAGATTTACAAAAAAGTATTTAACTATAAATATTTAAAACATTTAAAACAAAATCTGAAAAAGTATATAACCTAATCCATACCCAGGGTTAATTGTGGGTGGTGGGATTATGGGTAATTATTTTTTCTATTTTTCTGTATTCTCTGATAAATTTGCAATGAGCCCATTAAAAAAGTTATGACCTATGTATAATTACTGACATGGAAAACATTCACCATATACAATGTGAAAAACAGGTCACAAACAGTAACATCTTTGAAAAAATTTATTTCTGGATATACATGTATAGAAAATATCTTGGAGACTATACCTCAAAATACTAACAGTGTTTATTTCTGGTGACAAGAGGATATTTTTTTCTTTTTATTTATTTATATTTCCTAAAATGTTACATAAAGTATTATTTGCTTTACTTTCTTTTGAGTATAAAACAGGGGAAAAAATTACAGGCTCCCCAAATTTATTGACTTTGTATGGTCAAGTTAGAGACTTGAAATGGGGAAAAAAATCAGAAAGTAACTTACTGCATCTTTTGAATCTCATCTTCATCCACTTTTTGCTTCTTCTCTTTCTTTTCTTTGGTATCTATTTTCATTTTTTTGGCTGCAGGAGTAAGTAAAGATGAGTCTTCCCTTTCAACTGCTGTTAAATCTGAGATATCCTGACTCTTGAGCTGAGAAGATGAAAAGAAACCCTATTATATATTTGGCCTACTTTCCAGACTTGGGGAAGAAGGTAAGACCTCATTCTCTTTACAGCACAACAAATCCATTATTCAATAGTTTTTTTGGTTCCAAGCACTGGCTGTACCATCATGCGTTAAGATACACTCTCTGTCCTAAAGAAGTTTATAGCCTAGCTGTGAAAAGAAAACCAGCCAAAGAATCCAACTTTCCAGTTTAGCTATATGATCCTAGCTCTAGTATGTTTACAAAGGAAATGAAGTGCCAAGGATCACGATAACCACTCTCCCGCATTGAGCCCACTTCCTGACCTCATCCTTTAGGGGGGGATGTCAGAAAAGGCCTCTCCATCCAGCCAGCTCTTCTGCCTCTAAATCTATACATCTCTTTATTGTTGATGATTCCATCTTGAAAGAATATTAAAAAGGAGGCACCCTCTCATCAAAACAGTGTTTCTTTGGATTTGTAACTTTTAATAATTTTTTTTTTTTTTTTAAGTAACCTCTACCTCCAGCATGGGGCTCGAACTCATGGCCCTGAGATCAAGAGTTGTAGGTTCTATCAACTGAGCGAGCTAGTTGGCCCTGGATTTGGAACTTTTGTTTTTTAATATATATTTTTAAAGCTTATTTATTTATTTTGAGAGAGAGAGAGAGAATCCCAAGCAGGTTCCACACTGACAGCACACAGCCCAATGTGGACTCCAGCTCATGAACCATGAAGTCACAACCTGAGTGGAACCCAAGAATCAGAAGCTCAACCGACTGAGCCACCCAGGCGCCCCATGGATTCGGAACTTTTAAGTGAGCTTCTCCCACACATAATGCTCTTTTCTTCCTATCTTTCAATTCTACTGTATCACGCAAATGTTTCTCACTGCTAGAATGTGAACTTTTTGAAGATAGGTTTGTCTCTTATTTCTCTCTCCCCACATAAGCATTTAACATAGGTTTACTCATGCTAGATGTTTAATAATTCAAATCCAAACTTCATCCCCTCCAACTTAATATACAATCAAAAGACAACAAACTTCATTAATGGGATTTAACCTCTGTTTTTCTTAAAAAGGAACTCACATAAACTCATAGAGGAATATGAGGGGGTAGGTAAGAGTGAAGATAGTGTATCTTTAAAAAACTTTTCAATTTCTTCTCTAGTTACCTATTTATACAAGTTTTCTAACCTCTATGTGCTTGAATTTTGGTGATTTATATTTTCCTTAAAAATGAGTCATTTTCTTAGATTTTAAAATTTATTTGGCCTAAATTTGAACATCAAATATTTCTGGTTTATTCTGTTCTTTTTCTGGTTTCTTGAGTTGGGTGCTTATTTTCAGCATCTCCTGTGTGTTAATACAAATATGTAAAGCTATGAATTTTTCTTTAAATACGGTTTTGGTCAAGGCCCGTATGATATGATGTAGTGTTCTCTTTGTTAATTTAATCTAAGGGCTATTTAAAAAACAGTTTAAAATGTCCAGGGGTTAGTTTATTTGGGGGGAGTGGCAGTTGGGAGAAGCTTTTTGTTGTTAATTTCATATTTATTGCACTGTGCTAATAGGATGTGCCCTGTTATGATTTCCGCTTTTAAGAATTTGGGGTTTTCTTTGTGGTATAGTATATGATCAATCTTTAAAGTTAATTTAATTTAAATTAACTTTAAAAAAGGTTTGTTTTTTGACGGGGAAAGAGAGAGAAAGAGAGAGAGAGAGAGAGAGAGAGAGAGAGAGAAAGCGCGCATGTGCGTGCACGCGAGTAGGGGGAAGGGCAGAGAAAGAGGGAGACAGGAGACTGAGAATCCCAAGCAGACTCCCTGCTGTCAGCAGGGAGCCCAGCCTTGGCTCCATGTCACAAACCCTGAGATCATGACCTGAGCGGAAGTCAAGAGTTGGAAGCTTAACCAACCAGCCACCCAGGTACCCCTGGTATATGATCAATTTTTAAAAGTGTTTCAGTTTGGGGCGCCTGGGTGGCTCAGTCCGTTAAATGTCCGACTTTGGCTCAGGTCACGATCTCACGGCTGGTGGGTTTGAGCCCTGCGTCAGGCTCTGAAGCTCAGAGCCTGGTGACTGCTTCGGATTCTGCGTCTCCCTCTCTCTCTTCAACCCCGCCCCCCACCCCCCCCCCACCCCCCCGCCCAGCCGGTCGTGCTCTCTCTCTCAAAAATAAATAAACATTAAAAACAACAACTGTGTTTCAGTCAGAAGTATCAAAAAAAATGTATCTCCTGTTGGGTGCAAATTTCTGTATGTAGTGAGCTCTTTATTGGACTGAACCAATTATTATTCAAATCCTCTATGTCCTTCAGATCTTTTTTAAAGGTTCCTTCTTTAAAAAGTTTCATCACATTTTTTTTAATGCTTATTTTTTGAAAGAGCGAGAGAGCATGTGAGCACGAGGTGTGGAGCGGCAGAGAGAGAGAAATCCCAAGCTGGAGCCTTGCTGACAGCGCTGAGCCCAATGCAGGGCTTGAACTCAGGAACCCGTGAGAACATGACCTGAGCTGAAATGAAGTGTCCCATGCTCAACCAACTGAGCCAACCAGGTGCTCCCACATTTTTCTAAAAGTTCTTACTTTATATATTTTGATGCAACTTAATTCTCTGAAAGGCTGTTTCTATCTAATCCAGTGTCCTCCCCATGATCTGTTTAAGTCCCTAGGAAGTTCTAAGACTCCAAGATTCCATCTCTAGAAACGGAAGCCAGAGCACGCTGAGATTCTAGTCCCCTGAGTGATGCTCAGTTAGGCAACACTGCTGAGCTCTTGGAGTTTGGTGTGTTTATGCTATAGAGTCCCTTGGACATTGACACCCAGGTCACTGGTCGTAGTTAAATGTCCCACGAGGGTAAAAACATGACTGAACCAGTAACTCCAAGTCTCCCTTTAACGGCTCTGCAGCGTATGGCAGTTATGCTTGAGCAACATCTAGGAGAAACCATATTTCGGTCAAAGGGATACGAGGAATCCTGGGTTCTAGCTCTTGCACTGTCTGTGACATCAGATCCCAATTTCCTCACCAGGAAAACCAAGAGGCTATGTAAAACTCCCTTAGGGGCGCCTGAGTAGCTCCTCCTGAAAAGCATGGGACTCTTGATCTCAGGGTCCTGAGGTACAGCCCCACGTTAGGGGTAGAATTTGCCTAAAATTTTTTAAAAAATCTCTTAGAAGTAGCCTTAATATCTAGGAGCGGGGATTAAAAGTATTAACCCAGAGGCTGGGGCTCTGGAACCGAACCCGCACTAGTTTTGTCTCCTCCCTCTCCGGACACATCTTGGCAGATCTAGACGGAGTCATGGTGAGTTCGAGTCATGGTGAGTTCGAGTTATCTGGGCTTGGCAGGGACCAACCAGGAAGCCGGTCGAGCAAGCTCTGTTAACAAAATCTCGGAGTACTCCTCTGACCTCATCCACACATGTCTCCTTACCTCGCCTTCCTCCGCCGCAGCTTCTTTCAAATCCGCATCTCCGTCCCCATCAGTTTCTTCTGGGATTCCGTCTGTGTCGGTAGCCCCCGGGCCCCCGGGAGCAGCAGCCGTTTCTTCTGACTCCCCCGTCTCTCCACCTTTTTCCGGGGGCGACTCGCAGGCATTATCCATAGCAGCAAGAAAAAGAAAGGCAAGATCGCAGTCCTGTCAGGTTCTGGAGCTCGGGACTGACTGAGTCAGAGCAACCCAGAAGCTTACTTCCTATCGTCGCGCTGCGATGACGTCACCCCTACCGCTCCTCGGAGGGATCATTTTAAGGCACGTGTAGGGAACTTCAAGAGCTCCGTTTTAACTGATTTGGTGGCGGTTGGGGACGGAAAATTGAGGGTACGGAAATCAGTTTGTGGGTTTCCCACTCTGGGAAATCAGCATTTGTAAAGGAGAGCTGTGTTGTTTCCTGAAGGGCGTTTTTCCTCCTCCATGCTGCCTTTCTAAAAACGTGGTTAACTCCCTAATCCATTTTCCTCAGAGTAAAGTTTGGGGACGGTAGAAGACTCTTTTCCGTTGTACGCCAATGTCTTGGGATGTGGCTGCCTGGTAAAGTTTTAGGCAGGGACTCAACCTCGTACATTTTGATTGGGGAGAGGCCGTGGGCCTGTGTGAATTGCCATTTCTTTTCGGTTCCTCAAGCACCTAAAAAAAAAAAAAAGTTATATAACTTGAACAGAATTGATCCAACCCATCTATTCACTCCACATTTGTTGAGCGCCTAATTAGAGGTAGGAACAGTTCCAGTAGCAAAGACAATATATACTTTCTACCCAATTAAATGATTTTTCCAATTTACCGGTACTCACTATCCAGGTCGGTTTCACAAACTTGACTTCTTATGTCAGTTCGGTTAATTTCATCAAAAAGTAAGAGGAAACAAATTCTACTGGGAAGGGAGGTCTTGTCTTTGCATGTTTCACTTTAACGAGCCTTTTCAGAGATTGGGACCATGAAGAAGAGATATTTGTATTTTAAAAAATTTCCTCTCTTCCCTCACTGAGGTGCGGAGCAGGCCATTTTATTCACCTCTGTATCACTAGGTCCCAACATCCATCACATATTTAACTTATGCGTGCCGAAAGAATGAACTTGGAAATGTAGGTGCGCGTTACCGTATTTCTCTCTTTGTTTCTACGCTGCCTGGGCGAATTACCGTATTTCCTGTCCTGTGGGCTCCCAAAACCTTTGGGGAGGAAGCGCACGTCGGGAGGCGCATACAGGTGGGCCCCATTTGTTCCCTAACACCTGTACAGCGGCTATCTATCAGGCGCTTTCCTCTTGCCCTTGGAGGCCTATCCCGACCCAAACCGGTCGGCTTCCAGCAGACCAAAGCCACCTGCGCCCGCCGGCCGAGCCCCGCCCAGCTAGGTGGGCAAGGGGGCGGGGCGCGGGGGCGCGGTGACGCGTGACGCCAGATCCCGGAAGTGACGCGCTCCTGGGCAGAAAAGGCGGGGGGGAGGGGGGTGGTGTCCCCGGCCGGTTTGGGGGGTGCGTTGCCCGGAGACGGAAAGTTTGGGAGCCGGAGCAGGCTCGGCTGCGGCCCCGGGAAGGGGGTCCAGGGGGCGGTGGCCCTGGGGATGGGGAAGGAGCAGGAGCTGCTGGAGGCGGCCCGCACCGGGCACCTCCCGGCCGTGGAGAAGCTGCTGTCCGGGAAGCGGCTCTCCTCAGGCTTCGGGGGCGGCGGCGGCGGCGGCGGCGGCTCCTCCGGGAGCAGCGGCGGCGGCGGCGGCGGCCTCGGGTCCTCGAGCCATCCCCTCTCCAGTCTGCTGAGGTGGGTAACGTGCCGGGGCCGGACGGCTGGCTGGAGATCCCCTCTCCCCCTCCCGTCTCCTGGGGCTCCTGAGAGGTCGGGGCGCCTGAGACCCGGGCGGGTGGCTTTGCTGGGTGCCAGGGTCGAGGACCGGCGGCCCACGGGGCCAGGAGCGCCCGTGCAGGTCCGCGCGGCGCCGGGCTCTCATATCCTGACCCGGCTGCGGAGAATGGTGGGAGTGCCCGGGTGGCAGCCTCCGCCGCATGGCACAGCCCGGCTTCACCCTCGCCCGCTCTCGGGTGCCAGCTGTCGTATCTCACAAGCTACTTTAGAGCAGAGAAATATTTATTTGAAATCTCCCTCACCTGATGCAGAAACTCCCACGCCTTGCAGAATCCCACCGCTCCCCCGGAGGAAATTCTCTTGGTTCCCTTCTTTTGGGAACTTGGAACCTTCCACCCTGCTCCGCAGGACCTGGCTTTTGTTGTTGATACTAAAATTGTGTCTGGATTTATCACGTTCAGAGTGGTGTTCTTTTAGCCCCTCTCGTGCTTGCAGCTCAAATTCTAGTTCGTTGTCGGGAGCCTCATTGGATTAGTCTCTTAAGTGGCATATGCGAGATTCATCGAGGGGGTTACTCATCAAGAAACAAAGCTTTAGAAAGATTTGTTTAGGAAACTTAGGGGTGCTTTAAACTTTTCTGAGATCTGTTGTTAAACACTTAAATCCGGAGCTGGTAAGGATGGAGAGAGAAAGGTCACTTTTGTGTGGCTTGGAGGGGGGATTGGAGGTACTTTGTCAGTGTGAGTAAAATGTGTTGGTTCAGCAGCACTTTCATAGCCTGTTTTCTTTTCCTTCCTTGTTCTTTTGAGGTTTTTACGAAGTGGAAGTTCATTTAGAAATGGCTTCGTTGGCTTTTGTTCCCCATTGGTTTTTGTAACTTCAGTTTGAGTGAGTTTGGACCAAAGAAGCCCAGGGCTCTAATAAATTGTTAGGTATGAAGCACTGAGTACAGACCCAGGTCTACACAGAAGATTTTCAAAAGCGGCATAGGAGAACTCTCCCCATGAGTTCTTTTTTGGGAGGTTAAAACCAGTGCTGTTTGCCGCAGTTTATCCAGTCCCTAGGGCAATGCTGTCGCACAGTTGGTACCTAGGATTCATTGAATGAACAAAAGTTATCAATTAGAGGATGACAGATTTCTAAATAAAGTGATGGCTGTACTCGCTGTGATTGTTAGTAGTTCAGCAAAAGGAGACGGAACTTAGGGGATGAGATGGAGATTATGACTTCTAGGAGGAGGACTTCAGCTGGCTTTGAAGGATGTGAGGATATAGATAAGTGACATACAGTGAGACAATTCCAGGTTGGCAAGCTATGGTCAGAGGCATAGAAGCAGGAAAAAGACTTGTTTGGTGCTACTGGGGCACTAGAAGAACTTCCTGCCGGCAGTCTTGAGTTTTTGGGCATAATAAAACATAATAATGAATGGGTACATTTCCATCCTTTAGAGTGATGTAGTCTTTCTTCGTATGTTTATAGTCTCAGTCCCTAGATCAGTGCCTCGCAACTCAAACGTACTTTGGATGCATGCATTGGGTTTTGAATCTTCTCTGGATTATACTTTGATATTTCTGCACTTCTGATATCTGAGAGATGAGAGAAAGACCATACATGTTCCAAGTGCCAGTCTCTAATCAGGTGAATAATGTAGCATTTGGAGGTTTGCCAGAAGATACCTTAACCCCTAGTATATCCTGCTGAAGTGAGAAACTTGCACATGTCTCCCACCTTCCAAGTACAGGTCAAATTGCTCTTAGGCTCACACTTCAGAAACTGTTAACATTTTGCTGAGGATTTAGCTGCCGTGTAGTTAAGCAAGACTCAGAAATCTTTGTTTACCACAGTGTTTTTACTTTTGGCCTCATGCTAATAAGTTCAGTCTCTGTCCTAAAGTGTGGATGTGTCTCCACACCCTTGCGTAAGACAGCTGATTCCTGACTTGCTCTCCTGTCTCTTATAGAGATGGTAGATGGCCTAAGAGCTGCCCTAACCTCTCATCCTTGTGATTCTTAGGGGCAGGGAGGATCTGCACCAATAGTTACACTAGGTGTGTCATTAATTAGAGGTGATTCTGGCTCAACCTAGTGAAAGATCTCTGAGCAAATGATACTGTGTATTTAAATAGTCCCTAGGTCAGCATGTCCTCCCTTTTTAGGTTTGGAAATCATGGAGGGTAGGTTCCCTATGCCCACACTCCACACCTCAAGGACCCTTAACGGGAGCTAGGGAATCGTAGCTTTAGATCTAGCCTTTGCATTAGCTGCCATATCCCACCCCCACTAGTACTGCCAACTGTAACCTATGTTTGTCCAGCTGTTTGAGTGACCAAGTAAAGCTGGCAAGAATAAGAGCTTACAGCTGCATTGGATATAAATGTTCCAAACCACATGTGTGTTTGTTCATCTACTTATGACCAACCCCCCCAACCGACCCCTCCCCCCGCCATGTCCACAGAGGGTTTGTGCTGATTCTGAAACTACAAAATGCCCCTTCTCTTACCCCATGTCTTTTCTCTTACACTTCTTGGGCTTAGGTCTTAACTTCTTACAGCCCTCCCTAATGACCCTAATACACACGGATCTCTCAGGCTTCTACTTCTTTGGAACCCATCATCTGTAGTGTGCAGTAATTCACTGGCTCATTCTTTACTTATCTGGCTTTCATAGTTTATTGCACCGGCCTGTCAGTATAATGTTGACGTGCAGTAACCCTCACCCATTGAGAATATCCCTGAGAATCAGAAAGTCAGCAAAAACTTCTACTAGGAAAACAAAAAGTTGTTATAAACTTCATGTCTTTCTGACCTTTTCTTCTTTACTGCACATTTATTCAAAGGCAGTGTAGTATTACACTTAAGAACACTTGTTCTTGGGGCGCCTGGGTGGCTCAGTTGGTTGAGCATCTTTCTTCGGCTCAGGTCATGATCTCACCATTCGGAAGTTTGATCCCTGCGTCGGGCTGCGTGCTGACAGCTCAAAGCCTGGAGCCTGTTACAGATTCTCTGTCTCCCTCTCTCTCTGCCCCTCCCCCGCTCATTCTCTCTTTCACTCTCTATCTCACTCTCACTCTCTCAAAAAGAAAAAGACTACTTGTTCTGTAGTCAGACTGCCTGAATTCATAGAGTACTGCCATCACCGACTAGCTGCTTGATTTTATTACAAATTACTCAACCACTTGGAGCCTCAATTTCTCCATCTGTAAAATGGGGATAATATTGTTTGCTTTATAGGTATCACCTTAGATAATGTGTGTAAGACACTTCCCACACTTTCTGGCACATTGTAAATGCTCACTATTCGCCATCCTCAGTTCAGCACATACAGTTTTGCCATGCTGCCCCTGGTATGTGCAAAGTACCAGGCTAGACATATTTTAAATGGTGTTCTTTCACACTTGGGTATGCGTTTTCCAGGTCATGGCAGATTAGAAGCTGTAAATAAGAGAGAACGTGCTTAGGTAGGCACATTAGTGCTATTCATTTACCTAGTGTTTACCCATTTTCTACTTTTGTGCCAGGCTGATTGCTACATGCCTTGCAAAGTTTATCTCAGACCTGGCACAGAATAGGTACTTTATCAAAATCAGTCCCTCTCCTGATACATCGTCTGTTTCCTTACAGCGTTTATAGTAGTATGATATGTCTGTGTGACTGATTGACAAAATAAGAGAGAAAAAGCGATTAAAATCTATCCTAGCTTTTCCCACCCTCAGTAATTTGAGACTATTAACATAGATGTGCATAGCCCTACATACTTGCATAGGCCCCAAGCATTGTTGTACTAGATCTTTGTGCTGTAATTTCTGTTTATGATGACACTTAGCCATCAAATAAGTTATATGTAATAGAGCATGTTAATGAAAGTAGGAAAAACATATTTTAGTTTTTTATCCAAAATGATTCAAATACAATTTTTGTTACTTAAAGTAGATTATTTAGCAAGCGTAGTTATCTGAAATGTCTAGTCCTAGAGTGGTTCCAGATGGCATGGATTTTACTTTACATAATAGTATCTCCTTTTCTGATTGTTGAACAAATGCATGCCTTCAGTTGATAGCTTGGGACAGGCGCTGTGTTAAACTTCATTTTAACTCGTGGTATTTTTCAGCCCTGGACACACATTGTCATGGAACGGAAAGTTTGATATGTTGATGCTTTTAGTGAAACTGTTGATTTCCAGGAGAGCAAATTCTATTAGAGACCGTAAGATTTGGGTTAGAAGCGAATTCTATCAACTAAAGGGCAAAAAGTCCTGAAAAAAGAAAATGTTACAAGAAATCATCATATATTGACTTAAACTTTTTTTTTTAATCCCTAAGCAAGTTTATTTTTTTTATTATTTTTTTTAATATATGAAATTTATTGTCAAATTGGTTTCCGTTATTGACTTAAACTTTTATTGAGTTATGAGCTAAATACTGATGTATGTGTAAGGTGTAAAGTAAAACGTATTCCTGAGGGTTCAGAAGCACAGAGAAACTAAACCAAAGGCTAGGACTGAGGAGTAGATGTGTCATAGTTTAGGAACATTCTATATTTAATTTCTCAAGCATGAGAAGAGTGAGTAAGAACAGAAGAAGCCAAGGAGGCTTACTGGAGAAATCGGAAAATGTATGGACAGTAGCAATAAATGTAGCTATAAACTAGTTTTTATTCTACCATTTGAGGTGAGGAGGGAGACTATCCAGAAATCACCACGAGTTTCCCAAAAATATGAAAAATTTTTTTGAAATAAGGAATGAAGAATGAAAACTTTTGAAAAATGGACCCCACTTTGGGGACAATAGAAAGTTCTTCCAATGTCAGAATACAATGACAACTTATTCATTGTTTTTAAGAAAGATTCCTAAATTTATGTAAGTAATTCACACTCAAAAGAAAAAAAAGTGTTTAACAAAACCATCGCATTAAAATGGTCCTTCATTCACTCCCCAGAATGGATGTGTAGCTTGTAAACTATAATGACGTGACAGCTTTTCTCTCAGTGCCTTCCTGCAGTGCCAGATTTCTTTTGAACATGCCTAATTTGAGCAAATGATTTTAACATCCTAAGAGGACAACAGCATTCTACGATGTTGATGTGAGGTCCTGAAGCAGGATCTCATGGACATGTGTGATCTAAGTTCTGGCTCTTTCCAAGAACGCAACAAAACAAACCAACAAAACACAACTATCCATTAGGATAACAGTTTTCTTGATATTACACTAAAGCTTTTCAATTCCTTAAAAATGATTTTTAAAGAACTTTTTTTTTTTTAAATGTTTATTTTTGAGATAGTGCGAGAGACAGAGTGCAAGCAGCGGAGGAGCAGACAGAGGGAGACACAGAATCTGAAGCGAGCTCCAGGCTCTGAGCTGTCAGCACAGAGCCCGATGCGGGGCTCGAACTCACGGACCGTGAGATCATGACCTGAGCCGAAGTCAGATGCTTAACCGACTGAGCCACTCAGGCGCCTCAAGAACTTTTTAATATGCCTCTTTTAAGTATGATTTTATTGGGATAGCAGCCCTTTTATTTTGGAATTGCTGTACATTTTTGTTTTCTTTAAAGCAGACTATGATTTTATGTGGTTATTTTGTGCCTAAAAATCTAGAGAGTTACTAATCTTAAACGAGTAGGGCATGTAAGTGTAGAAAAAGATTTAGGGGCACCTGGGTGGCTCAGTTGGTTAAGCGTCTGACTTCAGCTCAAGTCATGATCTCGCGGTTTGTGGGTTCGAGTCCCGCATTAGGCTCTGTGTTGACAGCTCAGAGCCTGGAGCCTGCTTCGGATTCTGTATCTCCCTCCCTCTCTCTCTGCCCCTCCCCTGCTTGTGCTCTGTCTCTGTCTCTCGAAAATAAACAAACATTTTTAAAAAAGAAAAGAAAAAGATAATTTTACGTAAGTTTGAAAAGTCAGACATCTCCTCTCCCTTTTTCTGAATTCTCCAATTGAAGTTCAGTTTTTACTGTCTTAGTTACAAAAATTAGAGACTGGAAACAGTGAAACAGTCTTGTGGTCGGAAGAATTTGATTTGTAGCCAGTCAGCTTCAGCATGTTCACTTGTCCTGGGAGATTATGGTCCCAGTGAAAGTTGCATCCTTGGCCAGAAAAATCCCTTCTGAAGGTTTTTTTCCCCTTGGTTTGTTCACCCTCAACAGCTGTGAAATTTGGCTTGCAAAAGGAAGTCAAGGCTATTTCTACCCTAGTTTTCAGTAGGGAAAGTAAATTACTGGGTTTTATAGCCCAGAGACACCAAGGAAACCCCAAAAGTAGATAGTGGAGAGTTTGTTCTTGGAAATGTCAGGCTCTCCTGTGGGTAGGAACTTGGTCTCTTCTGGACAGCCCTCAGAAAATGTTCCCCACACTGATTTCCAAAAGATTACTGGGAGATTTTCTGTGGTATAGAAAATTATATTGTTACATTCGTAGAACATCTTCAAGTAACTTTGGTGTGGTTACAGTTAATGGTAGTAATACTAGAAATTATATGTTATGGCTTCATATTTATCCTTTCTTAGTAATTTGTAGATCAAGTTTGTTTAGTTTACAAATCAAAAAAGAGTTTTTAAAACAAGTCAGTTGTCTCTGCTTTACTTGTGATGTTATTACTGCTATTAAAAATGGTGGAGATGATCCAGGAAGCAGAACTGCCCTGTGGATTACTTAACTGACGAGGCCTTAGCATGGCTGCCGAAGGTCAGACTCTGACCCAACTCTGCCTTGTGAGTTAGTCAAGTTACATAACCTCTCTGAGCATCTGTGTCTTCATGTGTATAATGGGCCTGGGATAGTATCTACTTCCTGAAGCAGCATCACGTGAGCTAAAATATGGAAGGCACGTAATGCCTGGTAAACCTTGGCTGCTGAAACCTTCTGATGGGAGCCCAGTGCTTGCCACCTTTGATAAACTGGAATGGTAATCTTGTTGTTAAGGACATATTTTATATTGATGCTGCTTTAAAAGTTATAATAATTGATAGCAAGAGCTCCCAAACTTTTCAAATGTGAGTCCCATTTTTAGAAGCCTAAACATGGTAATGGTGGCAGGGTACAGACTGATATAGGTCTACAGTGTTTTGTCTGAGACATTGGGGTTTAGTATCCAGAATTTGGGGGTTGTTGAAGAGTCCTAGTGAGCCCCTAGTGGAATCTGGGTCAACAGTCTGAAACATTGTATCCCTGCAGTGACATCTGTCAATATTCACACTAAAGGGGATAAATATGAAGTATGTTTAGGGCAGGTTTTGCACCTAAACAAGTTTGCCAGTAACTTTTAAAAATCTATTTTCAGGGATTTTTGGGTATCTGAATTATAAATAAGGGATTATGGACCTCTACATTTAGTATAGAAAAATTGCCAGACACATGAAAGCACAAAGAAGAAAATAAAATCATCTGTAATCCCACCACCTAAAAGAGTTAGCTGTTGCAATTTTCATGTATATTCTTTGGTCTTTTTTCTTTACAAAAAATATATATATAATATAATATAATATAATATAATATAATATAATATAATATAATATAATATAATATGTAAATATATATAATAAATTTTTTTTACTAGAAATGACACTGTTCTGTACATACTTTGCCTCAAATTTTCACTTAATGTATTATAAACAACTTTCATTTTCTCTTCAACCTCATTTTAAATGAGTAAGTGGTATTCCATAGTGTGTATGAACTGTAATTATTGAATCCCTTCTTTGCCATTAGTTAGGAGTTTGTTTTTAGTTTTCTGCTGTTGGAACAGCATTGGCATATGTAATCTTGTAGATAAGATTGTGTGCACATTTGTGCTTATAACATTTTATGTACTGAGAACAGTAGATGTAGTTTGAGTATTCAACTGTGACGAGAGTTACATATGCAATTGTATTTGACGACCCTTATAATAAGAGTTACATCTTCTGGGTCCTTCTGATTGGGAAGTAATGTATTGATCTATGGCCGCTAATGCTACTTCTATTTAGAAAGTTACTTTTGTGCAGGCATAGGATTTTTAATGGTCAAGTTGGGACCTCTCAGGTCCTTCTTGAGAGGCTAATGTTTAGAAGAGGGCCCATTAATAACACACAATGCATTGAGCAATATGCTTGAAGCAGAATGAGACAAAAGCCGTTTTCTTTTGTTGTTCTAGCTTTCATTTTGGGAAACTTCAAACATACAGAAATCAAGAGAATAAAATAATGACACCTCACATACCTTATGTGCTCATAAAACAATTATCAGCTTATGGCCAATTTTGTTTCTTTTTATCACCCCACAACTAAATTATTATTGTTATTATTTTAAATTTTATTTGAGAGAGAGAGAAGGGAAGAGAGAGAATGCAAGCAGGGGAGAAGAGCAGAGGGGGAGAGAGAGAGAGAGAGGGGGAGAGGGAGGGAGGGAGGGAGGGAGAGAGAGAGAAACTCAAGCAGCTCCATCCCCAGCACAGAAAGCTTGACATGGGGCTTGATCTCACAACTGTGAGATCATGACCTGAGCTGAAATCAAGAGTCAGATGCTTAACTGCCACGCAGGCACCCACTCCCCCCGCTGCACTGAAATTATTTTGAAGAGAGGCCTATATATCGTATTACTTAAGTACATATTTTTAAAAGATAAAGATTTCTTTAAAAAATATTCACAATACCGTTATCACATCTAAAAAAATGGCAATTCCTTAAAATTGTCAAATGTTTAGTTAGGGTTCAAATTTTCCATATTGTCTAAAATATTCTGTATTTTCCAGTTGGTTTGTTCAAGTCTGTAAACACCTTGTATTCGTTTGATATATCTTTTAGTCTCTTTAAATCTGTGGGTTTCATCTCTGTCATTTTTCTTTCCAGTGTATTTGAAAGAAAAGGGGCATTTGCCCCATTTCCCATAGTCCGGGTTTTGCTGATTGCATCTCTGAGGTGTCATTTAACATGTTCATCTGTCCCCTGTATTGCCTATAAGCTGGAAATTGGATCTAGAGATTTGATCTGATTCAGGTTCAATTTTTTTGGCAGGATTTCTTCCTCGGGGTGTTGTGTGCTTCCTTCAGTTGAGTCTTTCTTTTTTCTTTTTCTAAATATTTATTTATTTTTTGGAGCACGCAAGTGGGGGAAGGGTAGAGAGGGGGAAGCAGGCTCTGTGCTGAAAGGCTGACATCAGCAATCCCAGTGTGGGGCTCAAGCTCAGGAACTAGGAGGTCATGACCTGAGCTAAAGTCAGATGCTCAGCTGACTGAGCCACCCAAGTGTCCTGAGTCTTTCTTTCTTGTGATGGTGGCAGCCATTGAAGATCACTGCCTAGACGATGACTTCATTAAGAGTTTGCAAAATAGTGATATTTCATTTCTATTTTACGTTCTTCACTTATTACCTGGAATACTTTTTAGAGAGAAACCTCCTGTTATCAACCACTTGGTTATCCTGGGATACAGTTTGTTCAGGAAAGATGAGTTGAATGCCTGATTCTTTTCTGTTCTTTACCAGTTTTCAGATCCATTTGGTTTCCTAGTAGTCTTCAGTGGTGTCTAATGAGGTGTTTTTTTTTTTTTTTTTTGTAAATATCATTAGGAACTCATATATTTAAACATATTTATGCTTCAATAAAACCTCTCAAAATGTGCTCTGAGATATTTAGACTAACAATTTTATTTTACTATGAAAAGTAGTTGAATTGGTTTATAATGAAGTGGTGTTGTGTGTGTTTGTGTATTTTACTTGACTGATATTTCTACTCAGAGTCCCCCCCCCCCCCCCCCGTTTGTGCTGGTTCATCTGGCAATTTGCGAATCAAGTGTTCTAATCCTTGAGAGTATAGATGAGTTCAGCTAGCTTCCAATCTTTTTTCTCTTTTTAAGTTTCCTGCTGGCCATAGATGGCCCTATAGATGCCGAAAGACTTTAAAAGCATGCTTGAGGGACTTGAGTAACCAAATTCCTTAGGTAGTACTTATGGAAGACCAACTTTAAATAGTGTTTTCCCACCAGCTTTATGGGCGGACTCTAGATAAGAATCTAGATCTGTTAAGCTGACTTGTTACTTAGATTATTCAGTCTTATTTGTTACTCTGAATATGTTTCACGGTGTTACTCTTTTTACATAAACATGGAAGAGTGAGTTGAATTGTCTTTTATTAAGTATACTAAGCACATTTCTCTCTGTACTTACTGTTGATTTCTAATTTAGTGCATTGGGAGTTCCCATTCACAGCTCTGATTTTGAGTTCCTGTTCTGACATCTGTGCATTTCTTTTCTTGGTTTGGAGCTATATACAAAATATACACAAAAGCATTTTTTTGTTGTTGTTACATTTTATTCATTGGTTTTTTATGCTTGGAGTACAGGTGGGAGGTTTGGGTCTGGGTCCTTCTGCCTTGGCCCAGATTCCCCCGTTGACTAGCCATACAAATACTACATTATAGAGTCAATTTAAAAGTGATAAAAGCAGGGGCGCCTGGGTGGCTTAGTTGGTTAAGCATCCAACTCTTGATTTCAGCTCAGGTTATGATCTCACGATTTGTGGAATTGAGCCCCCACATTGGGCTCAGTGCTGGCAGTGTGGAGCCTGCTTGGGATTCTTACTCTCTCCCTCTGCCCCTCTCCCCTGCTCATTCTCTCTGTCTCAAAATAGATAAATACGTTTTTTTTAAGTGATAAAAGCAGCACATGGAACCACTTGTTTTTTCTCTTTGATAGTTGTTGGGACAGTCAGGGCTCTGCTTTAGAGAGATTTTGGCCTCTATTAGGCAGTGAGAGCATCCAGCACCATTATACTGACGGATTTCACAGCACTTTTATGTGGGGCTCTCACCTTCTTTTAAGAGCATTTTCATTAGTTAAGATGAAAAAATAAAAGTAAAAGTAAGAGGGGGCACCTGGGTGGCTCAGTTGGTTAAGTGTCCAACTCTTGGTTTCGGCTCTGGTCGTGATGTCACGGTTCGTGGGTTTGAGCCCCACATGGGGCTGTCAGCGCAGAACCTGCTTGGTATTCTGTCTCCCTCTCTCTCTGCCCTTCCCCCCGGCTCACTCTCTACCTCTCTCAAAAATAAATAAATATTAAAAAGAATACAAGTAAGAGAAATATACTGAACTTCTTTACTCAGAATGGAAAATGTAGCTGAAAAAACTGACGCTTCATAGTGCCAAGCAGGTATCAACACCGTTGAGTTGGCTGGTGCATGATTCTTGCAAGACTGCGGCTGTAGCTCTGTCTCCACGTGGTGGGGTCTGTCCTTTGTCGTGACTACACCATGTGCTTATCCCTGCCAGTGATGACTAGCGGCAACGTGATGTATGGGCTGAGTCAGTCCTTTTACTGTGACTGGAAAAGCAGCTCCAAATGTGTATACCACTAATAATACCAGTACTCAGCATTTATTAAGCATTCACTGATACTGGATAAGTAGCATTGATTTTTACATTTGGAAGGTACGATCGAGTGCTTGTCTTTATAAGGATTAAGTAAGAAAAAAAAATTTAGGTTTATTTATTTAGAGAGGGAGAGAGAGACAGGGAGGGAGGGAGAGATGGAGAGAGAGAGAGAGAGAGAGAGAGAGAGAGAGAGAGAGAGAGAGAATATCCCAAGCAGGCTTCATGCTATCAGCACAGAGCCTGATGTGGGGTGTGAGATCTCATGTTTGTGAGATCATGACCTCTGAGCCCATATCAAGAGTCCGATGCTTAACCGATTGAGCCACCCAGGCGCCCCATGAAAATAAAATTTTTTCTTGTTCATCCTTCTGTACATTTTGCAACTTTCAGCTTTGCTTATGTAGATCTCCTAATTACAACTGTTTTCAGTCATAGCAAAAGTTTAAAATCTCAGGGATTTTAATTTCTTTGAGGAGCATTCTATTTTTCTTAAATTTTTTAATGTTTTCTTTTGAGAGAGAGGCAGAATGTGAGCCGGAAAGGGGAAGAGAGAGAGGGAGACGCAGATTCCAAAGCAGGCTCCAGGCTCCGAGCTGTCAGCACAGAGCCCAATATGGGGCTCAAATCCATGAACTGCGAGATTGCGATCTGAGCCCAAGACAGACACTTAACCAACTGAGCCACCCAGGTGCCCTGAGTAACATTCTGTTTTTAAAATTTGAAAAGTCTCTATTCTTACCTCTGAAAGGTAGAAAAAGTGGTACTGTTATTTAAGGTGTTAGCTATTACAGAGAACACAAGCTAATTTGGAGGTGGCACTTTATTTAACCTTAGAAAGATCGTTCTTTTTTCTTTTTTAAAGATTTCTTGACTTTTATTTATTTAAAAATAATCTTTTTACATTTATTTATTTTTGAGAGAGAAAGAGAGACAGAGCACAAGTCGGAGAGGGGCAGAGAGAGAGGGAGACATAGAATGTGAAGCAGGCTCCAGGCTCTGAGCTGTCAGCACAGAGCCTGATGTGGAGCTTGAACTCACAAATCATGAGTGACATCATGACCCGCTGAAGTTGGATGCTTAACCAACTGAGCCACCCAAGCACCCCTATTTTATTTTACTTTTTAAAGTTTACTTATTTATTTTGAGAGAGAGGGAGAGAGAGAATCCCAAGGAGGCTGTCCCTTACCATGAGATCATGACCTGAGCTGAAATCAAGTCAGAGTCAGATGCTTCACTGCCTGAGCCACCCAGGCGCCCCAGAAGGAAACTTCTTTAAAGGAATTTTCTGCCTATATCAGAACCCATTTTGTTTGAGTGAACCAACCTATTGACTTTGTTTTCCTTTCGCCTGAATAAGCAGTCATTGTGATTTTCTTTTGCTCTCTTTAAACACAATCCATTTCTCCAGTAATTTTTCCTTTTGAATTAGAGTCAAGACCTTCTTAAAAGAAGTTCAATAACCAGGAAAGCTTGCAAAACAGATCAGTTCAGGGCTGTTTACTTGAATCACTTCAAGATTCTTAGGCTTTCTTGTGTTTGTTTTTAGATCTTTAGCTCTTGGCTGGGCCTGGAGAGGAGCCCCAGTCCTGGCTTTGTTTTTAACTATTGGTGCATTGTGTCCCACTCTTCCTCTGATCCAGCTTGATGAAGCCTGAGCATTGACACTTGTCCTGGTTGGGTCCAGCTACCTGATTCTTGCTTCTTCCGGTTGCCCCACGGCCGTGATAAAACTTGCAAAAGTCGGCCCATATTGCTGTATCTGAGGTAGTTAACTCACAAGTTAATTCACAACAGCTCAGAGTTGTTGCCATAGTTGTAGGTGGGTATGTACACGTGTATTTGGAAGGGGGATAGTTTTACTTCTCGAGCACTTAATACTTTGTCAAGAACTTTACATCTGTATTTTCTCAGTTTACCTTTATAGTATGCCTAGTAGATAATTATCATCATTCCCGTTTTACAGATGAAGAAGTCAAGGTTCAGGGACAGGTTCAAGTCCAGGGCCACACAGAGGGCGTGTGGCCAGGAGTCTCTCTGGCTCCCAAACTGTTGCTTATAAAGCACTACATGTGACCACTTGGAGAATTGTCTCTTTGGATGAGATTCAAACATCACTCGCTATATGCTTAGGTAATATTGTACCAAAAAAGAGGAATGAGGGATTTATTTATTTTAATGTAATAGTTGCTTTTATAACACCTACTTTGTGTCATACAGTGTTCTAAGCACTTTACAAATGTGGTCTCATGTTGTCCTCATGCTGTCCCTTTGGGGAAGGCACTAGCATTGTTGCCATTTTATTGATGACGATACTGAAGTACAGAGAAGTCGTGTAGCTTTGCCCCAGGTGGTAAGCCAGGAAATGGTGCAGCTTGGTTTTGGTTTTGAACCCAGGCAGACTGGCTTCGGAGTCCTTGCTCTTAGTTTTTAGGCAACTGGGGATTCTTTTTTTTTTGATTCAAGAATGTAACACAAAATCCCTTTGGAACACTTGACCTAAAGTAAAAGGCTTATTTTCAAAGAAATCATTGGCAGTTTCCCTGGAATATAGGAACATTACGTGAGGGGAATGTCTTTAAACTTATGCCAAATAATATATTAGTTTAGAGTGTATAGGGGAATGCCCTGCAGCTTGTGAAGAGGGAAAAGCCTCCCATATCACTTCTTTCAAGCTTTTCTTCTAGAAAATTCCCATCTTCCTCTCAAGCAGGTTAATGCGTTTTCATGAATTTCATCTGTGAGAAAGTTCGGCATCCCTACTTCCCCAAGTTCAAAGTGATAAAGGTTTGTGTTGGACACATGACTGCCAGCTGTACCACCAAGGCCAAAGTGTGTGCAAGGGAAGTAAGTCTAAACAGTTGGTAAGAAACCAGAGACCTGTGTATTTGAAGTGATTTCTAATTTCTTGCTATCCACTCTGCTTTTTTTACAGTTCTCTCCCCTCCCCCTCCCTCATTAGTGGTTTATGACCAAATTTTAGACCTCAAATAATAATTAGTTTGTCCATAAAATGATTTCCAGAGAATATTGTCCGGCCGGTTCAAATGAGTGTTGATACTAATTTGAAGCCTGGGATTTAGGGACAGGGGGTGTTACTTTCCATAATCCTCGGCGCTTTAATCTTCACAATCCTGTGGTATAGGTATTAGTGACCATTTCACCGATGAGATTTGGAGAGGTTAAGTGCCTTGCCCGGGACTGAGGTTTTGCATTTGGGCCTTTAGAGTCTGTTTTGTGTGGAGATCATGGCTACCAGGAAGAAAGCTGTTGAGTCCCCAGGTTGTGGAAGTGGAAGGAGAATATAGTATTCTAGTTAAGCAGTTCTGAAAACACCTATGGGTCCTATATGCTTAGCAGTAATAGAAGAGCTCTATTACTTTTTACCTACAAATGCAAATACCTCAGATATTGAAATTGGCAGAGATTCCGGAATTGCTCCTTTTTAATCTATTGCTGCCTCCATAATTGTATGTTTAAGACCTAGCTGGAGAATAGTTTTCTCATTAGTCACTTATCAGCAGCCCTTTTACCATCTTTAGCCGGCCCAGGGCAGGCTTTCAAAAAGATTTCTAAGTAAATGATCCAGGACTTGGTGCTTCATTTTAAAGTTTAACTGCTTTTTGTTTTTCCAGAGAGCGTGTATAAGAAATCAGGATCCAGTACTCTGACTCACTATGCTTTGTCAAATTGATAGAGCTGTCTTTTTCTTAATGTCTTTTCTTTACCCATGATGATGTGTTATGTTAGATGCATTGTCCTCAATTTCCATCACTTCTGCGTACCTCTTTTTAATATTTACTCTTTTGCCAACTATATCATTCATTTACAGAGCAGCCCAGGTAAACTTTAGCTCCTGCTCATTCAGTTGGTGGATATTTATGAAGACCTAATTCTTTTGAGTGAGTTTTCATAATCATTTAAAAATACCTATTGGGGGTGCGTGGGGGTTCAGTCAGTTAAGCATCTGACTCTTGATTTTGGCTCAAGTTATGATTCTCTCTCCCCCTCTCTCTGTCCTTTCCCTGCTCATTCTCTCTTTCTCTCTCTCTCAAAATAAATAAATAAACATTAAAAAAAATACCTATGTTTGCTGATAGCAGTGCATATGTAATTGTAAGTTGTGTGTAAGCTGCTGGTACTAACAAAATGATCCAATAGCAGCTAAACCCAAGATTTACTTTGTGTGTCAGGGGCAGAGGGGTGAGGTCCCATTGTAATCTATAAAACTGATTGCTTAGAACTTACGTGTTTTTTTATCTTGATACTGATGGCTTTCCAACTGGCTTATTGTGGGCTTTGGTTGTCATTCCAGTAAAACGATTTTCCCATGAACCACTTCTTTTTAAAAGTCAGATCACCAGGTAGAGATACGTTTTTGGTTTGGGTTTTTTTTGGTGAGTTGAATCCACTGTGAGTTCAGACCACAAGTCTGGGTCTCTGAAAAAATGGGAATGTTACCTAAAAACCCAATGGCCACTGTTTTACTTGTTTACACACACGCATTTTTTTGAATGCTTCCTATTGCTCAAGGTGTCATCTGATTTTCTTTTGGTGATGAAATAATGAGGTCATTGGAATCATATGATGACTCTGGCTGGCAACAGTTTTCCTCATTACCAGGTATGGGAGACTCGTGAGCCTTTGACACCTATAGGCTTTAACCTACTGCTTTTTGCCATAGTCTTGATTGTGGTTCACATTTGTTTTAATCTCTCGATGTCTACTTAGTATTTACTCTTAGAAGTTAGGATTGGTCTTTGGGTTCATGTGGCCATCTGGGTTTGAGTGGAACAAAAACTCAGTCTTGTCGCTCCTTCCTTCATGGGTTTTGATTTTAGCCTTGTATGTGTTGTTGTAGATTCTTGGACAAAATCTGTAAATTAAGTTTTAAGTTCTTCTTGTCCATAGAGTTTTAGCTTGCTCCAGGTCTGTCTTGATCCTTGGGATCTGGAAAACACACAGGTCTCTTAGTTTTATCTAGTGTCTCCATGTGTGAACTCTGAAGGGAAGAGGACGTAGGTTAGACAGAAAATTCAATCCACAGAAAAATTGTCTCCAGGAACCTTCCTCCTTCTAAGTGCACACTGCCTCTGGGAAAGGGCATGGGAGAGCAGTCCCTCGGGGCCTTGTGCCTAGTACCAGCTCAGCCACGCTCTAGCTGAATGATCTTGGGAGTGTTTCTTACTTCACTTGCACCTCAGTTCCTCCATCCATAAAACAAGGCAATGTTTTTAGCATTCTTGCCAGGTGTCCTGAGGAAGGTGCATGAGAACATCTCAAAGCAGTTGCACAACCAGACTGTGGCTTACTGTCTTCTCACTGTGCACCAGAACTGGGCCAGGCCTTTTGTATACCTTGTGCAGAGGGTAGGTCAGGAGAGGAGGAGAGGAGGAGAGGTCTGTCCTCTCATCTCTGTGAGTGTGTAAGTGGGCCATTGCTCCTTCTGCCCTTGAAGCTTTCCTAAACAAACACTGACTAGTGTTGGATAGTTGTATGGTATGCGTACTGCTGTAGGAGATAGTTAGGCATACAAAATTTGTCAGTTCCCTTAAGAAATCAGCTTGATTAGAGCAATGACAGAATGACCCTGTCAACTCCTCAGAGAAATGTTTGGTTCCAGGACTGGGGCAGAGAAAACAAAAAAGACAGGGGCACATCAAAAGAACATAGAAACCAACCTGAAATAGCTCCCGAAAGCCAAAGTTGGAACGATTTGAACAACAACATGAATAACAATAGTATTGGGTTATTAACCAAAGAATGAAATAAATATCCATGAGTTAATGATATAAATGATTTGATAAATAAATGGGGGTGAAGATATAGCTCGCCCTTCCAGAAGAATTCTAATTAATAAATGTAGAAGGAATGAGGGGAATAGAAAATCACCTTTAGCAAACCACAGTAATAGTCACTGCAGGCAAGATCTCCAGTGGAGGCTAAAATTAGTGGGTGAAAGTTTAAGGAGAAACAGAACATTCATATGGCCTCCAAGCATCTTCCCTGAAATATTTATTGATTACTGGTGTGCTTTCAACCCATGCCCACATATTCTTCGAAGCTCTCCTCTCCAGGAGATGAGGTTTCATTCCCCTCTTCTTGAGTGTGGGCTGGACTTAGAGACTGGCTTCCAAATCGTAGAGTATGGAAAAGGAAAAAACAGTAATTTTGTGGTGGAAGAACCTGGCAGACAACACCTTAACCAAGTGGTCAAGGTTGATAATTGCCTGTGGTAAGCCATGTTGATAGCACTTACCCCTGATAGGGATGTGGTGAGAAGGATACTTGGCCTCTCGTGTTCTTCCTTGAAATCTGTCACCACAGTATAATCATGAGAAAACAGATAACCTCAAGTTGAAGGACATCCTACAAGATATGTGAGTCGTACTCTTTAAAAATGACAGGGTCATGAAAGACAAGGGAAAGATTGAGGAACTGTTGCAGACTGACTACTAAGTGTAAAGTGCGATCTTGGAACAGAAAGGGGGCAGGAGTGTAAAACTGGGGAAATCTGAATAAAGTCTGCAGTTTAGTTTGTCTTTTTTTTTTTTTTTTACATTTATTTATTGTTGATAGAGACAGAGTACAAGTGGGGGAGGGGCAGAGAGAGAAGGAGACACAGAATCTGAAGCAGGCTCCAGGCTCCGAGCTGTCAGCACAGAGCCTGACGCGGGGCTCGAACTCACAAACCTTGAGATCATGACCTGAGCTAAGTCGGACGCTCAATGGACTGAGCCATTCAGGCGCCCCTAGTTTAATAGTCTTAAGTCCAGTGTTCATGTCTTAAGTTTTGGTCAGCGTACCATGGTTATTTATGTAAGATGTTGACATAAGGGGAAACTAGGTGAAAAGTCTACAGGAACTCTGTAAGTCTTCTGTAAGCCTAAACTTATTTCAAAATAAAAAACAAAGACCATATCAGATAGTGGCTCTGGAGTCATGTTGTCTGGGTTCACATCTGGCTTTTGCCACCTACCAGTTGAGAGGTAATAAATGACTTTATTAATTTTTTTTGCCTCTGGTGCCTCATCTATAGTAATAATTCCTCTTCCTTAGGTACTCAGCATATAGCACTGGATGTAAATAGTCTGTGCTAAAGGAGTTTGGAGGAGGAGATGGTGGTACCAGGGGAAAAGGGTGGTCTAGAGACCCCTCCTCCCACTGCAGATACTCCTGGGAGGTGGGACTTGAGCCCTGCCCTAGAAGAAAGCCTAAGACTTAGATAGCTGGTGGGAGACTGGTGTGGTGGAGGAGAACAGCTGGAAGCAAGGGTAGAGAAGCTGCATTGAGAAAGATCTGTTTGGGGGCACCTGGGTGGCTCAGTCGGTTAAGTGCCCAACTTCGGCTCAGGTCATGATCTCACACAGTTTGTGAGTTCAAACTGCATCAGGCTCTGCAGGCTCTGCATTGACAACTTGGAGCCTAGAGGCTGCTTTGGATTCTGTGTCTCCCACTCTTTCTGCCACCACCCCCCCCCCCCCCGGCTTGTGCTCTTGTGCTTGTTCGTTCTCTCTCTCTCTCTCTCTCTCTCTCTCTCAAAAATAAGCGTTAAAAATTTTTTTTAAAAAAAAGAGAAAGAGCTGTTTGAACAGTGAGTAAACTGTTCCGGGGGAGTGGAGACTACCTGTGGAACCAGTGAGGGAGAGGCTGGTAGGGTGGGTGGATGCTGGCTTGCTGAAGTTTAGACTTAGGCTGGAGGCCTGAGAGAGGTGAGAAGGGGGAGGGGGAAGGAAGGATTGGGGGAAGGAATGGGGGAGAGAGTTGGGGAGGAAAAGAAGGGAAGGGGGAGGAGGAAGGAAGAAGGGAAGGAGAGAGAGAGGGAGGGAGAGAAAGAGATTACTTCGAAAATTATTTCAGTCCCAACAGGATTGTGGTTGTACTTTGAGTATTTGTTGATTGAGAAAATATGTTATGACAGAATGACTGTGAAGGTAGTAAGTAATACTCTGCAATAACTGTGTCTTATTAAATGTGGTAGCTTCTCTGTACTTTTGGGACATTGTTATATGTGCGGGTGAGACATTTATTCTGCCTACTGTCAATGCCTACTGACCTTTTATAATAACACTTTGGCCCAGGGCTAAGAATCACTGCTGTCAGTAACCAGGAGTCTTCAATGTGCAAGCATCCTTTGATTTCAGAGCCTTGTGTTTGGGGCGGTCTTCCATAACAGGGGAAGTATGTTTCTTTTATTAGTTAAAAAAACAACAACAACAAAAAAAACCTCTTGATGTAATTTATATACAGTGAGTACATGGACATTAAGTGTACACAATGATATCTT
The DNA here is from genome assembly GCF_027475565.1 of Acinonyx jubatus. Taxonomy (NCBI): domain Eukaryota; kingdom Metazoa; phylum Chordata; class Mammalia; order Carnivora; family Felidae; genus Acinonyx; species Acinonyx jubatus. Next base: position 116,603,706 of record NC_069385.1, on the reverse strand, counting down.
TTTACCAATGTATACATCTGTGCAGTTATCACCTAGATCAAGATATAGAACATTTCCAAGTCTCCAGAAATGGTCCTCTCTTGGTCACCTCTCAGCCAAAAATGCTCCTCCTTGGGGAAACCACTATTTTGACCTCAATCACCACGGGTTTTTGCCTGGGAATGTGTTTCTTTTTCTCCCCCATACACCCAAGTCCATGAAGTACAGTGAGGCGGGAGCAGGGATGGGTCTGTATGTGCCAAATTCTACACTAGACAGATTTCCAGGCTTAAATACATTCTCCCGTAAAACCACAGACCTAGGCTTTGTGTTACTTACCTAAATTCAACCCCATATCTCACTGGCTGCAGAGTCAGTGCTTTTTCCATGACACCATGCTCTGTGCCTTCAACTGACATTTACCATAGCAATTATCATCATCATTAAAGTCCCTTCGAAGTTTCTTTTTTTTTTTTCTTTCAGTAGTTTATGTGGTAGTCAAAGAGCAGCAGTTAACACACCCAGTCTTCCTTCTATGCTTTTTTTGGGGGGGAGGGGTAAATCTCTTGGGGGTGTTGTGCTAATTTGAAACCAAAGGACAATGGCAGTGTCTTCATTTAATGAGTGCCAGACCATGTGCCTAGCCAGTGCAGTTAGAAAAGAAATCTCGATTGCAGCCTTTAATCTTCTGGGGGACACAGAGGATAGTGTGATGAGTGCTGTGAAGCAGAGGGATGCTGGGGGAATCACATAGGAATGAAAGGACAGGGATGGGGGTGGAGGTAGCTCTATGTGCCTTCTAGAAGAAGTGAAATCTGAGTGGAATATTAGAGCTAAAAGTTGTACAGGCAAAGAAGGGGGTAAGTGAGGGCTCTTCTGGGCTGGAGAAGAGAGTACTGTGTATGCTGGGAGTAGATAGATGGAAAGAATGGCACATTCTGGTAACTGCAGGTAAGAAGGAGGGAGGTGGGGTGCTGTGGGGTGGGGAGAGATTATCTGAGATAGCAGGCACAGGTGAGCCCATTATGCTCCTGTTAAGGAGTTGGATTTTGCACTGAAGGTAATGATGGATTTGCAATTTTGGAAGATCGCTTCAGGTTTTTGGGAAATGGAAAGGGCGGGGGGCGGGGGGTGTGAAATTGACTAGGAGTGCAAAATGATCCAGTCCAGTTAACAGTGGGTAGGGAGAGGAGGCCAAATTGGAGAGCTACTTAGGAGGTCAATGGACAGGAGTTGGTAGTTGTTAATTAGCAGTTGAGAGGTCGATGACTTAAATAGGATGTTACAATGTAAAATGAGAGTGGATTTTTGTAGAACTAGAGTTTTATAAGTCATAACTGAAGTGAAATACTTTTCCCCCTCTTCAGCACAAGGACAGTGGTTACTTTAGAACAGCCCCATTACTTATTTTGGGTCACAGAAGTTTGTAGATGGAGACCTATAGTTGTGTAACTTTTTAAAAAGCACGCTAATAAATGAGTCTTTTGGTTTGTTTTAATCTTCCTTTGAATATTGTGATGAAAGGTAAGTCTCCCAAGTGGGTATTTCCAGAGAAGACCCACAAACCCCTGAACCCATGAACTAGTGCGGAACTGGTGATGTGGAAAGAAGAAAAGGCAGACGTTAACTCCTTTCAGGATTTGCAGTTATTTATTTACTGAGACATGTACTTTATTTACAAACCAGTGCTTCTTGCGAAATGGTATATAAATTTGATTCTAAGGGTTTTATAAAGTTTAAAGCTAACTGTCTTTGCTTTGGCCTGTGGTCTGCTAAAATAAGCCCTCTGTGTGCACAGGATAGCAGTGAGGGGGATCCTTAAACCCACAGGGCTATTATCTAGGCGCCCAGGACTTCCTCACTCCATCCTTGGCCTTAGCTATGAGAATGTGTCCTTTTGAAGCTCAAGGACTAAGTGCATAGGACTGAAAACTTCTAGAGAAGGCAACACAAGCTGCTTGGGCTTTGTATTGGCAACCTCTGGAGTCCCAACCCTGAGTGGTCATTAAGAAACCCAAACCACACCCTTTATGCCTAGAGGAAGCTTTTCTCTGCAGTCAGCCAAAATTCAGCCATCTGCCTGCCCCAACTCCCAAATTTCCTGTTATTATAAATCCTTGACAGTTTAGAGTGAAGGATGGTGGTGTGGGGGGCAGAGAATCCTTATTCAGATGAACAGAAGAGAAATGGCAGTTTGGCTTCAGAGGCCTACATGATAAAACTGCAAGATACATTTCTTGCCTCCGGAATCTCTGAGTAGTGTTCTGGGCTACTACCAATCTCTACTATTTCAGTTTTCAGGATGTGCCTGGGGACTGTTAATGCTGTTACAACAACACAAGTTCTTATTCACCCAGGGACGTTCCTTTCAGCTGCACGTTGTGAGTTAGCAAGCATGCTAGGTGTGAAACAATTTGTGGGTGACTTCAGTGCAGTGTTGTGACAAAATCTAACAATCATATGCTAATCTGACACTGTTAATGATATGCATGATCATTATTGTGCTACCTGGTAATTAGCTCACATAAGTGACTAATAGTATTAAGTTTTACATGGCCAAATCAAATTTTCACAGTTTCTTGTTTATTAATTTGTTGGCTCTTCAGCTTCTATAATTAGCATCAATGTCAGCATTTTGCATTGATTCCTTATATATCTGATCCTCATCACTGTGATGCCCTGGTTCCCCTGTTTTGAAACACAAAAGTCTGGGTTCTCTTCCATAGAGCCCTTGGAGGGATAGGGTTGCCCTCACCCCCATTCTGTCTCACCCAACCTCAACCTCAAAGTAGCTCCTATGGCTTCTCCCTGATCTCAGGTATTCTGAAAGTCTGGGGTCTTCAGGGATTTGAAACTCCAGACCTTGGGACTGAGTGGCCTGCCCAGGAGTAGGAGAGCACACTGTTGGGGAGAGAGACCCCTTCACATCTGAGAGGAGTTGACAACACATTTTATTAAAGAGTAGCGATTGAAATAAGCGACAATTTCTCGCTTAGCAGATAGTAAGGATTTAATAGACTTTTATTCATAGAACTATCTTATTCTACTGCCAAGTTGATTTTAGGTTAGAAGAGTGCACTTGTAAGAATACTTTAATATCTTGGTTAGAGGTTCACTGAAAAGAGAATGATACATTTTAGATGGATTGAGAAACAGAATTGGTCTTGAGTGACGTTTTTGACCTGCCCTCGTATGTGTGCATGCCGTGATGGGTGGTTCAGTTTTTGGTGGTGAGATGCAGAGCCTTTTATTGTGGTCCTTCTGGCTGAGTGTGTATTGCCTATATTGTGGTTAACCTGACCCACCATTTGGTTCCCTAAGGTTAGGTTTCCTTTCCTGTACTTGATGAATGCTGTCTGCCTCTATAGGAGTGAACTTTGTTCTTCCTTCAAACATTCTACTGAGTTGCTGCTCTGTGGCCGGTTCTGTGCTAGGAGCCAGGTACAGAAAGATGATCAAATATCTCTATTTTAAACAATTATCTTTTGCATTTACCTGTGTAATCTTATTTGGCCTCACTACCCTGTAAAATGCATAGAGAGTTCTCATGTACCCACAATACAGATATGTAATCACAGAGTGATGAACCAACTTGTTCAAGGTTACATATCATAATAGTAGCTGAGCTGAAGCCTCAGTCTCTTGACCCCCAACTATTCACTAGGTAGGAAAGACTAAATAAAACAGTCTTTGGATCTAAAACCCAACAATCAAGAAGGATAGCATCTTCCTAAAGAAGTTTATGCTGACCTTTTAAAAATTCATACAAATGATTTTGAGACTGTATTTTTGAAAATTTGATAATCAAAAACATTCAGAATTTAAACAGTCAATTTTAAGGACTCATAGTTTGCTCAACAAAAACATTCATAAGTTAGTAAATCACCCTAATGAACCTAGAATGATTTAGTCATCGCCTTTTGATTTATATGGTGCTTTCAGGAAGATACTGTTCAATGTATTTAAAAAAAATTTTTTTAAACGTTTATTCATTTTTGAGAGAGAGCAGGAGCATGAGCGGGGGAGGGGCACAGAGAGAAAGGGAGACACAGAGTCCAAAGCAGGCCCTAGGCTCTGAGCTGTCAGCACAGAGCCCCATCATGACCTGAGCGAAAGTCTGATGCTTAACCGACCGAGCCACCCAGGCACCCCTTTTCAATGTAGTTTTTAAATTGGCTTGGGAGGTAGTAAGATTTTTCTTTCTCTCTTTTTTTTATTTAATTTTTTTAAGTTTATTTATTTATTTCGAGAGAGACAGAAAGTGGGAGAGGGGCAGAGAGAGAGAGAGAGAGAGAGAGAGAGAGAGAGAGAATCCCACACAGCCTCCACACTGTCAACGTGGAGCACGATGTGGGGCTCAACCCATGAAACGTGAGTCATGACCTGAGCTGAAACCAAGAGTTGCCTGCTCAACCAACTGAGCCACCCAGGCACCCCTAGATTTTTCTTAAGATTGGGGAGGAAACAGTTTTGAAAATTCTGTTAGCCAATATTGAGTTGGCCAGGATGAGAAAAGCAGATGTGCTGACCCATTTTCTCGTGCAGCTAGAAATCCTCCAGGGCCGAATAGCCATTTTAGGTTTATTTTGTGAAAAAGGCCTTTGGGCTTCTTGTGTTATTGACCGTTTTCAATTTTTGCAGAACTTAAGAAGGAAAATTTCCCCACAAGTGAAGTGAGAAGAGTATTAGGACATTGTATTGTGGACTCTAAAACAGAGTTTATTGAACATAGGCCTGTCCAAAGTAAATGAGTATGGCAACAGGATGTGTTGTGAATCATTTCTCCTTGGTGGTCTTACTGAGGGCTTCTGACAGCAGCAGTCAGAGGGCCGAGGTGACCTGGAGTGGTTAGAGGGTGGGACCTTGAGGCCTTGCTGAACTGAGGTGGTTAGTTGTAAGATCTTGGCAAATTGCTTAATGTATCTCATTTTTCAGCCATAAAACGAGACGATATTTTACTCTACAAGGGAATTTGGGGGTATCATGTATCTAGAGGGTCCATCTGTTTCTAGCTCTTTACATACATTGATTTCTGGGATCATTTGAAGTCTGCCCATCAGAATATACATTCCGTCAAGGCCAAGGCCATATCTGTCTGTTTTGCTCATGTGTCCCCCTGCCCCTGTGGCAGTGCCTAGAGCTTAGTAGATACTCAGATACTTGGTGAGTGAACAAGTCCCCACAGTTAGTCCTGTAGAAGCTGGAGGAAAAAATGTAGACGTGCTGTCCATAACCATAGATCTGTGTTTGTTAACATCTTGGAGCTTCAGGTCTAACAGGTTTTGTTTTGTCTGTGTGTTTTTCATGGTTTTTTTTATTTTATCAATGAGGTACAGTTTGGATTTTTGTATTTCCAAGATTTCCTTCCAGAGGGTTTTCTTCTTCTACTTCAGCTTGACTGATGAAAATGTAATAATGAAGTGAAAGAAAAGGCTGGCTGTGGTTTGGCTTTGAGGTGAGCTGGCATCTTCTCGAAGCCCTGATCCCTGAGTCACTCCGTGTTGTCTGGGGTCCACTCTTGGCTTACGGCAGAGCTGGCTCTCTCTGTTCCCGTCTTTTCCAAGAAAGTATTTGGTTCTAGAACCGAGCTGTTATCCTTCTTATAGCCCGTTAAAAGCCTCTGGGGGATTTGGGGGTAAAGGGGCTTGTTGACACATTAAGGAAAATGTGGACGTGAAGATTTATGAAAGGGAGAGACCAAAGTCTTAACCACAGTATACTCTTCCCCAAATATCGCTGAGTTGGAGTTAAAATGTTAATTAATATGAAAATGAAATTACTTTGGATTGAGGCTGCTGCTTCCTCTGTGTTCTCAATGGAGCCTGCTGTGGGAGAATAATTAGACAAAATACTCTCTATAAAGCCTCTATTTTAAGAAGAGTGATTCAGAGAGGAGCCCAGGTCCAAGAAATGTTCATCAACAAACAAAAACTGAATTGCCAGGTTTGCCAGATGTCTCATTTTAAAGAAATTTTTCCTCATTTGGTCTCTGGTAAAAGCCTTCCCTTTGCCTCTGAAATACGCTCTGCCCCTGTGTGACTTAAAAAGTTTCAGAATGTTCCAAATGCCGTCTCTGCAGGGCTTGTAATTCTGTGGGGTTCCGCTGGGAATTGCCTTGCATAAAAACAAGGGCAAAAAATACCTCGTTATTGGTCTACAGAGTTGTGGGAGATTTTCTTAAATTTTTTAGTATATTCTGTCTTGGGTGTTTCACGCATCATTTATTAAACACCTGCTGTGAACAGACACTGCTCTTTGTTCTTTAAGGCAGCAAGCACCAACGTCACTGCTGCCTGCAACGTGGTTGTCCCTCATTCCACGTGTACCCTGCAGCCCTCCTGCCCAGCATGGAGTAAGTGATAGAGTAGAAGGGCTGTAGTTAAAGCCATTTTACAGTTAGAGACACAGGTCCTTCTAATAGGCATCTCTTTTTTTGGGGGGGTGGGGCGGGCAACATATTCCTTCATTTGATTGACAATTAAGCCTTTCCTTGCAGGCCCTCTCGGTGTCCTGTGTGTGTTGGCAGAGGAAGAGCAAGGGGGAGAAGGAAGTGGGGTTTAAGGAGCTAACCCAGCAGCCTGTCCCTGCTTTGCCCCAGTCATGGCAGACAGGGCCACCGATGGAGAAACGGGAGTGCCCTTGGCTGAATGGAGAAGCTTTTCCTGTGTGGCTTGCGGAAAGGCAGCTTTCACACTTTTGCGATGTTTTCTTTTGCACCCTTTCATTTGTGTGACCTCTTTGCTTTGCATCCAGCCAAGCTCCCCTGGCCCCCAAATGTTCCACATTACCTATCAGAGTCCCTACAACAACTGTGTAGCTAGATCGACTTGGTGTTAGAAAATCAGAATTTGCATTAGAGTGCAGATGAGGGGCGCAGGGGTAGCCTAGTTGGTTAAGCTTCCAACTTTTGGTCCAGTCTCTGTTGTTTTTTTTTTTTTTTCAATATATGAAGTTTATTGTCAAACTGGTTTCCATACAACACCCAGTGCTTATCCCAAAAGGTGCCCTCCTCAATACCCATCACCCACCCTCCCCTCCCTCCCACCCCCCATCATGGTGCAGTCTCTTTAATGTGTCTTTGAGGCTTTTGCAATCTGGCTTTTTCTCTTTCTTCATCACTCGCCACTGTTAGCTTTGCACTGGATTCTTCAGCATTAATTAAACAAATACTGAATACCCATTTGCAGTTCCCTTGAACCTGGGCCCTGTGCTGACTTGCATCTAGAGCTGCATAGACGCCTCTGTCTGCAAAACTTTCATGCTCTGATTTTTGATGGCTTCTGGTCTCACCTTAGAGAAAGCAGTAGGCGTGGTGGTTAAGTATCCAGACCTTGCAATCGGGTTGTGTGGGTTCAAATCCCAGCTCTGCCACTGGCTAGTGGTATGACCTTGGGGAAATTTCTTAACACCTTTGTTTCTTCCTTAAAATGACACGAATAGTAGCGGCTGTCTTGAGGTGTTCAGAGAATTACAAGAGGTAATCCCTAAATGCACTTAGCATGTTCCTGCACATACTAGCTTCTCAGCAAGTGTTGGCTGCTGCTGTTGTTGTCTTGGTCCTCATAGGTCACTTCCTGTGGGAATCTTCCAGTTCTACAAGCGAAGGAGAGCCTTTCCTTTGTGCTCCCAGAACCTGTTCTGTAACCTCTGGTGTTGCATTTATTATACTGTGTTGTAATTTCCCATTTGCTTGTTTCTATCCACCTCAAGCCCTGTAAGGTACTTACGGCCTCGTTCTTGGCCACAGTTGTATCCTCATTGCCTGGTAGACATTATTCCTTCCTCTCCCTGCTCCAAGATGTTAGGGTAGGGGTTTTCTTCCTCCTCCTCCTCCTCTTCATCTTCTTCTTCTGTTTTGTTTTGTTTTTTTCTTAAGAAAGGAGTCCCTAACTAAGTTGCTATTGATTTTTGATGAATGGGTCTGCTTGCCTGTTTTGTGATGAGCCAGGAGGTGCAAGCGTTTCCCTGTTCCCTCACTAGGGTGGTTTTTAAAGGTATATCCAGGTTTGGGGATGAAAAGTCACATTCATTAATACGCCTCTTTGTGCTAGGCTCTTTCGATATATTCTTACTGAATTCTCCTTCAGCTTCTCTGAGGTAGGTGTGAATAGACCCTTTTTAAGAATTGTGTAATGCGCTCAGTGCCATTCACCTAGGTCTGCCTGGCTTCATGGCACATACTATTTTTGTCATGAGCTCACTGCCTTGCAGAGGACTTGTCAGCTGTTTCCCTGCCCTCAGTTACCATCCCAGGGCCTTATTGCTTCTTTTCTAAGTAGCAGTATAAGTAGACTTCAAAAGTAATAGTTAACGGGATTGATTCTTCATGTTGGGAAGATACTGAGTTGGATACATCTTATTTTGAGCAACTGCAGTACTTTAATAGCACAAAACATTGAGACTGTCATACAGACAGATAAAGATTCTGGACAAACACAAGCTTGGGAACATGAGGGAGGAGAGAGCAGAGAATCATTATTTTTATAGCTTCATTTCTTAGTTTGTCCAAAAGTTAAAAATAGAATTAATCATGCCCTCTAGGCCACCTGGATCTCTGGTTGGTACAAAAAATTTAGACAGTGTATCCAAAGGATGGAATGTGTGAAGACTTTCTATCAAAATAGGCCCTTTGTCAAAGAATAGGTTTCACCTCCCTTCTGAATTTTTTTTTTGAAACAACAAACCACAGATGGACTTGGAAGCCTAGGTTTACTGGGACTAGAGATGATCTAAGCGGAAAGATAAGCCAATGCATCAGAATAATACAATGTTTGCTTTTTACTCTGAGAAACGTTGGGGTACCAGCCTTTTGTAACATCATTATATGTTAATTTTCTATTTGCACGTTTTAGAAAACAACAGAGTGGGATTGGCATGCTCTTGTGTGATTAATTAGTACCCAGGCTGGAGCTGTTACCGGTGCAGTAGGCCTGGAGGACCTGCATGGCGAGTTGAATCCTCTTCTGGTTTGTTCAGTCCCTCGCCCAAACTGAGGGCCCGAGGACAACTCAGAGGAGCTTCCAAATGTAGCTGCTCATGAAAGTCTTGGCTTCAAAAATATCCAAGTCTCCTTCTACTCTGAAATTCTGTAAGAACTCTGAAGATACGGGAGAAAGGAGAGAGAATCCTTATTGTTAATTTTAAGTCCTTCAAGAGAATGTTCCCATCTTTTAAATGTTAACATCTTTAAAAAGCCTTATTCAAACTTTTTTTTTCTAGTGTTAGGTATCCGTGTAATGACTTATATTTTCAAAAAGCCCGAGTATAACTTAAAGCCTTCTGATCAGACTATGGTATAGGTACTGACTTATTTATCAAGACAACTGATATTTGGTGTTTCCAACAGCTTGAGCCCCCTTGGGAAGTTCTTTTGGGAAGTGGGTCCATCTAGTCAAACATGCAGACTCAGTGTCATTGGCTAGTAAAAGAATCAAGGACTTTTGTTTTGTAAAATGTTACGGGCATTAGAGGTTTGCAGGGAGACTCAGGAGAACATATCTAGCTAGATGTTCTGAATAAATCAATATTCTCCTTCAGGTTGTTACATGCAGATCGTTTAAAACATTGTTCCTTACTTGTTTCCTACCTGGATTCCCCCTTGTCTGTGTTGTCTATGTAAGTGACATGCTTTTTTTTGACCAAGACTCTGAAGGTAAGTGTAAGTAGAGAGCATTAGCAGCTAAAATTTCAAGCACGCTTACTGTAATTTGAAGTACTAATGCTTTACCTTGAATTTTCACAAAACCATATGAATGGGCACTTTTATCCTCATTTACAGATGAAGAAACTGAGGCACAGAAGCGCTAAGTAATAAGTCCGAGGTCAGTGCGCTAGTAAGTGGGGAAAAGCTGATGGTTGCCTTCAGGGGCTGTGCGGCGAATGGGTAGGGAGTCTCCCTGTGTATAGAACACTGATTTCCAAAGTTGGGTAAAGACAGGAAAAATTGAAATGAGATGGCTTTTGGGGCAGTGCGACCCAGTGAAGCCTTTTTCCTCTGTTTGGTTCTCTGTTCTGACCACATCTGAAGGCAGTGGGAAAACATGCTGGGAAGGGCGCAATTGAAGATGCTGCTATAATAATGTCAATAGCACATATTGCATCCTGGCTGCCAGCAACTGGGTAAGCACATTTCCTGTTATGTCTTATTTAATTTCACATTAATTCTTATTTAATAAACTTAGAGTTTAAGCTACTTGCCCACGCTCAGGATGCTACTAAGTTGTACAGTTGTAAACTGAGGTCTGTCAAGCTCCATCATGCATGTAATGGAATAGGCGGATTGTGGGGGAGCTAGAGTCTGAGAAGGGAGGTGCCTTTCTTCTTCTGAGACCCTACGAAAGGTGTCCTGAATTCTGATAGGAAGATGGTCAGCTCTCAGATTCTTAGTTAAGCGTGTTGTGCCCAATGTTGGGCTCCATGCTGCTCCTCACAGCTTTGTGCTCCAAGAGCCTGCAAGCTGTTTGAAGGGTGTCTGCTTTCTTCTTTTTCCTCTCCTCCTTGTCCTCCTCTCCTGCTTCCTATTCTCCTCCCTCTTCTCCTTCTTTCTCCTCCCCTCCTCCTCCTCCCTCCTCCCACTTCCCTCCTCCATCCCCTGTCTTTTCTCTTTCTTCTTCCCTCCTCTTCTTTTTTCTTCTTTTTCGTGCCTTCAGACACCTAGAGGAGGTTTAAAAAAAAATGAATGCACTGTGAATGTTGGCTTGGCCCCACAGCCTCCCAGGATCTATTTGTACTTGGCATTGGATGGAGGGTTTTCTGGTGTGTGTATTTTCTTTTCTCATGTGTTTATGGTTGTTAATATGAACCATTCAGCTAGGTCTATGAAGTCTGATAGAAATTGGTCAGGGTTTGGTTTCAGATACACTTTCCTCTAGCTTTTCTTTCAACAAAATCCTTACACTTTTATAAGTCCCAGAGACCTATGTCCTCAGTACTCACTATAGTCCTCATAAAGTCGTTGAAGATTTGTACACATTTTTTTACTTCAAAAAGCTTCTGCAGTGGTGAGCCTCGTTGCTTTCAAAAAAAGCTTCTACAAGTGCCGTTTCCTGTTTTTCCCAGCCTTTAACCCTTCCTGAAGGAGACATTCTTTGGGGGTAATTTGTTAAGTTTCATGTTTCTCTGCAGTGCTGCTATTTCTGTATGTGGTTTGGCAACCATTGGCACAGGGACCTTGGGGTTTCCAAATGGGTGGCTCCTGCCATTTCAAGAAAATCCATCTGAAATGATCAAGGAGGCGGAAGAGGAAGCAAAATAATTAGACAGAGGCATAAGAATCTGTTAGTACGTTTATTAATATTATCTGACCTTAGAAGAGTCTTAATTGCCTCTAATATCATTTTTACTTTTCCTACCTAATTATGTTGATCTTTTGCCTCTCTGTTGTTGAAGACTATTTTTTTTTTTAAATTGGCAACTCAGCAGTTACTGTTATGTTTATTTCTGTTGGTCTTTTAAGTGTTCTCATATTTCTTCCTTGCATTTATTTACAAGGAGACATTTAATTCTTAGTACCTTACTGGCCTGTATGAATTATATTTTCACATTGCTCTTTTCTTTTTCTCAGAAGCTTTAACTATCTTAGCAGACTCTTGATTTCTTTCCTGTCCTCTGTAAATGATTATTTTAAAATAAATCCCATTTGTTTGTTTGGGGCCTTCAATAAACTCTCTTTTAATACATTTTTCTCCTAGTTTTTGCTTGTGGAATGGCTTTCCTCAAGTCCTGTATGACAAATGACATCAAGGATGCAGGGAAAGGGAGTCTGGTTGGTCCCTGGCTGTGACCAGATAATGAGCATGTAATTACACCTTTACACACTGCATATGATAGGGTAAGCCTGTGGACCTGGGGGTAACTGAATAAGAAAGTTAGAACCTTTCTAGAGAAATAGCTGAGAAACCATGGAGGCTGAAGTGATAAGACATGAAGGAAGAGGTTTTTGTTTTTGTTTTGTTTTTTTGTTTTTTGTTCTGTTTTTGTTTTTTTTAAACCAAGAATTAGAGAATCTTATTCAGGGTGATTCTGTCCATAGCATCTCTTTGGAGGTCTGTATGTGGATTGGAAAACTGAAGGAAAAGTAATTTCAGCTTGCAGCTGGGTTGGGGTGATGATCTCTGGGATTCAGACCAAAGAGAGCTTTCTTTAGTTTCTGTAGAGCTGTGATTATCAACCAGGAATGGTCCTCCCTACTCTCTGACATTGATGATGATTGTTGTCACAACTCGGGGGGTGGGGCGTGGTACTATGGCACCTAGTGGGTGCACACCAGGGGCGCTATAAGCATAGTGTGCAAGACAGTTTCCCAAAACCAAGAACTTTTCTGGTCAAATGTCAGTCATGCTGAAGTTGAGAAACCCTGCTTTAGAGAGAGTCTTGAGGGATTCTCATCAGGAGTGGATTTGAATTAGGAAGTAAGACTAGAGGAGGCTGTAAAAAAGCTCAGCTCCTTTTATATGTGTTAACATGTCCAGGCTACCATGAAGCAAAACTATGACTAAGGTTGTATTTTTGTGGCTCTCGCTCTGGTGTGGTTTATATCTTCTGATCATCACCAGTTATAGTCAAGAAACCTGGATGTTCCCAGCCACTGGTGTGCTACCCTCAGAGGATACAGGTGAGCAGTGCTCACCAGTGCAGTCGGAGAACATTCTGGAGTCATGGACTCTCCAGGGCATTCTCTGGGTGGTGGGAGCTTGGGAAACTTACCTGTGGTAGTTGAGAAACTTCTTTGACGGCTACTTATGGCCTCCCTTGACCATCCATGCCTTTGATTAGATGTGTTAAAGGAAGAAGGATAGTCCCTTAGGAGTTTCTAGAGTCTTCTGGAAATCCAGTGTTCCCACCCTCTTAGAGCCATTCCTCTCGGGGTTAATGATGTTAGATGCATGATCTCTTGTCCCTGGACTTATTGAGTGCAGGGGTGGAGTTGGGGGTGGGGGGAGAATGCTGATGATGCTGAAGATATTTTCTCTAAGGGGACAGCATCATTTTATTCATAGTTTCCAAAATGGAACCTTTTGAATTGTTTTGTGACCCTTCTAATTTGTGTCATGCAACTTACTTGAATTCTTAAGTATTTGTCACTGTAAAGTGTGTAGACGAAGAGACAAAAGTGTGTTCTGTCTCTGTACTTGAGGTGGATTTTTATACTGGATTTTATACTCACATTAGTTGGACGTTGGCTTACATCTGACAGATGACCTGTTACCCAGGTCCCAGCCTCCCAGGAGGGGAAAAGCACCTCTTGTAGCTGCTGCTAGGCACCAGAACCAGTCCCTGATTGGGGACTTGATGTTGTTTCTTGTCATCACTTACCAGGTATTAGCTAGTGTACAGCTTTGGGGATGGACTGCAGGGCATATTGGCATGGATTGTGCCAGTGAGTAGCTTATAACCCTGGTGCAGTATGAAGCAGTATGTAATGATTATATAGTGATTAGGAGTTCAGGCTCTGGCACCAGGTTGCATCCTGACTCCAGGGCTTTCTGTTGGGGCCTCTGGGCTGGATAGCCTATCTGTGTTTCAGTTTGTCAATTTGTAAAATGAGAATAATTCCATCAGGTTGTTGGAAGGATTAAATGAGCATAGAACATTTAGAATGATGCCTGGCACATACTAAGTACTCAGTATGTATGTATGTATGTATGTATGTATGTATATATCTACAAAAATTGATGTGGTACAGGATGTAAGTGCCAGAGGAATTCAGAGGAAGAGGAGGTAAGGTGTGGGAGGTGGTCAGGAGAGGCTTCATTGGTAGACCTTGACATGAGCTGAAGGTTTGAGTCATGCAAAGAGAATAATTGCGAGGGGAGCAGTGTGCATAAGGGTGCAGAAATAGGAAGGAACACGATGTGTTGTAGAAGCTGTAAGGAAACATTAAGGTAACAGGAGCTTAGATTGGGTTATGTGATTTTGTGCATGGGAGGTGGGAGAGATTGATAAATTATAACATAAATGTAAAGATTAATTTTTGTAGAGGGGTACCAGGGGCCATTTGGGCCACTAGGGATTTCTGAGCTGTGAATGACATAAGGACCTGGAAATTCAAGCAGATGAGTCTTCGGTGGACTTACAGAGTGAGGAGAAAGAGGAGAGTGACAAGGGCCAGGCTGCCAGCTGGGAAGCTGTTCTCATAGTGCATCTCATCTAGGTCAGCACTAAGTGATCGCCACAGTAGTAAAGAAAAATGGGTAGGTGTAGGTAGCCTTTTGACATAGTACTAACATAGAGGATTTGATGACTGATGGAGACACAGGGGGACAAGTGCAAGGTGACCTGGGTCTTCAGTCTAGTATGAATAGCCGTGCAAAAATCTGGTCAGCAAGAGAATGGAGAGGAAGAGCAGGTTAGGGGAAGGTTTCATGACAAGCAAGAAAGTGATTACCCCTTGGAACCAAGAGCAACCCTAAGCGCAGCCCCATTCCCCAAACCGGTGGCTTCCTTTGGGCTGCAGTTTGAATGCAGGAGCAGTAGACGAGGTTAGCATTTCCCTTCTTCATTCATAGCGTGTTCAGCTCGACTTGGTCAGCTGTCAGCAGAGCGCGGACTTGGGACTTGCTTCCTAGTGGCTGCTGTTCAACTTTATTGCCAGTTCCCCCAGACCCTCTTGAGCACGGGCTTCTTGGAGAAGGAGAATCAGGTGGTATTTGGGCCACAGCCCTGTTGTCCCTGAGGGAACTTCTGAACTTAGATCGAAGTTGGAGATATTATCCCCCTTCCTTGTGCTTCTGCTCTTTCAGATCTCAGCCCTCAGCTGAGCCCTCAGCTACCATGGTTAGGAGCTGTCAGTGATGTGATTGCTTTTGAGATTGCAAAGGAAGAAACACAGAGGAGAGAAGCCCTTTTGAGCCCCAAGCACCACAGGATCATCTGAAAGGTCTCAGATTTTCATGCTTGGAATCCCTCTGTCTGTGGCACTGTCACAGGAATGACACCAGCAATGTTTAGATAAAGAGTCCTTGGGGCGCCTGGGTGGCTCAGTCGGTTAAGCGGCCGACTTCAGCTCAGGTCATGATCTCGCGGTCAGTGAGTTCAAGCCCCGCATCGGGTTCTGTGCTGACAGCTCAGAGCCTGGAGCCTGTTTCAGATTCTGTGTCTCCCTCTCTCTGACCCTCCCCTGTTCATGCTCTGTCTCTCTCTGTCTCAAAAATAAATAAACGTTTAAAAAAAATTAAAAAAAAAAAAAAAAGAGTCCTAGCTTCCCCCAGGCCAAGGCTCTAGCCCAAAAGCCCAATAAAAGCATCATCCCAGCAGGAGGTGGAGGGGGGCAGTTTGGTGGGGGTGGGTGGGGATTGGGCTAAGGACCTATCCATGTTTGCTCTGTTTCAGTGATTCTTTTTTGAACAGTTGTTGTCCCCTCCCTCCCCCACTGCTTTGTGTCAGACGCTGTTCTAATACTTCCCAAGCCCTGGCTCATTTAATCCTCATGACAACCCCTTATGAGGAGGGTACGGTTGTTACCCTATTTTATAGATGAGGAAACTGAGGCACAGCATGGTTGAGCACCTTGCCCAGAGTTGCACACCTAGTACTGTGGCTGGGATTCGAATCCTGGCAGTCTGGCTCTTGCGTCCCTACTCTTTATTACTCTGCTTCCCAGTCTCCCATCAGTTAGTTAGCTGGGGCCGCCATTTTTAAGATGGCATTTTGTTTCCTCTTTTTGGTTCTCCTGAGGAATTTGTTTTAGGAATACTGCGTGGTGGCACATAAGAATGAATAGGTGCTTTTTTGAGTCCTGTAGACCTGGTGTGAACACTTGCTGTGCCTGCTTATCAGCTTGGCACAAGCTTGGGCAAGTGTAACCTTGGGCAAGTCACTTAACCTCTTTGAGCCTCAGTTTCTTAGTCCATTTAATGGAGATAAGATTTGTCATGAAGATGTGAGACAGGTTTTGTAAAGTGCATAGAATTTAGTGGCTTTGGGGTTTTGAACCCACAGGAATCGAATCCCAGCCACACTAGTAGGTGTGCAACTTTGGGCAAGGTGCTCAACCATGCTGTGCCTGTTTCCTCATTGATATGATAAATTAGGGTGACAACTGTACCCTCCTCATAAGGGGTTGTTGTGTAGAGAGGGGGAGAGAGCTATCAATGAAAGATAATTAAAGAGAAAAATCTCATTCATTGATTTCAGAAGTCATACAACACCAACATGAAGAATAAGCCAGAACTACATGGGGAAAAAAATGATAAAAGTAAGGCCTACTAGAACAGGGCCTTTTCAAGTGTTTGGGTCTCATAACTAAAAGTAATAGTCATAAAGCTAAAACAAATGTAACATTGTGTGCCAACTATACTTCAATTAAAAAATTTTTTTTCAAATAAAAGTAATGGTTAACCAGTATGATCTTTACAATAAGGAGAGAGAGAAAAATTTTCAAAAGAATAAAGGGGCACCAGGGTGGCTCAGTTGGTTAAGTGTCTGACTTCGGTTCAGGTCATGCTCTCATGGCTCATGGGTTTGAGAACCATGTTGGGCTCTGTGCTGACAGCTCAGAGCCTGGAGCCTGCTTCAGATTCTCTCTCTCTCTCTCTCTCTCTCTCTCTCTCTCTCTCTCTCTCCCCCTCTCTCCCCCCCTCCCTCCCCCTCCCCCTCCCCCACTCACACTCTGTCCCTCTCTCAAAAATAAATACACATAAAAAAAATAAGCATGAAAAAATTTTAAGCAAAGTGGCAGATGGCTAAATATTCTAATGACAGTGATAAACAAAATGGCCCCACTAGGGTAGATATCTGGATGGTTACTTCTTTCTCACTGTTTTTTGGGGGAGGATTTAGCAATGGGGTGGTAGGTGTATCTCTCCAAGACTGTTCTTGGAGGGTCAACAACATAAGTGGATAAAGCACAGGAACGTAATGGAGAGAGAGAGAGCTTCTGTGAGAAGGAAGGTAGTAAATGGATGGTCCTGGAGGCAGTGGGAGCCCGGGACTGTGGAGTCCAGCAAAACAGGGTTCATACTCTAGCCCTGCCACATGCTCTCTGTGTGACCTGGGCAAGCTGTTGAATTCTTCTAAATTTTAAAACAGATTCCTGTTGTAAAATAGAGATGCTGACATTCTGCACAAAATTGCATTAGGGTTGATGGACATGACCTGTGGCGGGCTCTAATGGTCTCCTCCTTCTTTTGGCCTTCCTGTTCTTCTGCTTGTCTCTAATGAAGCCAGTTTCTCTGCCTTTGCACAATTTCCTGTCATGGAAATTAACAGCAGTTTTGCAAACTTAGGAATGTTAGGTCTCCTGAGAAGTATTATTTGTTTCATTCCCATCATGGTGATCACAAGTGTAGCCAAGTCCTCTTTCCAGTTGGTACACTACCCATCAGAAGTTGACCTTTCTTCCTTATTACTTTGGTCTAGGGAAGGGTTTTATGCTTATCTCAAATAAAGGCTTGGACCTTCATGCTTTCTTAGTTCTGAATTTCTCAGAAACAAGTTATATCTTTATAAAGAAGAACCCCTGACCCCTCCCCTTATTCTTTTTCTACTCCTAACAAAATGGCCCTATTTCATGGAACCACCAAATCTTAAGAGATATTTAAATCTTATAAAACCTGAGTGACTTACAATGGTTGAAGGAGGGAACTGCTGTACCTTTTCTTCCAACCAGTCTGGGGATGAGGGATGAAGTCAATTGCTGAGTTGCCTTTCCTGCATTTAGGAAAGTCCCCTATGGTCTACATGCAAGCCTGGGGAAATCCACAGTCAGGTGAATGTATGACAAATAATACCCCTTTATGTTCTGGATACTTCCAAAGAGCTAAAGGGCAGAAAATGGTTGAGTAAGAAGCACAAAATACTAGACGATTAATAGTGTGAGTGTCCTTTTCTGGATTCATAGTGTTTTGTTTTGTTTTTTTTCTGTAGGATCTCTATTTTACACAGTAACATTTCTTTTTAAGTATATGTATTTATTTTTGAGAGAGAGGGAAAGCACAAGTGGCGGAGGGGCAGAGAGAGGGAAAGAGAGAGAATCCCAAGCAGGTTCCACACTGTTAGCACAGAGCCTGATGTGGGTGGGGCTCAAACCCACAAACCATGAGATCATGACCTGAGCTGCAGTCAGATGCTTACCCAACGGAGCCACCCAGGCGCCCCGGCAATAACATATTTTTATGAGTGAATCTGTTACATTTGTAAACTAGAGACTCTAGGAGAAGCACTTTTCTTCATTTCTGTAATTCCACAATAGCCCCTGTATAGAACAGGTAGTGTTGAATAATAAGACTCAACATTTTACTGTTCCCACATTTCCAGATAATGTACACTCATCTTTTTTCTCCATTTTACATATTATTTTCCAACTAAAGAATCCTTATGCATACATTATTTAGGTCAGAGGTTTGAAACATTGACTGTATTTTAGTCTGTGTTCAAAGTCTAATGGACACATAATTGCAGATACAAGAGAGTTACTTTCCAACAGTGGATAGCTTCCGGAGGAGGGATGGGTTGGGCTGAGGCTGGACCTCCAGCAGCCAGTTGGAAGACCCTGGGTAGTGCTGAGAAAGTTTAAGGTACAGGGAGACTGGAGAATCTGGCATGGGATTAGGCCTTCACTTCAGTTCTGGCCTCAACTCTGCCTTAGTCATTTTCCCCCTTTTGACCATACTTTTTTCATTTAGAAGATAAGGGGGTTGGTTTGGATGCTTTCTCAGATCCCTTTCTAGGTCCAAAGCTTCTGATTCTTAGCATCTGCTTGTATCTGAGACAAGACAGACACAGATTCGTATGCCATAACCTGAATGTGTTATTCTTGTCTTTACCCTGGTCATATCTACCAGTCAGATAGTGTGTGTTATTTTTTCTTAAGCTTTATTGAGATACATTTCACACAGTACGAAATTCACCTACTTAGAGTGTACAGTTTAGTAGTTTAGAATATAGCCACAGAATTGTAGAGACATCACAAAAGTCTTAATTTTAGAACATTTTTATCACCCCCCCAAAAGAAACTCCTTTACACACTTGAATTTACTCCCCGTTTTCCTCCAGTCTCCCCAGGCAACTACTACTCTTTCTGTCTCTATGGATTTGCCCATTCTGGACATTTCACACAAACAGGAGATCAGAAGAGACAGTAGAAGAAACCTGAGCAGCCGGGTGTTTGAAATAACTAGAAAAAGTGATCCATAGCAGTCTGGGTTGCGACTGGATTCTTTTACTTAGCATAATGTTTTCAAGGTTCATCTATGTAATAGCAAGTATCAGTACTTTGTTCTTTTTTATTGCCAAATAATACTCCATTTTATGCATTTGCCACATTTTACTTCTCCATTCACCAGATTGTATCCATGTTTTGGCTATTACTTTGAACATTAATATACAAGTTTTTGGGGGGGCGTATGCCTTCATTTCTCTTGGAGTGACTTTCTGAGTTATATGGTAACTCTCTTTAACTTTCTCAGGCCCTGCCAAATTGTTTCCCAAAAAGGCTGTACCATTTTGCAGTCCCATCAGTGTATACGGGTGCCAGTTTTTTTCCCATCCTTGCTTGCTAACTCTTGTTATTGTCCATTTTATTTTAGCCATCCTAGTGGGTATAAAGTGATTTTTTAATTTGCTTTTCCCTCACGGCTAATGATATTGAGCAACTTTTCCTGTGCTTATTAGCCATTAGCTCTCTTCTTTGGAGAGATATCTTTTCAAATCGTTTGGCCACATTTGAATTGGTTATTTTTATTTTTATTGTTGAGTTAGAAGAGTGAGTCCTTTTTTGAAAGTTTAATTTAGCAGTGTAGAATTTAAATTTGTGTCACTGATCATTCCAGCACTACTTTGAGAGACTAAATGTCATTGGTTAAATGGATTTTTTTTTTTTTTTGAAGTCAGCTATTAGAAATAGAAGCCTGAAAAGATTCTAAATGCAGGGTGGCAGAGGGGTCGTGCATAGAGTGATGGAAAGGAGGTTGTTTTGGATTTATACATGGAAAAACTGTAAGTTTTCTGGAAGCAACTGCCTGCCCTTCCTTCAAACACTTGACTTTCTTTGATATCGTACCGATTTCTTCCTACCCTTTTGTAGCTTTGACTGACATCTTCCAAAAGCATTTTCAGGGCTAATGCCTTTGAAATCTACTAATGAATTAGATGGGAATTAATGCAATCAAACATTATTTTCATTTGAGGTTAAAAAACATGTGGCAGTCAATAGCTGATATTTTATGGCTGTTATTCCAGAAATTGTGGCTCTAGACGAGTATACTGTGGTATTTGGAGGAGTGAGCTGGAGAGAGGGAGAAGAATGGAAGAACCAACCAAATAACTGTGTATTTTGGAAAGTTGGAAGCTTTGTTTTTTCTTTACAAATTGAAGCATTTTCCAGAGAGCTGATGAGGAAGGAAGCCCTCATTCTAGTTCCCAGGACACTTACAACACTGGGTGAAATTGGTTTTTTATTCACTGTAGTCTTTGGAGCTTGCCTAGAGCTTGGTTAGCTTTAAATTATTTTGGCCTTACTCAAGGACCCTGTCTAGTTATTGTTCATTTTCTCATTTGCATGTGCATATAGCTTAGGGGGTCTTCCCCCCCCCCCCGCCGGCACTTAATACAAGGAAA
Source organism: Acinonyx jubatus (assembly GCF_027475565.1). Classification (NCBI taxonomy): domain Eukaryota; kingdom Metazoa; phylum Chordata; class Mammalia; order Carnivora; family Felidae; genus Acinonyx; species Acinonyx jubatus. The sequence goes on along the minus strand of NC_069385.1, from coordinate 116,583,171 downwards.
AAATCTTTGCAATTTTGCCTCTTAGTAAGTGTTGGAAACTGGGCTTCATGACAGGTTGGCTCTGAACCAAGCTTCCCTTGCTCTTACACATGTGAAACCTGTTTCTTTTGGCTAAGGCATTTAAAGAAAAAAAAGTGTCTACATCTCAGGTAAAACACTCTTGTCTTACTCTTCTCTGTTTTCCTCACCCTGCTTCTCTTAACCTTGTTTCTTCTTGTTCTTTCCCAATTTATTTTATACGACTGCTGCGGATCACTGTTTTCAGTTATTTCAAACACCAAGCTGCTCAGGTTTCTTCTTTCATCTGTGTTTATCTCCTTTAGAGCAGTGGCCACGTGAGGCCGTTTGTATTCACTCTAATACAAGAAAATCTCTTGAGTTCTGTCCTTACTATATGCTTAGGAGATCTGACTCCATTTTCATGCTTCTCTGCCTGGGGATGGGCTGGTTTTACGTTTTTAAATGCTCCGTCTTCTGAATCAGAAGTGGGACTACCTAACGTTAGTTTGCATTAAAAACTGCTGAGATTAAATGTGGAGCTGGGACTTTCTGACTTTGTTAGACTTTGTTGTTTGTACTTGAATTTGTGAAAGGGAACTGCTTAAAATAAGTGGGCTCCTCATTCCTGGAATTTTAGTTGTCTCCTGTGTTTAAACTAAATCCTGGAGGCATAAAACACTTGAAATTAATACATGTTGTTAAAAACCCCACTGGGTAAAATACACGCCAGCATTTTTAATATTAAAAGTGGCATTGAGACTTCCTAAACATCTCTGGTCACCAGCTGTGTAAGGAGAACCTTGAAAGAAGGGAGGTGCAAGTTACTTATCTAAAATAAGTGACTCCCCCATGAAGTGGTGATGGGGAGGCATGTTCCCAGCAACTGGGAAGGGGGCTTCCGGAACTTGGTTTAGAGTGCTCAGCACCCCCTCCTCTGTAGTGAAGTGAGCATCAAAACACAGACCATCAGGAGAGAGGCAGATGGGGAAAGCACTGAAGTCCAAGAGGCTGTGCATATTTGGAGAAAAGCTGAAGTTTGCTGAATCAATGGGGGTCTGAAGCAGTGAAGAAAATAAGATTGGGAAATAGACGTTGTGGCTGGACCACACAAGTCATCAACCCTTCTTCACTGAGTCATTTTGACCTCATTTTGAAGGCTGATGGGTGCCAGTGAAGGTTGTGGAGTAGCTTAGTAATGATTAGACTCTGGCTTTAGGGAAATTAGTCTGGTAACAGTCTTTATAGTGTTCATGGTGGGGAAACTTACTAGGGCAAGGTGCTAGGGCCCAAACTAAGCCCATAACCTCGTAGTCTCAACTCTTGTAGAACTTGGTCTAATATATATTGGGACACTTTTCTTTGTCATTGAATTTTCTAACACATCATCATTTTAAGTGATGGTTTTACATCCTCCTCTCCTACCTTAACCTATACCTCCCTCTGCAGTGACCTCTCTTCCACTTAAGGCGCCTATTGACCTCCTATTCTTTTTTCCTTCCCTCCAAGCTAGGAAAGCTTTGATGTCACTTATTCATAATTAAGTAAAATGTAGTTGTACCAAATGCATTACTTCTCAACCATTTTTAAAGCATATTTTAAGCCATTTATTTCTAATTGCAGTTTAAAAGGTTTTTTGTTTGTTTTTTTTTTTCCTAGAAGAATTTCAGGCATCAAGCAGATTGGGAACAATCCTTTTACGCCTATTCAATGGGCTTCAAAAAAAAAATCAATTTTACTTAGGCTTTTTTAGAATTAAAGGGCAGGGGAGGTCTCCAATATCTTCCCCAAAAAGAGCTTTCCTTTCCCTTGGGAAATGAAGTGAAATTGCTCTATGGAACAGGCCTGTATCATTGTCCCTGCCCTGTCACAAATCATTCTGTTCTTCACGTACACAGACATCTACCCCCCCCCCCCCCCAGTGGACAAATGTTTGTCACGTGCCTCTCATGGCCATGGTCTATGCCATGCATATAACATACTTATTTCTCTATTTCTTCTCCCAGAAGTGTGTTTGTGTCACATTTGAATTTTTATCCTTTACTTAGTTTTGTTTCTGACTCCTGAGATACCTTAATGATCTTTTACATTGTTGTTTTCTGTTTTTCCCTCTCTGAGTTTGGAAGAGTCTGACAAGTAATGGCTTTGAAACTTGTAAGTAACTACAATGTTAGAGTATAACCAGTTGTCCTGAGAATTCTGAATTTTTGTTTTAAAAACATCTGATTATAGATTATATAAGGGGTTAGAGCACTGCTTTTAGGGTCTTTGGAGGTGGGTTTTCTGGAGTATAGGGGAACCAGTTAAAAAGAATACGTGTCTTTATTAGTTTTTGCAGGAATTGGAAAGAGTGAAATATACACAGATGGATGGAGATAGAAATACCACTTTTATTACCAGTAAAGGTGGTAATTGTGGCCTTGATCTGCAGCCAAGTGAGCTCACTCACATTAACATCTGAAGTGGACAGGCTTACAGGCTGATCACCAGCAGCGCTGTCTGCTGTCTGTCTGTCGCAGGAGTCCTTCCCTGAAGGGCAGACTCTTTACCTTTAGGGATGGGACAGATCAGAAAGCATGCCTCCTGCAGACAGGGAAAATGGAAGGAAGTCTCTTTAACAGCTTCACAGGAGTGAATTCACAAATCATCTCAACAAACTCACCTGATCTGATCCTGTATATTTCCTCAGATTTGTGGAATTTGCTTGCAGATCTTGTTGATTCAGTGGACATCTAGGTTGTAGTATGCATTTGATAAGTACTTTTATCATGAATTAGTCCAGTTTGTCTTGGCAATATTATGACAGGCACTGTGGTGAAGTATTTAGTTGCTTTCTGCTATTTGCTTTCAAGCAATCACAAATGAAAAGTATTTGCAGGCACCTAGGTGGCTCAGTTGGTTAAGCAGCTGACTCTTGATTTGGGCTCAGGTTGTGATGTCACGGTTTGTGAGATTGAGCCCCGAGTCAGGCTCTCTGCAGAGAGCCTGATTGGATATTCATATTCTCTCTCTCTCTCTCTCTCTCTCTCTCTCTCTCTCTCTCTCTCTCCCTCCCTCCCTCCCTCCCCCTCCCCCCCTCTCTCTCCCTCCCTCCCCCACTCATGCACACTCATTCTCTCTCTCTCTATCAAAGTAAATAAACCTTAAAAAAAAAAGTATTAGAGAATATGTTAAGGACAGTTAATGCTTTGCATCGCATAGTATTTGTTAATGGTTTCCTCATTCTGCTTAGAAGAAATTTCTGCAAAGTATATGAAGGTACAAAAACCAACCACAGCAAGCTGCTCCCAGCTCTTGTGGACTGTGGCCGAGGCCACCTGAGCAGGCTTTGGAGGAAGTGCTGTGGTGTAAGCATAATGAGTTTTAGTCAGCTTGATCCTGGTTAGATGGCCACTAATGCTCTCATTTCCAGATTTGACTTCGAAGGGACTATTCACTTATCTTTTGAGCCAAGAATAGTACTAAGATAAGCAGCTATGTGGATTAAGAACAGAGTGTATTTTGCACTGTCTGATGAGCACTTTATGTCTCTGAAGTTGAGATTGCACAGAGGGAGCTCTGGAAAACAACCGCCCATAAATTTGGAAGATAATGAAAAGATTAATTATACATTCCTTATCTCACTGAGCACCCTGAGTTGACCGATACAGTTCACTGACCTGAAGATGGATCCAAGAAGCCTGGAATGTGCTGTTTCACATTGTTTCTCCTGAGAAATGTATTTAATCAATGTGCAGAGCATTGAGGGCAGTACCCTTGGTATGACCTTTATCCTTACGGCACCAATGGGAGTCTGCATGTGACACACACGATGAGGACGAGAATTTGGAGGAAGAATGGAAATGAGAGATGATTTAATTCATATCAGTCTATATAACTGAGAAATATTTTTCTTCTGATGATTCTTAGTAGACAGTCTTCTCTGTACATTTGATATAAAATTGAGTCACAATTAGGAGTGCTATTGATCCTAACTTTTCTAAAACAAAAATATAATTTTTAAATTATTAAAAAAATACATCTTCATGATGGGAAAAGTTAATATAGAATCTATAGTGTGTCTTCCTTCCTTCAATTTCTCCAGCAGTTCTATGTGTATTTGTGTGTGTGTGTGTGTGTGCATGTATATATATGTGTATATATGTGTATATATATGTATATATATATATGTAATTTTAGGGTTTTTTCCCTATGCTTTTACAAATGTATTCCATTTTTGTTTTGATAATGATACATAATCTGCAAGTTGTTTTTTTCTGCTATATATCATTGACATTAGTTTATGGAAGTTCTTTTTTAATATATATATATATATATATATATTTTTTTTTTTTTTTTTTTTTTTTTTGAGAGAGAGAGATTGAGAGAGAGAGCTTGCACAAAGCATGAGCTGGGGAAGGGCTTGCCCCCAAAGAAGGTTTTTAAAAATCACCAGAGAGGGGCGCCTGGGTGGCTCAGTCGGTTAAGCGTCTGACTTCGGCTCAGGTCACGATCTCACAATCCGTGAGTTAGAGCCCCGCGTCGGGCTCTGTGCTGACAGCTCAGAGCCTGGAGCCTTCTTCAGATTCTGTGTCTCCCCCTCTCTCTGAACCTCCCCCGTTCATGCTCTGTCTCTGTCTCAAAAATAAATAAACATTAAAAAAAAAATTTAAAAATCACCAGAGAGTTTTGAGTTCACAAATCTTTTATATCTAATGAAGGGAACATATGGTTTTTCTTCTTTAATATGTTAATGGGTACATCAGGTTCTCTGATGTTCAACACTCCTGACATTCCTGGTATAACTTTAGTCAGTCCTTAAAATTGACAGCTGCTCATTCTTTAAAGACATTTCAGAGATGTCACGAAGCAGCAGTTTGTGACCTGGGCTAGGAACGCTGAGAGGGACGTGGTCTGACTTGTGTGGGGAACAGGACTGAGCACACACTGTAGGAGTCAGGAAATTAAATTGAGATCTGAGACTTCTAGGAGCTATTCTCAGTGTAGTTGTTGGGGTGGTTAGAAGTGATACCTTATTAAAAAAAAGAAAAAGAAAAGAAGTGATACCTTTTAGGGGTTAATAATAATAACAGCCTACAAACTGTTGGATTCTAAGTAACATTGTCCTAGTTGAGCAGTTTGGATACAGAGAGGTTTTAGCACTATGACTGCTTTTAATTTTTGGAGGTTTATTATGTCTCATTTTCTTTCAGAGTCTTTTGGGGATTCTTAGTGGTCAGGTGGAATTTCTCCTACCAACATGCAGTTAAAATATTTTGCTGTCTTTTGAGGACTAGGTCACACCTTGGTCATCTCTCATTTCCTTGAGGAATTAGGTTCCAAGGGAAAATGTTCTCTACCAGAACAACTGGTACTTAGCAGTACATGACACAGTAATTGGAGATGTGCTGTGAACAGTCAATCACAAGTGGTCAGAGCTCAAATACTCTTCGGTTTTATGGTCTAGATTTGAGGTTAGTAGCTTAAAAGAGATGTAATCTGTTGTCTTCTTGGCACTAAGACAGTTTAAATGTTTAGGTTTCATGCTCCCCACCTAAAGAGTGAGTGAGTAGGTGGCTGATCTCTACAGTTTCTTTTATCTCTGTAATATTTCGATTTGGGTAATTGCATCCAACCTCTATTCGACTTATCCCTCAGTTGAGAACTGAAGACTGCAGGCAGGGAGTGGAAAGTTAGGATCTTGACTTGTATTTGAATTGTACCACCCGTGTTGGTTTATGCCCCTTTTCATTCTGATGCTGATTTTTGTCTTCCCATGTTTTGGATTATACATTGTACATTGTTATTTTTGACATTAGTGTTCATTTTTAGGGAGTGTGGGATTTTTTTAAGAGACTTAAAATTAAAAAATTATTTATTTAAAAATTTTTTAATGTTTGTTTATTCCTGAGAGACAGACAGACAGACAGAGAGGGAGACACAAAATCTGAAGCAGGTTCCAGGCTCCAAGCTGTCAGCATAGAGCCTGAGGTGGGGTTCAAACTCACCAACTGCGAAATCATGACCTGAGCCGAAGTTGGACGCTTAACTGACTGAGCCACCCAGGAGCCCCTATTTATTTATTTTTTAATGTTTATTTATTTTTGAGACAGGGCAGAGAGAGAGGGAGACATAGAATCCGAACAGGCTCCAGGTTCTGAGCTGTCAGCACAGAGCCTGACATGGGGCTCAAACTCATGAGCTTTGAGATCATGACCTGAGCCAAAGTTGGCTGCTAACCAACTGAGCCACCCAGGGACCTCAGTTTTTTTAGAGAAATTTTAAATTTATAGGAAAAATTGCTGAAAAACTACAGAGTTCCTGTATAGCCCTTCCTCCCCCTTACCCCCATGGTTTCCCCATTATTATTATTTTTTTAATTTTTTAAACATTTATTTTTGAGAGAGAGAGAGCATAAGCAGGGGAGGGGCAGAGGGAGAGGAGACAGAATCTGAGCTGTCAGCACAGAGCCTGACGCAGGGCTCGAACCCACAGACCGCAAGATCATGACCTGAGCTGAAGTTGAACGCTTAACCAACTGAGCAACCCAGGTGCCCCTGGTTTCCCCTATTATTAGCATCTTGTATGTATGGTATTAGCATCTTGAATGTGTGGTATACTTGTTATCATTGATGAACCAATATTGAAATATTAACTAAAGTCTGTTCGAGTTCACTCTGTGTTGTACAGTTTTGTGGCTTTTGACAAATGCATAATGTGTATATCCACCATCACAAAATCAAACAAGTAGTTTCACTGACCTGAAAATAGCCTGTGTTTCATCTCTTCATTTCTCCTCCACATCCCCTGTACCCCAGGCAACCACTGATCTTTTACTGTCTTTATTGTTTTGCCTCTACTGGTTAAACCTTTGACTAACGTGGGGGGCTAGGGGCGCTGACAGTCGGAAATCTATGTATAACTTTTGCCTCCCCAAAAACTTTACCACTAATTGCCTGCAATTGATTGGAAGCCTTACTGACAACATAAACACTTGATTAACACATATTTGGTATGCTATATGTACTGTATTCTGTTAAAATGCCATAAGCTAGAGAAAAGAAAATGTTAAGGTCATAAGAGGAAATACATTTATAGTATTGTATTGTATTTATATATATAAAAAAAAAATCCATGTGTAAGTGGACCTGCTCTGTTCAAACCCGTGTTGTTCAAGGGTCAACTGTAGTTGGAATCTTACTATAGGTAGTCTTTCTAGACTGGCTTCTTTAACTAAGTAATACACGTGTAACTTTCTTTCCCTATGTCTTTTTGGCTTGATAGCTCATTTCCTTTTATCGCTGAATAATATTCTGAGGTCTAGATGTAGCACAGTTTACCCACTCAAAAGGACATCTCGGTTGCTTCCAAGTTTTGGCAATTATGAATAAAGCTGCTATAAACATTCACCCGCAGGTTTTTGTGTGGACATAAATTTTCAGTTCAGTTGAGTGCTACAGATGCAATTACTGGATCATATGGTGGCCTGGATTTAGTTCCATAAGAAATTGCCAAACTGTCTTTCAAAGTGGGTGTACCATTTTGCATTCCCACCAGCAACGAATGAGCATCCTGTTGCTCCACATCCTCAACAGCATTTGGTGTTGTGTTTCAGATCTTAGCCATTCCAGTAGGTATGTAGTGGTATTTAATTGTAGTTTAATTTGCAATACCTTAATTCCCTAACTCAGCATGTGGTGCTGAGTATCTTTTCGTATACTGCTTTCCTATCTGTCTATCTTCTTTGGTAAGGTGTCTGTTCAGATCTTTGGCCCACTTTTAAATTGCATTGTTTTCGTATTGTTGAGTTTTAAGAGTTATTTGCATGTTTTGGATACATGTCCTTTATCAGGTACGTGTCTTGCAAAGATTTTCTCCCAGTCTGTGGCTTGTCTTTTCATTCTCTTAAGAGTGCTTTTCACAGAAGTTTTTTTATTGCAGCGCAGTCCAACTTACCAATATTTTCCTTCATGGATCATGCTTTTGGTATTGTATCTATAGAGTCACTGCTGAGCCCTAGGTCATCTAGATTTTCTCCTATTATCTTCTAGAAGTTTTATAGTTTTGCATTTTACATTTAGGTCAATGATCCATTTTAAGTTAATTTTTGTAAGAGCTGTAAGGTCTGTGTCTAGATTCATTTTTTGCATGTGGATGTCCAGTTGTTGCAGTACCATTTGTTTTAAAGGCTATGCTTTCTCCATTGAATTACCTTTGTTCCTTTGTCAAAGATTAATATATTTGTGGGAGATTATTTCTGGGCTCTTTGTTCTATTGATCCTATTTTGTGTGTGTGTGTGTGTGTATCCCAAATACCACACTGGCTTGATAATTGCAGTTTTAGTGAGTCTAGAAGTCAGATAGTGTCAGTCCTCCAACTTTGTTCTTTTCCTTCAGTATTGTATTGGTTATTCTGGGTCTTTTGCCTTTCTGTATGAACTTGAGAATTCGTTTGTTGATATGCACAAAATAACTTGCTGAAATTTTGATTGGGATTGTGTTGAATCTATAGGTCAACTTGGTTAAGAATTGATACCTTAAATAATATTGAATCTTCCCATTCATGAACATAGAATGCCTCTGTATTTAGATCTTTGATTTCTTTTATCAGAGTTTTGTAGTTTTTCTCATATAGATCTCGTTCCTATTTTGCTAGATCCATACTAAAGTATTTCATTTTGGGGTGCTAATTAATGTAAATGGTGGTGTTTTTAACTTCAAACTTCCAATTGTTCATTACTGGTATATACTAGTATATAGAAAAGCAGTTGACTTTTGTATACTAACTTCCTGTCCTGCAACCTTGCTATAATTATTTTTAGGAGGACTTTTTTGTTGATTGTTCAGGACTTTCCATATTATCTATTTTATTTATTCCTTCCTTATTTGAATACTTTTTTTTTTTTTTTAAGTAATCCCTGTCCCCAGTTTGGGTCTCGAACTCATGATCCCGAGATAAAGAGTTGCATGCTCCTCCAGCTGAGCCAGTCAGGTGCCCCCCCAATCTGAAAACTTTTTATTTCCTTTTCTCATGGCATTAGCTAGGACTTCCAGTATAACATTGAATTAGAGCGATGGTCGGGGGCCATCCTTGTCTTTTTCTTGATCTTAGGGGAAAGCATCTAGTTTGTTCTCATTAAGTATGATGTTAGCTACAGGTATATTTGTAGGTATTCTTTATCAAATTGAGGAAGCTCCTCTTCATTCCTAGTTTTCTGAGAATTTTTACCATGAATGGGTGTTGGATTTTGTGAAATGCTTTTTTCTGCATATATTGGTGGGATCATATGATTTTTTTGCTTTAGCTTGTTGGCACGATAGGTGACACTAATTGGTTTTCAAATGTTGAAACAGTCTTGTATACCTGGAATAAATCCCACTTAGTCATGGTGTATAATTCTTTTTGTGTATTGTTATATTTGATTTAATAGTTCTTTCTCGAAGATTTTTGCATCTGGGTCATGAGAAATACTGGTCTGTAATTTTCCTTTCTTATAATGTCTAGGTCTGGTTTTGGTATTAGGGTGGTGCTGGCCTCCTAGAATGAGTTAGGAGGTGTTCCCTTTGCTTGTCTTTTCTGGAGGAGATCGCAGAGAATTGGTATCATTTCTTCCTTAAATGTTTGGTAGAATTCACCAGTGAAACCATCTGGGCATGGTGCCTTGTGTTTTGTAAGGTTATTAATTTCTGTGTCAGTCTCTTTAATAGATATAAGTCCATTCAGATGATCTATTTTTTCTTGTGTGAGTTTTGGTAAGAATTGGTCCGTTTCATGTAAATTATCAAATTTGTGGGTATAGAGTTGTTCATAATATTCTTTTATTATGCTATTAAAGTCCATGGATCAGTAGTGATGACTCCTCTTTCATTTTTTTAATGTTTATTTATTTAAGAGAGAGAGAGAGAGAGAGAGAGAGAGAGAACGTGCGTGCAAGCACGCGAGTGAGTGGGGGAAGGGCAGAGAGAGAGGAAGAGAGGGAGAATCCCAAACAGGTTCCTTGCTGATGGAGCCTGACACGGGGCTGAATCTGACGAACCATGAAATCATGACCTGAGCCAAAAATCAAGAGTCAGATGCTTAACCGAGTGAGCCATCCAGGTGCCCCACTCTTCTTTGATTTTTGATATTAGTAATTTGTGTCTTCTCTTTCTTCTTGGTTAGCCTGGCTAGACATTTATCAATTTTATTGATCTTTTCAAAGAACCAGCTGGAAGTGTGGGATTTTTAGTTCATATTACAGTTCAGAGCCATAATAAGCCTTGCTTTGACTCAATCTCTAAATTTTTGCCAGTAATTGCTATTACATGTGTGCACAAAGGCATAAGTATTAGGATCTAATACAGAAATATCAGAACTTTTTTTTTAGAGTCCATAGACTTTCACTAGTAAAATTAAGGCTTTCATTATTAATAGAATGGTGGATCAGGGAGAAGAATTTTGCATGCTGGCTTCCTATGCTAGCTGTGTGTCCTTGGGCAAGTGGCATCACCTCTCTTTAGTTTTATGTACTTTTTTGTGAGCATGTTAAAATTTGTGAAATGGGAGTTCTTATTTTACTGGTTAGAGCTCTAACATAGGTGTTTAATATGGTACCTAGTACCTAGTAGACTCTATTGCAGCCATTATATTTCCAAAAGACAACATCTATTAGACTCATTAAAGGTACATAATCATACGGGTTTCTTCATACTCTAGGCCTTTGGGAGATGATAGGGCTTTCCTCTTAGTCACTGATATATGGAGGTATATTTCTTCCCATATAGAGTTTTTGTTGTAAATGGCTGCCTCTTGCACATTTATAATCTGAGAAGGAAAAAGCTGTTGGTGGGAAAGCCTTCCAGTTTGGGAAACTATTTCTTTGATAACTTTCAAGGTCAAGTCTCTTATTTCTCATTTGGTAGATACTACACACAGCGTGCCCTTGCTTTTTCAGTCAGGTGTTCTTTCAGGGTTCTCAGTCATCCAGAGTGAGTGCTTATTTTTGGACAGACTCCAAGGACAGGGTAGTAGGTGCTTTTTGGGAACTTTAGAAAAGGTATTTGGCAAATAGCATAGATTTGAGAGGCTGATTAAATACAGATCTTGGTAGAGTTCTTGAGGCAGGCTCTAGAATTAAACGAGATTTAAAACGTATCACAAATAGCAAAAAAAAAATGAGGAAAACTGGACTTAGTTAAAACCAAAAGTTTTTGTTGTGTTATTGTTTTGTTTTTTAAAAATTTCCAAAGCAATGTGCCTTGTTCAGCTGTTTTCACCAACAGAAGTTGGAACTAAGTGGCTACGGTACTTACTAAATTATGGGGAAATGACTTTAAAATTAGTTCAGACAGAAAAGCTTGACACGGCAAAATTCAGTCTGTATAACCTGTAAGTATATATTTTAAGAAATAATTGCCCTGTTTTCTTTAAGAATAGAATGTGCTTTTTAGAAAGGAAATGCTCTGCTTGGGGAAGTTACCTTGGCTCCATAGAACGAAAGGAGAGAGGAGGTTAGTAGTAAAATGATTCCACAAAGGGGGTGGTTACTTGTATCCTGACTCTTTTGGTCAGGGTGAATGGTGGCACTTGAATAAGAAGTCTTTGCCATGGACTAGATGCCAGGTAGGCCTGAGGGTGGGAGATTACTTATTACGCATCAGCCCCGTCAGGATGCTCTAGCTTCCTTTGCAAACCTCATGGACTGAACCCCACCTCCTTTCCTTTCCCCTGACCTCACAGTACCAGACCATTCCTCACACTGAGATTACCCATTAGCAAAATGACTCTGAGCCTTAACAATGAGGGCATTTATCTGTTTGTGGCGCCGAATGTTCAAGCCTCTTGATAGGTCACTTCATGAAGAGAAGAAGTAAAGGGAGAAGGGCAAGGGAGGTGATGAAAGGAGAGAGCTGAGGACAAGTGTCATATGAGGAAGGAAGGAAGGTAGGTTTATCCTGGCCAGTGTTGTAGGAAAAAGAACATTTCATAGGAAGACACAAGGCTTCGGTTCCAGTCTGGTTCAGCTGTTCACTAGCTATCTCTTCTCCTCAGTGTGGCTTAGTTTCCTCATCTCTAAAGTAAAGGTTTCAGAAATGATGGTTTTAGGCACTGGAGAACGAGAGAGGAATAAAACAAGGCCCTTGCCCTTGAAGAGTTTGTTTTTTGATGAAGGAAATAAAGCAAATAAAAAAAAACAAGAGTATTGTAATGTAAGCAAATTAAAAAAAAACAACAACAGAGTATTGTAATGCTGTAAGTAGAGGACTATAAAGAAAAGATGTGGATAAAGCTAATACCACCTGAAAAGTGGGGTGGCATTTGATTGGGGCTTTGAAGGATGTTTGAGATTTCACAGAGATTAAAATAGGATGAAACAGAGAGAATACCAAGTACAAAGACAGGAGGCACGTGTCTGGTGCCCAGGGTGTGTACGAGAGTGTGGAGGGTAGTGGAGCCAGAAAGGTAACTGGGATAGCTTGGGAAGATTCTTACTGCATGGCAGAGGCAGGAAGTTTTTCCTATAGGCAAGAGTTACCCAAAGCTCTTTGGAAGGAATACCCGCTTGTATATGTATTTTAGAAAGTTAATAGTGACAACGTTGTAGAGAGTGTTTTTTGTCTTTTGTCGATGAAGGAAGAGACTTAAGGCAATCAAGATAATCTTGGAGGTTATTTCAGAAGTAGGGCAGTGACTTTGGAAATGGAGAGAAAGAGACAAATTTGTGAACTGTTTTAGGATGTAGAATATCTGGGATTTGGTCACCCCCTGTTGACTTACCTCCCTTAACCTCACCATCACTTAAACTAAAGGTACATACCCATTATGTACAATTCCTACAACATCTTCTAAAATGCACTAGCCTTTGAAATCACTGACCCATCTGGTCCCCTCCCCTGGGGACTGGTACTGCCCTCATTCAAGCAAGCTTGTTCTTAGCTTCTGTAATTGAAGAGCTCCATTCAGAAGCAAATGGGAATAATTGATTTTCATCCTCCAGAGGCTGGAAAAATCAAAGACCACAAGAGGTTTTTTAAAAAGGAGGCCAAATCCAGAAATAAATTTTCTCCATACTCCTTCTTAAGAGCTCTCATAAACGGGGCGCCTGGGTGGCTCAGTTGGTTGAGTGTCTGACTTCGGCTCGGCTCAGGTCATGGTCTCTCGGTTTATGAGTTCAAGCCCCACATGCGGCTCGTTGCTATTGGCGCAGAGCCTGCTTTGAATCCTCTGTCCCCCACTCTGTGCCCCTCCCCCGCTTGCAGGCATGTGCATGTTCTCTCTTCCAAAAATAAATAAACAGTAAAAAAAAAAAAAAGAATCTCATAAATGGAAGCCCGTGTTCCTGGGTTAGATCTGGCTTCACTTAAAAAAAAAAAAAAAGAAAAAAGTAGATGTGTGTGTTGTAAAAGTTGTTCTGACTGTTGTTAAAACAGTAAGGAAGACTTTAAGACCACTGCAAGGGGAGAAAGATGAGGCTCACCTCCAAATACAACAAGGACAAGTGGGGATTTATAACCAAGGAGCATGGTGAGGGCTTAGGGGATGAAAAATTAAGGGGAGACAGCAGAGTAGGGGGATTCTTGCTAAACTGACCAAACAGGATTTTCATTAAAGGCAGGCCAAGGACTTAGACACCAAAGGTGGGGGATGAAGAACCTTATCAGATGGGGGGGGGGGGTGCGGTGTGCGGTTCTTGCTAAACCTACTTAACAGGATTCTTGTTAAAACTTGGCTGCGCAGGCCAAAGATGGAATGGGGACCACCAGGCCTAATTGAAAGAGTGCTCATGGGGCGCCTGGGCAGCTCAGTCCGTTGAGAGTCTGACTCTTGATTTTAGCTTAGGTCATGATCCCAGGGTCGTGGGATTGAGCCCTGCATTGGGTTCTGCGCTGAGCATGGAGTCTGCATAAGATTCTTTGTCTCTTCCTCTGCCGCTCTCCCCTATTTGTGCGCATGCGTGTGTGTTCTCTCTCTCTCTCTCTCTCTCTCTCTCTCTCTCTCTCTGTAAAATTACAAAATAAAATAAGATAGAATGACTATTAAAAAAAAGAAAAAAGAGTGCTCAGAGGAACCTGACTAAAGTTTAGTCAAGGAGAGTGTCTTTGTCAGTGTGTGTGTGTGTGTGTGTGTGTGTGTGTGTGTGTGTGTGTGTGTTTGTGTTTTATTACTAAAGTAATGCGTGCCTCACCCCCAGAACTTGTCAGTCTTAACAGTTTGGTATGTAGCCTTCCATGTATGAGTATAGGCTTAGAAAAATACACCATTGTAACCGAAATGAGATCATACTCTACATCCTGTTATACAGGTGCATTTTCTACTTAGTATATCTTGCATGTTTCTTCATGTCAGCACGTCTATACTGACTTTTCATTGTTTGGAATGCCTTGCCTCACTTTAGGTATTGATACGGAGCCATTATATTTTAGATTCCAGTTTACAGTTTTCACATACATTAATTATCCCATTTATTCCATAAAATAGCTATCTCAAGGTTAGAGATAGGGCAAGTGACATTTCCACTTTACGTAGACGTTAGGTGATTTACTGGAGAGTTTGTAGCTAATACGTGGCAAGTCCAGGATTTACGCATTTGGTCAGTTGCATGTGTGAACAAATTGGGATCCTTGACATTCAAGCCTCCGTTATTAGCCACATTCACGATACTAATTTTGTCTGTGGTGCTTGGGGCATTTAGGAAATATATGTGAGGTTTGTAGGAACTGAAATCTGATAATAAATTTTATTTGAGGTGTTCATCCCTTTTGCATATATTATTTCTATATTGAACTTGTCATTTTAATTTGCTTAAAACAACAAAATAATCATGTTGAATACCTTAAGATTAATGAATTTAGTTAATTTGTATCTTTCATTATAATGTCAATACTTTCAATAGTTACCTTAAGTAATGAAGTTTGTCACTAATTGGATTTCTGGAAATGTTAATGGGAGTCTTTCAGTTAACTACTTCTACCCCTGTCCCTCTGGGACCCATTTCCCAGCTAGAACATAGTGCCTCTCTCTCAGTCGTCTTTATTGGTTTCCTATGACCTTGGCAAGAAAGAAAAAGAGCAAGACAGAATGAACAAGGAGTGGGGAATGTGAAACAGGGCGGAAATGAGAGAAGATGAGCTATGGGGGAGTCCTCTTATTCAGGAATGAGAAAAACAGTAAGGAGAGAGTGTGTTTCAAGAAGTTGTATATAGCACAGTGGTTGAGATTTTGGAGTTAAAACCCAGTGTCGCTCATTCCCAGCTCTATACCCCTGGGTAAATTATTCACCTGTGTACTTGTCAGTTTCCTGGGTTCCCTTTTAGGGTTCTGGTGAGAAGTGATCAGTGGGTTTTTTAATCCACTTTAATTAAAGTATACTTAGCTCATGGTAAACATTTTTTTTTAATGTTTATTTATTCTGAGAGAGAGAGAGAGAGAGCGAGAGAGAGAGCGAGCGAGCAGGTAATCAGGGGAGGGGGCGGAGATGGAGAAAGAATCCCAGGCAGGCTCCATGCTCAGTGCAGAGCCAGAGCCCAACACTGGGCTCAATCCCACGACCCTGAGATCATGACCTGAGCCAAAATTGAGAGTCACACGCTCAACCAGCTGAGCCACACAGGTGCCCTAGTAAACATTTAATGTTAGCTGTTATTTCCAGGCCTTTTAGAGTCAAAATTCCAAGAAAGGGGTCTCAAAGTCTGGATTTATGGTTTCCCTAAGGCGAAGGCATCTTTGTCTGCAAACGTGACTGAGGAAGGTACCTGGCCTTCCTCCCTCAGCCCAGTTAAACCTCTGGACTTTGACAAGCCAGGGAGCACATCATTCTTATAAGCACTTCTTCACACACACACACACACACACACACACACACACTAAACAAGAGAAGAAACAGTGCTTTTTCTTTCTAGGGTAACATGTCATCTTAGGGTGGAATGAGTGTGCATGTATATTTCGTAAAATTTGTGCAGTGTTTTTTTTACCCAAGAAATAACTTGGCAAAGGCTATTTGAGTTCTCTAATCTAAAAATTACCATACCTTTCTTTGAGTAGCTAGGCTCCCTCATTACTTTAGGTGTAGATTTCTCTTACTCTTTGAGCTTTCAGCGTGTGCCAGGCACAGCTCTTTCTT
Organism: Acinonyx jubatus; assembly: GCF_027475565.1. NCBI lineage: Eukaryota > Metazoa > Chordata > Mammalia > Carnivora > Felidae > Acinonyx > Acinonyx jubatus. The sequence continues at coordinate 116,567,095 of NC_069385.1, read as the reverse complement.
GGCAGTGAGCATACAGTGGTAAACATGGTTGTTTGTATTCTAGTGAGAAAGACTCAAATAGTGGCATATACAGAACTCTAAACTGAAACATTGTAATGAAGGCAAAGTAAAAGAAGCTCTCTAAGTAGCTCATGAAGAGCCAGTTGCTTGGCCTGTAAAGGAAAGGAAGACATTCCCTAGGAGGAGAGCTTTGCTCAAGCTGATCGGAATTGAAGAGGTAAATTGGAAATGGGGGGTTGGGAAGAGGCAGGAAGGAGCCTAGTCTTCTAGGAAAGAGACCCTGGGTGAAGAATGCAGAAAACTGGGAAGTGTCTGCTTTTACATCACCTTGGCTGCAGTGTGATCTCACATTCTGCCTGCTGTTTACAAAGCCCTTTCATCCCTTTTCTTGCTAATGGAAATGCCATTCATCCAGGCCTTCCTCCGTGTTCCCTTAGCTTTTGCACAGTTCTTTTATAGCACATAGGAAATTGCATTATAATTTTTTGTTTCTGTGTCTCTGAAGTTCTTCAGAGCAGAGACTTGATCTTATTTATTGTAAGGTACTAGAGTAGAACAGTGGCCTCTTCCTTTCTTCTCTCTGGGTGCCTGGTACTGTGTAACTGCCACTTGGGAAGGTGGCATGAGACAAGCACAGTCCCCGCTGTCGTGGAGCATGCAGTATGACAACTGTTTTGCTCGATGAGTGCATGCATTGAATGACTCACTAAGGTCGAATCAGAATCTTGAACTCTGGAGGTCATTTTCATGCAGTTCAGCAGTTCTGTGCCTTTTTTTTTTTTTTACAGCTGTAGAACAGAAACAGTGTTAAGAAGCCATGCCAAGGTAAATTGAATTGAATAAAAGATAAGGGCCCCCGAAGTAATAGTGTAAACCATGGGGGAAATATGGCTTATGAAAACTTGATTTCTACATCAACCCTCATGAATATATTCTAACAGCAGAGTACTCCTGTAGTGACTTTCACTTCATGGCAGCGTTCCTCCTAGATTGTCATGTCCATGTCCGTAGTGAAACAACAGTTTCACTGTGTGCCCCCTCATGCTGCTGTTCACGTTCCCCTCCCTGCTGTAGGCCTCGGTGGGGAGGCAGTGCCAGGCTTGCCTCAGATAGCAATGACCTTGAACGTTCATAGTCATTCAGTGAATGTACTGGGTTTCACAGTCTCCCTGGTCTCCAACAACTTGTGGACTTACGTGTGTGTGGTATTGTGTGTGTTCGTTCCAGTTACCGACTAGAAACAGAAGGGCCTAGAATAGGATGCTGTAGACAGCAACACTGGATGTAACCAATATGTCTGTTCTGAAACCATTGTCCTTGGCAGAAGGCAGGGGAGCCCTCTTTGCTGGCTTTGAGGAACAGGGAGGCCATCCTTCCGAGTTCATTGTGTGAGTTGTGTCACCTGTGAAGTTAAAATGGAGCATTGCCTTTCTGCTCATGTTTCCCTCTCATGATGGAATAAACCCTTCAAAGTCACTGCCTCTCATCATGCTTGAAACAAACACATGGCCACAAAAAGCCAAGGTTACCAAAATTATACATTTCATAGTTGACAGGGACTCATCCAGCCTGTCATGTAGTGTCACAATCGTTTCTGACATTCTTCCCAGAAGGAACCTGAGTTCCTTTCTGGGAAAGCGAACATTTCCAGCTTTTAGCTCTCTGTAGGTATTTCATCCATATTTCAGATTATTATGCTGTATGCTGTTGTTTCTTGTTTTTTTTTTTTTAAGTTTTAGCCATCCTCTATCAGTCTGTTATGAAGAGTTTTTAGCTTTCTTGTCCTCTGTCAATCCACTACCTCTTCCTTCATCCTTCAGATCACAATTTTTAGTTACATCAGTACCTAATGTTTATGTTTGTATTATTTTGGCGGCCAGTAGTATTCACCTACTAACCCAATTAATATACTAAAATCTTTTTTTTTTTCTTATACGGTTCATTAACTGCCTCTCTTGTTGGTTTTCAGAGTTTCCTCTGCCCAGCTGACTCTTAATTTCCAAACTACAACCATGCTTTTTAAATCCTTTAATGTTATTTTCCACATCCCAGGCAGACACATCAGTTGGTCTTGTCAGTTTCATTTTCTCCCACAGACACGCCCCTGGAGCCCTGTGTCCTCCAGCCACACTCAAGGTTGCTGTTTGGCTGATTCCCTTTCCCTTTTTTTTTGGCCCTGTTTCCTGGATGCCTATCTCCCTCTTCTTGGTTTGCTCATTTATTTGGTAGAGCATATCCTCCAGTCACTTCCTGATAAAAGGGTGTGTGGGAGGTAAAATTTGAGACCCTGCATGTCTAAAAATACCTTTATTCTCTTTTCATACTTGACTGATAATTTGTCTGCTGTAGAATCTTAGGTGGGAAATCATTTTGCCTCAGAATTTTGAGAGCATTGCTCTTTTGTCTTACAGCTTCCAGAGGTGCTATTGAAAATTCTGATGCCACTCAGTCCTTTATATGCAAACTGGTTTTTGTCTCTGGAAAATGTGTTCTCTTTATCCCATGACTTCTGAAATGTATTCTGAAATTTCAGTGTGCCTTGGGGATGGGTCTTTTTAAAAATTGTTCGTTGTTCTGAACATAGGATGGACTCTTTCAACTGGAGGTTCAAATCCTTCAGTTCTAGGAAAATCTCTTAAATAGTTTCTTTGATAATATTCTCCTCTCTGCTTTCTCTCTTTTCTCTGGAACTCTTGGTCCTCTAATTTTCTTATCCTTTCTCTTGTATTTCCCATCTTTTTCCTTTGTTACACTTTCTATGAGATTTACTCAAATTTATGTTCTAGCTCTTTAATTATGTTTTTATTTCTACTATCACTTTTTAATTTCCAAAAACTTTTCACTAATTGTCGCAGGTTTTTTTCCTAATCCTGTTTTTGTGTGATCACAGTTTGTTATTGTTGTTTTGGGTTGAGATTTTATTTGGTTTTCAGTTTCCGTTCCTTTGAGTCCCTTTATTTGGTTTGTTTTGTGCTGTGTCGTTTCTTGTTGAACACCTTCCTCAATCAAATGTATGCTCGTCTTTGGTTGTCATTTTCAATTAAGAGCAAGACACTAAGAAGCAAATTGGATGGTCTGTATAGAGGTGGGAAGAACTTGGCAAGGATGGGTTTTATATCATAGGATGATTGCGCAGGAACCTACCTGGTTTGATGGGGAATCCCCAAAAGTCTGCATCTATTGAACTTTTCTGTGGAATCATTTGGTTTCTGCAGGAAAGAATCTTCCAACCTTCTATTTGGGGGTTGGGGGGTGGGGCTGCCAGCATTCTGGGAGCAGAGCTGAGATCCCGTCCTTCAGGATGCAGACTTCCTTTTAGGGCTTCTGTTTTCAGTACAGTGCCTCTCTCTGCCTTTTATTGTTCCTGAGGTTCCCCCAGTCTGGAGCCCGTCCAGCTTCTTCGCAGAATAGATATACCTTCTCCTGCCTGGGTACAGCTGTAATCGTCTACTGGCTGCCCGGGATGTGACTAGAGATTTGGTGGTCTGATGCCTCTTCATAAACAGAATTTGTATCAAGTTCTTGTTTGCAACCCCTCCTTATCCCTAGCCTCGTGTGCCACCTGGTACCTCTAATCCCTGAGCCTTCCCAAGGTGTGTATGTGTGAAGGCAGAAAAGGCATCTCTTTTTATGGCCATGGGATTCACTTTCTCAGTTCTGCTAACTTACCTACTTTTCATCTTCGAAAAAATGTTCATATTTATGTTTATTGTTCTCTTTCTCCTGTTTGTATTCACTTGCATTTTGATAGGGATCAGGAATGAGCAGGAGTAAAACACATGTTCACTTTTTCCCAGTTAACTTGATTTTAGGGGGGGTTGCACTGTTTTGGATGGTTTTGTGTCTAATTGTTTTATGTTGGTAAGTTTTGTCTTTCTCCGAAGATCACAAGCTTCTTTGACAACGGGGATGGTTTCATGGGCTCCTTGTTATCTCTTCTTTTAAACCTCAACAGTTAAATATGTAGAAAGCGTTTTAGTAAGGATGTGTCAAATTTGTTTGAGTAAGATGAAATCTTTTTAAAATTAGACTGACTTTTGACAGTGCTTCCTTGTGTTGGAAAACTGCCAGCCCTTGCTGAAGTTCAACAATAAATCTGCCTCTGCAAGGATAACTAAAAGAGAAAAACAGTGAAGGCCTTTGGCAAAAAAAGGCTGATGAGACAAACTGTTGTTTACACCTTAATGATTTAATGAAATTGGTTGGAAGATTGCTCAGAACCTCTCTTACCCTTCATGTTCATTGCCATTGCTCTCTTTATAGTCAGTGATGGAGAAGGCCCTTTCCTGACTTGGTGCTGCTCTGAGAGTCTTTGACCTCCTGAGAATTAATACAGGAGGAGACCCGTATAGCCCAAAGTTGTTTTCTCTCAACAGTCAAGTTCAAGATCCTGGAGAAACTAAAAAAAAAAACCATGCAGTAGCAGTCAGAGGTGGGATTTTGTTTCAGTGCCACATTAATTAGCTGTATGATAAGCAGTAAATCATCTGAAATTCAGTTTTCTTACCTATAAGATGAAAACAATAATATGTATTTTTCTACTCCATAAATATGGTTGTAAGGGTCAAATATGGGGAACATGCATGTAAACACTTGAAAATTATCATTTTAAACTGACCATGTAACCACGGTATTCCGGACCCTGCTACCCACCTACTGACTGGACATCTATCTGCATGGGGGAGTCCAAATTCGTTTCAGCCTTAACTAAACCAAAACAAAACTTTCTTCCCTTCCCCTCGTTTTCTCCTCTACCTCACAACATCCCATTCACAAAGCAGAGCAGCCCTGGTTTTCCTCCTGAATTTACTCTCATTGTGTATTGAATTTTTTGCTTCTCACTCACCCTGTGCCCCTACCCTGATTTAGTCACCAGATCCTTTCTGTTTTCTCTTGAATCTATCCTTTTCTCTCTGTCTTTACAACTGCCTTCATTCAGGTCCTCACTGCATGCTTGAATTGCTGACTTCCAGCCGGGCTCCATGGACCTAGTCACACACCACTTCCACTCCATCATCTACACAACTGCCTGGCAAAGTGATGTTTCCCCCCCCCCCAATTCTGAAATATATCAGGCCCTTGCAACAGCATGATGAATAGCAAATTAGCCATCTACGTTCCCATCTCCCAGATGTCAACAGAAGGATTTCTCTAAAACCTACATCTGATTACCCCCCACTCAGAGTTTGCTAGTTTCCAAGACCCTTCATAGTTTGGCTCGGCCTACCTCTCCATGCTTGCAGCCACCATTCTTTCACTTTGGAGCTCCAGCCACTCACAGTACGTGCATTGGCCGTTTGCTGGGACTACTTGAAAGACCTTGAGTTTGGGTATTGCCTCTTTGTTTCTTCTGTCCGGCTGATTCCTTCTAAGCTTTAAGGCTCTGCTCAAGTGTCTCCTCTTCTGCAAAACCACCCTTATTTCCATTTCCCTATAAGCCACCCTTGGCATACTTCCTTCTCAGAATGTCACACACTGTTCTGTGTTGTCATTTGTTTACTTGCCTGACTTCCCCACTGTAGGGTGGAGACTGTGTAGCACCATGGTATATGGAAGGTAGTGCATAAACATTAATTGAATCAAACTGGATTGGACACTCTGCCGGCCCACTGAGATGCCTGCCGTTGCTTGTCTGTCTGAAGGAAGCAGTTAAGTGGCTGGACAACCACATGAAGCAAGCTTACTGCCAGCACAGAGCCACTTTAGGATATCCTTCAGTCCTGAGATCTGATCCCATAGAATAGTCACAGATGAAAGTGGGCTGGGCACTTTGGTTCTAACTTACGGTTCTTCTGTTCCTGTGTTTTATAGACAGACATCTCAAATGCAGTATTCTTATATGTCCCTTCAAGAGATTGCCATTTTTAATGGATACAGGTGTAGCGACTCTGTTAGTGCATAAACACCTACTGCAGGTTGGTAAAAACCCAGTGTTAGAAGTTGCAAGCTGGTGGCCCTAAGCCAGTTCCTTGCATAGTGCTGTGCTCTTGGAAACACAAGGGATTTCCCCAAAGAACTTAAAATACGTGGTGTGAATGAGCAGCGTAAAAAATTCACTGTGGTTCAAGGTCAAATGTGATAAATGCTGTGGTGAAGGTGCCATAGATGATCTGGAAAATCTGAGGTGGGTGAGATTAATATGAGCCAGTAGAGCCACAAAAGGTGTTATGGATCAGGGCACATTTGAACTGGGCGACTTACTGTGCTGGATAGAATAAGTATCTCTGTGTATCTTCTGCTGTTCTTACTTGATTTCACAGAAACTTCAGCAATTTTACCTAAGGTTTTTGCCTGAGTTTTGCTAGGTCTGAAGAGTGATATGTAGATTTAATTGTGGGTGTCGTTGATGGATCTTTTAATCCAGATCCATCTTTTAGAGACTTAGTGTCTGGTCATGATGGTTTGGACTTCAGAGTCTCTGTCCCTGCCTCTTGCTTTGAAAGTGCTCCCCCTCTCCTTCAGTGTGGACTTTGTATCTTTCACCAGAGCCTGACATATAGTAGATGCTTAGTGGACGCTTATTGACCTCAGCGCACCTGAGGCTTTTGTAAGCCTGTTCCCTGGACGTAGAGCCCCCTGCTCCTTCTTGCTCTCCAGCCACATGTCAAACATGCTCCTTCTCAGGCCATTTGCATTTGATGCTCTCCCTACCTGTCCCCCTCAGACATCCAGGCCCCTCCTTCCTTCACTGAATTCAGATCTCTTCTCCAAGGTCACCTGCTTAGAGAGGTATTTCCTGAGTCTTAGAGTGCCCGATCTGCTTCCTTTGTTTCTTTATGGCACTTACCATTACCTGCCACCATATTTCTATTTATTTATTTGCTCACTTTCCCTCCCTCTAGAGTTCTGGGTCCATGAAGGCGAGACTTTGTCTTTTCTCATTTGCATTTCCAGGCCCTGGAACAGTGCCCGGCATGTAGGGGGCACACTTAACTTAGCTGTTGAATACATGCCCAAATAGCCCTGCGAGCAGACCCTCAGTCAGCACCTGCCTCACTGTATAGAGTAGGCTGTGTCTGTATGGCTGGCCTATTCGTCTTCATCACTACCTCTAGATCCAGCATGCCACCTGCCATGGATCAATGTATAGTCAGTTTTTAAATGAATGGAGAGAGGCATTTGAGGTGGGATTCAAAAGCCACAAGTTCTCATCAGTCATATTCTTCCTTGCCCTCTCCAATATCGTTACTTTAAAAAAATATATTTATTTAATTGGTTAATCTCTGCAGCCAACATGGGGCTCAAACTCTCAACCCCTGAGATCAAGAGTCGCATGCTCTTCGGACTGAGCCAGCCAGGCGCCCTTCCAATGTCTTGAAATGCCATCTCCAATTTGGGTGTTTCTGAGTCACAGAAGGCAAGGCTTGCTGTGCTCTGGCATCATGTCCATGTGGTTGGGTTGCTGTGACACGTCTTAGGCTTCTCAACCCTAATGCAATTAAACTGGTTCAAACCAGTTTAGTTCTAGTTTCCATGAGCCATTTAAGCCCTGAGGAGCCTATCACAGTAGAATTTACAGATGCAGAGAAAGATCTGGAGGATTAAGTGACTTGTCATTGCAACTGGCAGTGGTAGAGGCAAGCTTTGAATAACTTAGGTGGGCTAACTATGGAGCCTCAGCTTTTCACCTGGGTTGTGCAGTTGCTTCATGCTGGATTGCTAGGACTCCTCTAAGACCCATCAAGGATACTGCGACGGTTTGTTCTACAAGTCGAAGGCAGCCATTGCATTTCTGTACGATCTATATAGGTTAAACTTTAAGAATCTCCTGGACCGTTTTTCGCCCCCTCTGGTTTTCTTGGCGTGTTTTATTTTGCCTTTGTTTGTTGGTGAGCAGCACTTTGGTACTTAATGTCTTAGAAAAACCTAACAGGACAGCTGTGATAGAGAGGAAGACCCAGATTGTAAATAGCTCTTTTCTTGGGCTGCCAAAAAGGAAGACACTTGGGTGGAGGGGGATGTTACCATCCTGTTTGAAGCTAAAATTCTAAGCAGAGAGATTACAGTTCTCTGTTTTCATTTAGGTTTTATTTAATATACCCCCATCTCCTCAGATTTCTAGATGGGCATTTAGACAAAATGCTAGTTAGAGAAAAAACAGGGGAGGGGCGGAAGACCTTACTAGTTGGAAATGTTGCCGCTGAATGCAGGAAAGTCCTTATCTTTCTTCCTTGTCTTCTTAAATCGTGTTGAGGGAGTTCTAGTGCTAGTATAGGACACCCAAGCTTAATCACCTCTAAACCAGAGACATAGAGGTAAAAGTTAGAAAGAGAAAGAGCATGCTCAGTCCTGCCTTTTTTGTTAAAAGGGAGGGCAGTTTTGGGGCACCCGGGTGGCTCAGTTAGTTAAGCGTCCGACCTCGGCTCAGGTCATGATCTCACAGTTTGTGAGTTCGAGCCCCACGTCGGGCTCTGTGCTGACAGCTCAGAGCCTGGAGCCCACTTTGGATTCTGTGTCTCCCTTTCTCTCTGCTTCCCCCCTGCTCACACTCTGTCTCTCTCTCCTTCAAAAATAAATATTCAAAAAAACATTTTTTTTAAAGCAAGGGCAGTTTAAAGCTTAGTTCTCAGGTCACTTCAGGACCTGGATTGAGATCGTTGGAATGAGCTGGCACATTCCTGAGGGGGTCTGAGGAGCTGCCAAACCTGTGCTCCTGACTGCGTGGCCCATTATTGGTATTTTCTTTTTTCCAGCCCTGTTGCTTTATTCCGGTCGTCGTGCTGTCGGATTATTATTCCAGCCTTGTACTGATGCATCTTTACCTCATCCTGTCATCCCAGTTAGATCGTCAAGTCCTTGTTTGGCCAAATGGCAAGAACTCTATAAATGGGAGTTTTGGATCTGCCACTGATTTGGGACAAACGAGTTGTTTTTTGATTCTTAGGTGTCACCTGTGTTTTAATGGAATGATGATGTGTTGTCTGGTGGGTCAGTTTGAAAATAAGTATGAAAACCATACCTCTTAGGTTTTCCAGACCCATTTCATTTACTGCCGTCCTCACCGTTGTCACGCATAGGCATACAGTTTTCGGTTTAGAAAATAAGGTTATCGTACACGGGTGACAAAGAGGTATGATTGCTTTTAACTCTTTGTTTGGAAGTTCCTGTAGGAATCCAAGCTTAATGGAGGATGGGGGTTACCAGGATGTACCTCAGGCTCCTGACCTTGTCACAGCATCCTTAATTGACAACGAACAAATAACTTAGATATCAAAGCACGTGTATCTTCTCTTTTCACTGAAAATGTATCTCAAGGCTTTAAACCTAATATAGACATGCCCATTCAAGCAGCCCAGATCACATATGTTCAACCGTTTATTAACAGTTGGATGTTTTTCTTGGTTTTCTTTTCCCTATGCATAGATTCTTTCCCCTCTTTCTTTTAAAAAATTATTATAAAAATACATGAATGCATTCTCATTGGGTTTTAAACAGTGTGGTAGAATACAGAGCAGAATGTGAGAGTCCCTCCTCATCACCTGTAGGTTCCCCCAGCACACATTTCCTTTCCCAGAGGGAACCACTGTCAACACTTGGCGAGCCCTCTTCACATCACCATCCACCGTGTGTACGTGTACATACACATTGCTGAAGCAGGGGATCATGTTTTGTGTACTACACGATGCCTTCTTTTTTTTCACATTCCCCTAACACAGTGTATCTTGGGAAATCTTTCCATGTGAGGACACTTCGGTCCAACTTGTTTTCTTTCCTTTGTTGTTACTGTTAATGGTTATATAATTCTTTGTATGGGCACACCTGAGATTTAACTGCCCACCTACTGATGGACATGAAGTTTTTAGTTTTCGCTCTGGTGGTGAAGCAGAGTCCTGTACAAGCATGTGTCTTTGTGCATGTGTACAAGTGTTTCTGTTGAATGGTTGCCAGGAAGTGGAAATGCTGGCTCAGAGTGAATGCCTATTTTTGGTTTGGTGGATCCTGCCAATTGTCTTCCCGAAGGAATTCACCAATTCAAACTCATACCAGTGGTATAGAAGAGTGCTTGTTTTCCTGATCTTTATAAACACTTTGTTTTCATTTTTGTCAGTCTGATTGGCGAAAAGTAGTGTATGTTTATTTTACTTTCTTTTATTTCAAAAAATTTTATTTTTAAGTAATCTCTGCACCCAGTGTGGGGCTTGAACTCACAGCCCCAAGATCAAGGGTCGCATGCTCCCCTGACCAAGCCAGCCAGACACCCCAGTGTGTGATTATTTTAATTTTATTCTTCCAGGCTCTGCCTCTGTAGAGCTGACCTTGTCTGATTTCTGCTTTTTAGGAATTCTCAACATTGTCACTTACTTGATGAATCTTTTCTTATTTTCTTGTCTGACTCTGTTTGTCTATTACCCGTCTGTGGTGTAGGGGTAGGACTCGTTTCTGTACTTCATAGAACTTTAGACAGGAGATGGAGTAAACTTATGCATTGAATCCACTATCCTGATTAGTTTCGCTTATAGATTCTTTCTATACAGTATTAACCACTTTGTTTCTTTTTCTGTCTTTAACATTATACTATCATCTCTTTTCTTTTTTTTTTTAATTTTTTTTTAATGTTTTATTTATTTTTGAGACAGAGCATGAGCAGGGGAGGGTCAGAGAGAGAGGGAGACCCAGAACCCGAAGCAGGCTCCAGGCCCTGAGCTGTCAGCACAGAGCCCGACATGGGGCTTGAACTCACGAACTGTGAGATCATGACCTGAGCCGAAGTCGGATGCTTAACCGACTGAGCCACCCAGGCGCCCCTCATCTCTTTTCTTATTACATAGCAATATAAGCATATAAATATGGTGTTCTACTCTGTACTGTAGTTCTTCATCATAATCATTTCTCTATTGATGGACTGTTGGGCTATTTCCATTTTATTGTTATAAGTAATGCAGCCTCCAACATCTGAGCATAAAGTCTTTGGGCCCAGATGGTTTTACTGGTGATTCTTTATCATTTTAGTGCTCTATGCCAGTGATTCCTAAATACAGAAGTGGGTAAATAGCTGCCCAGCTGATCTGTGAGCCAAGCCTAACACCTGTCCCATCTAGTAGGAATAACACAAAAAGCAGAAACTTTAGATCAGCCTCATTTATGCATGCAGTTGTGAAAATCCTAAGTAAAATACTCTCAAGTAGATACTCTTAAGTACAGTTCACTAAGATGGACATAATGGATAATGGCCAAGTAAGTTTTATTGCAGAAATGAAAGAAAGGCTCATTATTAGGAAACATATTGATAATAACATATTAGTTGGTTAAATGTGAAAAACTGTGATTATTTTCACCGATGCAGAAAATGCATTTAAATTAAACAGTTATTTAAAAAAAAAAAAAAATTTTTTTTAAAGTAATCTCTGCACCCAACGTAGGTCTCGAACTCACAACCCCGAGATCAAGAGCTGCATGCTCCACCAACTGAGCCAGCCAGGTGGCCCTAAACAACTATTTTTAATAACATTTTTAGAAGGGAAAAAAAAATAAGATACTTCCTTTACATGTTAGAGTGTTTACCTCATACAGACTACCAACGATAGAGGCATTCTCATTAAAAGCAAGGACAAAACAAGGCAGCCCTCTACTACTTAATATTATTTTAGTAGCTCTGGCCAGTGGAGTAAGGTGTGAAACAGAAGTACGAATTAAGACTTTGAGGATTAAGTAAGATGACATTGCAGCCTTCCTAGTGCAGTATTTCTGATTCAAATAAGGCATTCACATTACAGATTTTGTTGTTATTCTTCTTTTTAGCAATAAGACCTTCACAAAGGAAAGACCAGTTGTCTCTTGTGTCTTAACACATGTGTCTTGGTGCTTTTATTAATGTGGGTTCTTTCATCTTGGTTCTTGCTGGTTAATTCATCTGGATTATCCGTAGGTCTGTGTTGAGTCAGTTTTGAGTCTTCAGTCACCAGCTTAGAGGTGGGTGTCCAGTACCTCTGACTGGCTGAATGGTTGGTTCAGTGATACTTTTGATGGCCTTTTAATGAACTGTTCTTACAATCCTGGAAGCATTCAGAGGCATGATTCCCAGACTATGTGAATAATGTAGTTAAACATGAGAAGGGTACATGGGGCACCTGGCTGGCTTAGTCGGTAGAGCATGAGACTCTTGTTCTTGGGGTTGTGTGTTCAAGCCCCATGTTGGGAATAGAGTTTACTTCAAAAAAAAAAGTAACACTTCAATGACTTATCATAGAGCAGAAATGACTTATCATAGAGCAGAGTTCAAACATATGCCAGAAGAGAAAATGGATTCAATTTTAAAAAATAATAAAAGTAAAAATGATGAGAAGGGTACAGAAGAGCAAGCTCTTAAATGATGACACTGTTGTCTTGACACCTGACTCTGCAAATGATCGTGTATCCTCAGTGCTGTGCACTTCTGTCGTAAATAGCCTCTGTCCTTTATTGGGAATCATGTGACTGTAACTAGTTTGGTTAAACACCACAGAGAATTATTTTCTAAGTAGCTAGCTGGCTCTAAACTTTTTTTTTCCCCTTTACTTCCTCTATAGCATCTGGAGGGGGCCAAACGTGAACTGTGTTGACAGCACTGGGTACACACCTCTACACCATGCTGCTTTGAATGGCCATAAGTAAGTATTTTTTGCTACATTCCTACCCGACCCTTCAGAACCCAGGCTTTCAGATTGTCTTTTTTGATTCCTATAAAGGATCACTAAGCCGTAGTGTTGAGGAACAGGGAAAACCAAACTAAATTTAGTGTATCCAGAATTCCCAAGTCTCTCTTCAGTGTATAATTTAGGCATCCTTCTCTACTCCACCCCCAAAAAACTCCAACCAAAGGTTAAGTTTTACATTTTTCTTCTCTTTGTCCGTTTCTGTTTTGAAATGGTGCAGTCCCACACAATGACCTGAATATGAGGGTCACATTTGGGGCAGCCAGGTCATAAAGGGGCTGGGTAATCTGTTAGGTAACCAGTACCTTTGTAAACTGAAAATAGATTGGCTGGTCCCTTCTGCTAAAGGAGTTAGTTATTTATTTACTCTGTCTTCTTGCCTGCCATTCTTGCCTCATAAAGTAGGCCTGGTAGACAACAGGAACCGTTCTTAAGGGGAAAGGTACATAAACCATATGGCCTATTTAATTCTCTTAGGTATTGGTAGTAGTTGTTGAGGGGAGGGTTTGTGCAGCAGGGTTTATGGAGAAGCTGTGCTTCAGGGGGAGTCTGAGAGAAGATGACATAGGATCAAATGGTTTGGCAGCCTTTCCCAGAGGGCACTGCCTTTCAAGTGAGAGAATGTGACGGCTCAGCCCCGGGGCAGGCACAGTAGTGGATGCAGTGAGTAGATCGGCCAGGATGTGGAAGAATGGAAACCAAAGTGTAACAGAACAGAGGGTGTTATAGAGATTCTGAGGCTTCATACTCCAGGAGATAAGAAGTAGAGGTTCAGTTTTTATGAGGAGGGATTATTGGAACCATTTTAGATTTTGCTGAGCAAGGAGCAGGGCCCTCACCACCTTGAGGTATTCTGTAACACCTGTGTGATATTTGGCCCAGCCTAATTGACTCTGATGTGCCAAAAACAGGTGATGATCGTTCCCTTGTACATTACACTTTTCTAAAGTATATTGAACGTGATCATTATGTCTTTTCTGTAGCTGTCTTAGACAAAGCTGACAGTAACTCTGTGGAACCCCCTGCCCCCATAACTAGTGGGGTGACCTGAATTAAAGTGAATCTTGAACTTAAGTGACTGCAACTTGTTAGCCAAGTTTCACTCCAGATGCCGTTGTTATTTACAGTGGGGGTTTTCTTTGACCTCGTGTGCATGGGGGTAATTCTACATTTGCATCAGCTTGATTAACAGTGTCACCAAGAAGTAAGCCAAGTCCTTCTTCTTTGACGTATCAAATGATACCAGATGTGTCTGGCTTATGTTCACAACAACTTTAATTCTGCTCTGCCTGTCTGCTTTTAGCTCCCACATCACTAAATGCTCTGAATAATGTGAATAATGATATTTGTCTTGCACGACTACTTTTATGTAAATTTTATCCCTGAATGCTGTTTAAACATCACAAACAAGGAAACATTGCAAGGTTTATTAGACAATGGGGCCAGATGTTTTCAGAATAATGGAGTATAGGTGGATTGTCTAGAAAGCCTAGATAGATGGGGAGGTGATGAGTCATTGTAGTTCAGCTGAAGGTGTTTCAGCCTCGTATCAGCAGCTGTACAAGTAGCTCATGGCATAAAAGGAAGAGACTGGGTGATGAGCTCAGGTAGAGAGAGGGCAGCCACGTGAGAGAATATCTGTGAAAGGGCTTTATGCTGCACAAATGTAAAGAGCTGTTGGTTCCGCAAACTCATGATTGATTTTTGCCTTCTAGGGATGTGGTTGAGGTTCTTCTGAGGAACGACGCGCTGACCAACGTGGCCGATTCTAAAGGCTGTTACCCTCTGCACTTGGCAGCCTGGAAAGGAGATGCCCAGATAGTGCGGTTGCTCATCCATCAAGGGCCCTCACACACCAGAGTCAATGAGCAGGTCGGAAGGAAGAGAAGCGTTCTTCCATTCAGCTACAGCCCGACGTTGGCCCCAGCACTGTTTCAGTTCCATAGTGTGTACGGCTCAGGCAACCAGCTCTTCCAGGCCCCACAAATGGTTCCCCTCCTGCCAGCACCACTTCTCCCAATGCATCAGGGGGATCTTACACCCCCGAGGATGTACTTTACACGCGTTTGAACGTGCAGACTTGGTGTAGTGCTATAAAAATAAAAATCTAAACACCTCCTGTGCAAAATCGGAAATAATGCAAATCCTGCGAAATTGTTTCGAGGCCATTCCAAACTGGCAGGCTCAATTAATTATGAGTTGTGCTTATGCCATCAACATGGCAGTGCAACTCTAGCCGGTACACAGCAGTCTGCCGCGTGTGCTTCAGTAACTGTGTGAACCTGGCTGCTGTTTTACCTACATCAGAACTGGCAGAGGTGGAAGGCCTCGTGCCGGTGCTGAAAAAGGAGCTCACAAAAACATCTGAGTGGAGGTCAGAGGTGATTCAACAGAATGAAAACTAGTTACATGAGGTCCCATAATGTGGATTTAAGAGTGACCATGCTTTGACAAAGCAGAGATCATTCTTAGAAAATAAAAAAATTATACTTGCATTATGCAAGTTCTAGACAATCCTCTCATAAAATACCGTTTCTTGTAGTTCGGATGTGGGAGTGTGTGTCCATTTGAGAGGAGATGGGCTTTCCCTGTGTGACAAGCCGTTCTGGTTTCCTGTCTGCTCTGAACTGAAGCAGGTTCTTTTCCTGGTTGCTTGAATGGGACAGATGCTACTCCTCTCAGGAAGCTCAGGACTATTTGCCTAATGACTTTGCTGAGAGGAGGTTGTTAAATTACCTATAGAATTAGATCAGGGTTGTTCCTCAAAAAATAAGAAACCATTCTTGCGAGCCTATCAGCAAAGCTCTGCATATTCTCAGGGAGCTGTTAAGAGCTTGACTTCGACTCAGAGAAGGGCAGCTCCACTCTGAGGTTTGAGAAAATTAAAGCGATGCTCCCAAATCTCTCAATTTGGAGATTGCACGTGTGTAGCTGTTCATCAGCTTCCCTTGCCCCTTTTAGGCTAAATTTTCTGGATAGGTGAGCAACAGAAATTTAAGATCATCAATGAGGATGTTTGTTTTCTAACATTAGGAATGAAAATTGTCTCTAGAATTGCCTCTTTAGAAGCTAAATGCAGTTTTACTCCTCCTGGCTAAAGTGATTGTAATTTCTCTTATCTGGAGGAAATTTACAAGGAAGTTTGCTTTTAACTAATATTCCTCAATGTTGAAAAATCTAGTCACCCATTAAAGTCCTTCTCATTTAAGAAGTTTTCGGCAACCATTTCTAATCCTGTCTTTGCTCACTTTTGCCTTGGAACACAGCTGCTTGGATTTTTGAGCCACTTGAGTGTGCTAGCTTGTCCTGCTCACAGCTGCCTCCCGCCTGGAGTATCCGTTGATAGGTGGGACACCAGCCCGGTGTTTTGAGTATCTGGCAGGCAGGTGGGTGGGGCAGGGATTGGGCAAGATGTCTGCAGTAGCTTGAAGGACCTAATGGATCTAGGTCATAGTACCACATTGATTTATTTAAAAGCCATTAATGTGGTTCCAGTTGGTTGCTTGGATAAGAGGGGGTGATGTGTGCTGTGCCCTTAAGGCTGCCTTCCCCATTAACTTCCTTTCCAAGCACCCAGAAGGCACATCCAAGTTGTCCTTGTGTTGGGCCCCCTCAGGGCTGGGCATTGCTTTGATGTATTTCATCCACTTTATCATCACATTTTCTTTTCCTCTCCTTTTTATAGAATGCTCTTGAGATCAAAGAATTCAAAAAGTACGGCCCCTTTGACCCTTATATCAATGCCAAGGTGTGTACTTTGCTGCCAGGATTTCTCTGCATCATTTCTCCAAGCTGCACCCCCTCTTTGGTCCTCTCTGGCTTCCACTCTTATCCACTCAGGCTCCTCATCGTCTCCCTGATTTTGTCTGCTTCAGCCCATCTGCTTTTGGCTTGTCTGGGAATGGGAAATTGCAACTTCAGTGGGTTTTGGTTTTATTTTTAAAACCCATGCTAATTCTGGAAAGGTTGGGTGATTTTCCCGGAATGTCTGAAAAGCTTAGAAATGGCCAAAATGGGAAAATAGAAGGAACCATATTATATGCATAATTCATCATTGTGATTGCTAAAATCATTTAAATTCAAAAATGAATTCAAAATTCAATGACAAGATGTCAAATACATTAGCTTACTTTATAACAAGCACAGAAAATGATTAAATTGTACTTGTTAGATGAAAAAAATTTTCAGTCTGTTTTCTCTCTTTGCTTTGAAGTGGAATCTCATTTTCAGTAGCTGGTAGTGGAGATGTTGGGGACAGGGGCACAGTGACTCCATTTTACTCTTAAAAGCTATCGCAACTCCTTCCTTGTTTCCTTGAGTTTGTGCATTTCTGCCTGGGACTTTAAAGCCTCAGTTGCTTCTCCCCAGCCATTAGCTTCTCTCACTGCTTGGTCATTCTTGGCTGTTGGAAGGGCTCCAAAATAGGAAATGAAGTCGCAGGGCTAAGCAGGACATTGGCCTCGAGTCTCCCTCCTGTGAGGCCGGGGCGAGTAATGGTTTGGTATGCTTGGTGATGAACTGCCTGGCCCCTCCAGCCCTCACCACTTCGGGAGGCAGAGCTTGTGGGTTGGTGATGGTGAGCCTCTCTCTGTGCTCTCACCTGCTGGTTTTGAGCCGAGTTTTCATCCGTTCAGGTGAGGTTTGCTTTTTGGCATCAGTCTGGAGTTTGGTTGAGTCAGTGCATTATTCACAGTAGCTGCCTTTCACTTGATCTGAATACAATAGCCTCAGGGAAGGGAAACATAAGGTACTTCTGTACATTTCCAATGCAAGGCAGATATTCTTTGAGAAATACTGATTTAGCAAACAAAGCTCTCTGTGGGCTGGATCCAGGCAGCCTCTATGGGCCATTTTCTTCAGCTGTTGGACCTTGATGGTGGAGAAGCAGCATTTGATCTGGGGTAGTGGAACACCTTAGCTTTTGTTTGGCCCGCTGTCTCTAAATTCTGCTTTCTAATTTTCAAAATAGGAAGGCGCCCTATCATAGTTTTCTTCTTGTTTTGGACATGGTATAGTAGAGAAAACTCTGAAGGGTCAAGGTCATAATCTTTCAAGTCAGACCTGACTTTGAATTCCGTGCTGCCACTTACTGGTTTTGTTGACTTAAATAAGTTACTTAATTTCTGTGAGTCTCAGTGTCCTCTTCTGTAAAGTCGGGTATACCATCTACCTTGCTGGATTGTTTTGGAGTTTAAGTAAGATAATGTATACTAAGTAAAACTATCTGGTAACTAGTAATATTCTGAAACGGCACTTTGGAATTTATTCTTTGTTACTCATGGATTGATGCTTAATGAAACATCACTCAGTCTCCTCAGGGTTTTGTCTTGTGGTGAGGCACCTTGAAGTGACTGTTTTCCCACCCAGTGGTTAGTTCAGTTAGCTTTTATAAAACTCTGATTAAAGGGTAAGTCTTTGGTTCTTGAAAGCACATTTTCTTATCCCTTGATTTCCCACACATAAAAGAAAATTGGTCTAAATGGAATAAGAACATAACTTCTCTTTTTGGAAATACTGGCCTTTGCCTCCCTCCCCCCCCCACCCCCGCCCAAGGGCCAAATGATGTGTACTGCATTAAGGGATAAAGCTGTTTGGGGTTTGCTACGAATGCAAACTCTCCCTGAGCTAGTTTAAATCTAACCTCCCTGGCTCTTTTCCTGGTTCAGTGGGTTTTTATTGACCTGGATTGTGTCTGGGAATTGTTTTGTGGAAGTACATTTGTGTGCGAAGTCTCATCAGACACCTGTAGAAATTAAGAAGTCTCAGGTGCCTTTCCTGGGAGCAGAGGTAGTTTTCATGAGGTTTCATCTTCCTCTTCGACATAGGGAGCCTTTCCTTTTTCAGCAAGTCAGCATAAACCAGTCCAGAATGTAGGTCATCCTTAGCAGGTAGAACTATTAAAATTGTTCATTTGCTCCTTTTAAAGCAACTTTAACTTAATCTGAGTATCATAAGGTGAGCAACAGTCAAATTAGTTTTAGGATAGGTCTGTTTTTCTGTACACTTAAAAATAATTGAGTTTTAGAGCCGGAAGAGACCCGGAAGTTGTCTCGACCAGTTGTCTTCACATTCTGATCAGCTTGTCTGATTGCATCTGAATCACCTAGCAAGCTTTTAGAAAACTTTTTGTCTTGAAAAAACATTTCAACTTATAAAACATTGCCACAAGCTGCATTATACTCCTCAGCTAAATTCACCAATTTTTAACATTTTGTCACATTTGCATGCACATTTTCTCTCTCTCAAATATATATGTATATTGTTGCTGTAGTTGATGAGTTGATATTTAGTCATGGACATCATGACCCTTTAACCCCACACACTTCAGCCTGTATTTCCTAAAAAAATAAGGGCATTCACTTGTATAACCACAGTACAGTTGTTAAATTCAGCAAATTCAACATCGATACAATCATGGTATCTGATACTGAATCTGTGTTCATATTTCACCAGTTCCCTCAATAATGTCCTTTACAGCAATTTTTTTTCCTGGTCCAGGATCCAGTCCAGGATCATACATAATCTGGAACAATGCCTCAGTCCTTCTTAGCCTTTCGCGACATGGACTTTTTTTGAACTGCAAACATTACATCCCTGGGTGGGACCAAAGCACCTACCTTTTAGTTAATAGCGGAACACACTAACCCATTGCCCAGAGACCTGTGTGACATTGACAGTTCTGAAGAATATAGACCAGTCATTTTGTAGACTTTCCCTCAGTTTTCATTTGTCTCCTATTTTCTCATGACTAGATTCAAGCTATATACAGTTTTAGCAGGAATGCCACAGGAGTGATGTTATATTCTTTCCTTTGTAGTGCTTCACGTCACAAGGCGCATGGTGTCAGTTTATCTCACTTTTTATGATGATAGATGATTGCTTGGTCAGGTTGCCGCCTGCTAGGTTGGTAAGCTTTTTAATAATAGTTTCCTCGGCTTTACCCTCCGAGGTGCTACCTTGGCAAGTCTGGGGTGGGACTTAGTTACTTCTAAGCTCCCATGTAATTCCAGAACGAAGCCAGTTGGAGAAGCCCTGATCTAGGCCAACTTGCCATCCAGAGCAGAAATCCTTTTCTCTCACCTGAAAGATGAGTCATCTACCCCTTGTTTTATTTGTTTGTTTGTATGTTTCTCTTGGTAACAGACTTACTACTTGGCTGCCTC
Source organism: Acinonyx jubatus (assembly GCF_027475565.1). Lineage (NCBI taxonomy): Eukaryota > Metazoa > Chordata > Mammalia > Carnivora > Felidae > Acinonyx > Acinonyx jubatus. The sequence goes on along the minus strand of NC_069385.1, from coordinate 116,547,300 downwards.
TTTTTGGATGCCACTGATGTTTGGTTTCTTATGCTTGGCCGATAACTGTCTTCCTAAACCTTCCATCTGTCTGTCAGAGTTCTGCCTTCCAGAGCACTACAGAGTAAACCTAGCTCTTCTTCCATGGGGACTCAATTCTCATGTTTGTCCTGTGTCTTCTAAATCTCAGTAGGCTCAGTTTGTCCTTCTGTTCCAATTTTGGTCTATTTCTGGGACCTATACCATTGTTGCTATGGAGAGCTGAAGCTTAGGTGTTTCTAACTTAAGTATCTATCAACCATGGACAAGAGTACATTTGGGCTGTAGTCTAAGCACTGGGAAGTGGTGGCTTGGAATAGTTCAAGAGAAAAGCCATGGAAATGTTTCTATATAGTTTTCTGCTGCTTGTAGTTTATGTGTATGTTATGTAGATGGCACATAAATATAATGGATTTACACATTAAACGGGGTCTCCATATGTAAAGGGTATTGGGATCTTTTTTCTTAGAGATACTGAGTATAGCAAGGGGAAATGAGAATGAGTCTCAAGATGGGCAGGAATGGAGAGTTTGTGCAAAGACTTTGGGGGAAAATTGGGGTGTTTGATCTTAGTCTCCTTTCTCAGTCCAAATACATAGTAACAGGATTCTGGGAACTCTTGAGTGTGTGAGATGCTCCGAGTGTGAAAGAGAAGGATTCCAGGTCTTTAGGAGTCTGTGTTCTCCTTTGGAATCCCTCCCTTTCTTAGGGGTCCATGAATCAACACTTAATGACTTTCAGCCCTGAAAGTTGTTGGGCTCAAAAGGGAAACGGTAGGAAGAGCTCATTGTAATGGCCTGTGTTCACTAGTCAAGAGATGGGGTAACCACAGACTTGAAGAGCATTATAGTTACCAGACCGTGTGGGGCAAGACTGAGGCATGAGTAAGATGCTTTCTACAGTGTGAATTTGAGTATGACACTGTGCAGAGATGTGGTTAGGCCATTTTTAACAGAGGCAGGAAATTTGCTTGGTAGTGATCAAGACCTTGCTTTCAGTAAGGCAGCTTTGTGGTAGCTGCCTCAGCGCTAGCGAAAAAAAATTGAAAAAAAACTGAAAACAAACAAACAAACAGATTTTCTTTTTTCCTCCTGCTGGATAGTTTAGAATCTTAGAGTTCTTCAGGCTCTAATGGCATACTCTTTACAAAATTGAGGACAGATTATTCTGCTTGTTGGGAGACAACTTGGATGTAAAAGAGACAGCAGTGTCTGCTTCAGAGTAAACACATTTTTCTGGATTGGAGTTTTAATAAGAATAAGCTGACTTTCTTGGCCCTGCTGTCATCCTAATCTTGAGATGTAAAACCCTGCGAATCCTCTTAAAGCTTCTTTGGGTTGCCACTCTGCTCTGGAACCACTGAAAAGAAAGCTCCTGTGCATTTTGTAGATGTAGCTGCCTTTCATCCTGAGAAAGTGAAGCGACAGCTCTAAGTTGGCTCAGGGCCTCACGCTCAGTCAGAAATGGGCACTCCAAATGGGGTGTCTTAGTGACCGGTTGTCACCAGGAACCCCAAAGACGGGCTGTCTGCCCTCTTTCCCCTTCCCTCCAGAAGGGTTGACGTGGAATCTGCCCCTTGGGCGCAGTTATATCACAGGAGACCATTGCTAACGGGCTGTGTCCTGTGGCCAGTGAAGGCTGTCTGCACTCAGCTGCTAATCTCCTCGAGCCGTGTTTGAGCTCAGTGCTGCTTCTTCTGTTTATCTGTGTGCATTTATCTTTGCATGTGCCTCCTGCTATCACCTTATCTGTCCTTATTTCATTAAAAAATTTTTCTTTGCTATCATTCTGGCCCTTTGGGGCCTCGGTCCCAGCACCTCTGGATCTTTCTGGTACACTTGGCGTAGCTGGAAAAAATGATGCAGTCAAATGCCAGATCAAAAGCAGATGGAATTGCATGCGTGTTTGGGTAACTCCTGGTCTGTTACTTTTAATGTAATTAATAGAATTAAAGAAGTTGTGGAAACATTTCGTTTTTACCTTTTGATCACTGAAAGGTGCACAATATTGACTTACTGGACACCCACCTCATAAGCTTTGTTTCCCTAAGGTGGCAGCAGCCTCCTGGATAAATTTAGGAATCTCAAAATCTTGTGGGAGAATTATTTTATTAGTGCATCTAAAAAAGGAGAGGTCACGGAAATTACTTTATTCCCGCTCTACTTACATATTGTCAGTAGTGGTAAAAGAAAAAGCACAATTGGAATGATTAACATTTTGCTTCTCCTGATCGATGAAGCACAGACTTCTCCCGTTTCATCCCAGGTTCTACCTTTAGTTTGACACAAAATTGGCATTAAAGGACCATGGGGGTTGTGAGTTTGGACGGCCATGTTACAACTTTGAATATTTTGCACCTCTCACAAAACATTCCGGGGCCTGATTGAATCTTTCTGACATAAGAAATACTTCCCTGCACTGTAGATTCCGCATGCTTTGATTGGTGCAGGCTCCTGGAGTAGGCACAGGCACAGGGCGACATCGGGCCCCATGTTCCTCTGGGACTGAGCTCAAGTGCCTCCCTCCCCTGGAAATGGCTGTTGGCTGATACCTTGAGAGTGATTTTTGGTGCTCTGCTCTGTTACTGTGATCGTTGGCTGGTTGATTTGCATGCAAGGAGCTATGCAGATGACAAGCTCTTCCAAAAAAGCTTGTTTGTAAGGCAGTGGATATCAACGAATCCAGAATCCGAACTACAGGGTTGACTGAACATAAACTGTAAAACCAGTTGAAGTTTAGAATGAGTCAATGGCAGTGATATGGTTGGTATTCACGGGCGCCAGGGCATCTGCCCGAGGCCCTCCACACGCCCTAGTTCACTCTCCTTCCAATCTGTAGACCCCTCCCTCATGGCACACACGAGGAGGCTGTACGCGTGAGCAGGTGACAGCTCCCCTCTGGCAGTCACCGGGGCACAACGCGGCTGATTGGAGCGGTCGGGCTTGTTGGCTGGGGAGTACGTCTGGGTTCTGACTGACACCTAATAGTCCCCAAATATTGCTGCTGTTTTTCTCATTTAAACTTCAGTGGTTTTACGTGTGATTGCCCCAGTCGTATGCCAGTCGGCCAGTTACCTTTCTGATGTGATCTGCTTGTTAACTCTTTAGAACAACGACAACGAGACGGCCCTGCATTGTGCAGCGCAGTACGGCCACACGGAGGTGGTGAAGGTCCTCTTAGAGGAGCTAACAGACCCCACCATGCGCAACAACAAATTTGAGACACCGCTGGACCTGGCGGCGCTGTACGGGAGACTGGAGGTGGTGAAGATGCTCCTGAACGCACACCCCAACCTCTTGAGCTGCAACACTAAGAAGCACACCCCCCTGCACTTGGCAGCAAGGAACGGCCACAAAGCCGTGGTCCAGGTCCTCCTGGACGCCGGCATGGATAGCAACTACCAGGTAGCGGGGCGGACATACCCCCGGGCCCAGGGGACCTAGTCATTTTGGAAAAGGCACAAGTACCATGCTGCTGGGCTGTGTTCTTATTTAGCACGTTTCACCCCACGTGTCAGATGCTTCCATTTGTTGACTCATTCTGATGTGACACTTCAGAGACAGACTCCTCAAGTGAGTCTGGTATCTTTTTTTTTTTTTTTTCTTTTCTTTTCTTTTCAGGGGTAATATCTCGTCATTATGCCCTGAAAAGAGTGCTTGTGGACTCTCTCTGAAAATCAGAAAAATTTCATTATCTTCCTGTACAGGTGTTCCCACTGCCAGCGCTTGCCTCCTGCAAAGTCCCATCAACTTGATCTTGCCAACGGGAGACTTAGCATTTCCCTGTGGTGTTAGCTTTCTCCATTCGGTTGAATGGCTGTTCCTTAGGCTTCACGTTGACCAAACCACGTGTGAAGTTAAGGTGGTTTTTTTGCCCCATGTACTTTTCTTCTCATTATCCCTTCCACCCGGGAAGGTGGACTTTTGAGGAGTTTCACCAGTAGGTGGCTCCAAGAGTCGCTGTGCAGTTATTTACGTGTGGCCTGATGGTGGCACTTCAGATACACTTTGCATATGGGCCACGATTGTGGTTTCGGAATCCAGACAAGAAAAGTGGGAAAGATAATGACAGAGAACTTTGTGTGGTTTATTTTATTTTCCCGTCCCTTCTTGTCCATGTCCCGTTTGTCGTGTGGAGCCACGCCAAACCTGGGTCACTGTTCTGACGACATGCTGCTCTGCGCTCTCGTTTGCTTTCCAGACGGAGAAGGGCAGTGCTTTGCATGAGGCTGCTTTGTTTGGCAAGACCGATGTGGTGCAAATCCTGCTGGCTGCAGGTGAGAGGTCGGCAGCGCTCTTGTTTACACAGCATGCCAGGGTTGGGGTCGTTTCTCCCTAGCCTCCCCAGAGGGGGATTTTTGCTGGCTGCACTCAAACCCAATGTATGTCTGTCTCCACTGATTGATTGCAAGTGTACGAAGTGTTCTTGGATAGCTGGATTAAATAGCTTTGGACGAAAAATGTTGATCATGCTACTCGGGGCATTGGGTGTCCTTGAATTTGACCTTCTTTGAGGCTGACTTGAAACTGCTCACTCCCCTGGTCCACCTGGTATGCCTTTCTAGGAATTGATGTCAACATAAAAGATAACCGTGGACTGACTGCCCTAGACACCGTCCGGGAACTGCCTTCTCAAAAGAGCCAGCAGATAGCAGCACTGATTGAAGGTATCAGTTCATCTGCCTGTTGGGGCGACCAGGGCACACACTGGCCAAACCACAGCATTTGTATTTGCTGCAGCTTTTTTTTTTTTTGTCTTCCCGTGTAGATCACATGACTGGAAAAAGAAGTGCAAAAGAGGCAGATAGAACCCCCACATCCCAGGGACCTGTCATCTCCAGTATGGACTCCATACCCCAGAAATCTCAGGGTAAGGTGGCTTTTCTCTGCCAGCGCAGGTGCTCTCGGCTTGAAGAGTTGAATGGGCTTTGGTAGAATGAAAGCATCTTCATTTAAGTAATAATTTCAGGGGGTTGGGAGCACTTAATAAGCTCGTATCCAAATGTCTTGTTTTCCAGCTAGTATATGAACTTTTACTGGACATAGCTTAGGCCTTTGACTTTGGACCTCTTCTTTCCTACTTTATTTGATTCTCCACTTTTACACTTGGCTCTGTGAGGTCTCTTCTGGGATGTGTTGTAGGTGGTTTGATCTCCAGGTGAATTCACAACTCACGGAAACCCTTTTCTAACAACACACTGTCATGCTTTGAGCATAGTTGGCCCACGTTAAATATTGAATGAGTATCAACTGGTTGGTAGATGTGGACGCGGCAGATTTTGGTAATATGTCACTTGGCCAACAAATGTGGTGTGGGCACTCCCTAGACAGTCCAGCCTCTCCGTTGTTAGCTACAATCCACCTCCTCAGATTTACTGAGCAGCCTTTTGGGTCCTACGTGTGATGAGTGAGAAGGACAAAGTACTGATTGACACCTTCCCTCAGATACAAGCACAGTAAAGAAAGCCAGGAGGCTGGAGGAATGGAACAAAGCCACACACTGAAAAGGGAAAGGGATTTTTCAGAGGAGAGCAGAGGTATAAGGTTAAAGGGTGCTCAGCCTGTCTCTACTGTGGAGTCCTTGCTACCCCCACCTCCACCACCACCCCCACTTGTTTTCTTGACCTCATAATCCACTAGTAATGGGCTTAGGAGTTCACTAAGCTCTTGGCCTTCAAGGATTTTACGATTACAATTTGACTATTTGCCAGAGACCCAGAGATCGCTGGTCCATAACAGTAGGTGATTTTTCAGAGTCACAAATTTAGATCCCAGGTACTCTGAGGTTTGTAGTTCTCTGGTGAGTGAGTTTAACCTTGCACAGTGCCTCCGTGTCAGAAAGGCTTCACGGTCCTCTATTTTGCTTGAGCACAGGGAGGTTTTTATTAAGAATTTAAAGGATTACTTAAGTTTCCAGTTACACTTTGCTACATTTTATGGTTTAAGTTTATTCTGTCACGGTATTGAGGTTCTGGGAATTTATAAAGGTCTTGAGAGGTGTCTCTCATAGATGTCAAGGATTTGCCGTGTTGAATTAGAGAAAAGTCTCTTGTAAGTGTCAGGGTATAAAGAGCAACTGAAACTCAAGGAGACCCTTTTCTAACACACACTGTCATGCTTTTCTCCTGTCCGTGGAGCAAAGTAGTTTTCTGCTTTTGGTTATTGTTTGTCAAGTTCAGGTTGATGAGGGGCTCCGGGTGGTTGTAGTGGTTGGAAATCTGAGATTGTGCCCTCATCCATTGACTCTTGCTCTCTAACCTGTTCAGGTGATGTGGAGAAAGCAGTGACCGAACTGATCATTGATTTTGACACAAACGCTGAAGAGGAGGGTCCCTACGAGGCGCTCTACAATGCTGTCTCCTGCCATTCGTTGGACAGCATGGCCAGTGGGCGATCGTCTGACCGGGACTCCATGAGCAAGGAGGCTGAGGCAGCAGGAGTGAAAGCTGCTGGAGTGAGGCCTGTATGTGGCCCGGGGCCCCCGCAACGAGACGGGCGCTGTGTTGTCGGCCTCCTGTGCTTCGGTGGGGCGTGGGGAGAGGGAGTGTGCCCCTAGTGCCGGCTCCCTTGGCAGAGGCCTGCATCCTGCTCCCCTGTTCTCCTCGGGCTCGGCCACATCTTCCTCTTGCTTAGTGTGGTTAACTATACAGATCGCCTTGAGGTAGAATTTTGGTTTTCAATGTAACATGTTTGCATCATTCTATTAGTTTTTGGCCTTAGAGCACATTTTGGCCTTAGAAGCATTTTATTTCTGCGTAGCCTACTGCTGCTTCTGTCCCCGGCGTCTTTGCTCTATATTGTTACTTTTCTCTCTGGAGAGCAGTTCCACAGTGAAAGAGCTCACTGAAGTAAGCTGTTGCCTGCCCTGAGTGCATTCCCACCGTCCATTTGCCATCGACACGTTATCCATTTGGACCTGGACAGATTCTGCACTCAGCAGGGTTGTAGCAAGGCTTAATCAGATATCACATATGTTAGTATGTGACATTCCTATTTGTCCCAGCCTTTTCTTCTCAAGGTCCACCTTGCCATCTTACTGCTTCTTTCTCTGGTACTTCTGCTTCCACTCTTGTACATTGTTCTCAAGACTTTTTATTCTGGGGCACCTGGGTGGCTCAGTTGGTTGAGTGTCCACCTCGTGATTTTGGCTCAAGTCATGATCCCAGGGTCTTGGGATTGAACCCCATGTCGGGCTCCATGCTGAGTGTGGAGCCTGCTTGAGAATCTTATTCTCTCTCTCTCCCCACCCCACCCCACCCTGGCCACCCTCCCCCTGCTTGCTCGCTCGCTCTCTCTCTCTCTCTCTCTCTCTGTCTCTTAAAAAAAAAATTTTTTTTTTTAATTTTTTTTTCAACGTTTATTTATTTTTTTTGGGACAGAAAGAGACAGAGCATGAACGGGGGAGGGGCAGAGAGAGAGGGAGACACAGAATCGGAAACAGGCTCCAGGCTCTGAGCCATCAGCCAGAGCCTGACGCGGGGCTCGAACTCACGGACCGCGAGATCGTGACCTGGTTGAAGTCGGACGCTTAACCGACTGCGCCACCCAGGCGCCCCCCAAAAAATTTTTTTTTTATTACCTTTTTCTCCGTCACAGTTTTCCTCTGAGCCCAAGCCTCAATCAGCAGTCCCATGGGAACTTCCTTCCTACATGGCCAGGCACAATAATTTGAGGTTTTGAGCACCGCACTTTTACTAAACTGGCCATTGCTCTAATAGAATCCCAGTGATTCCCAGCTTGGGGCATATTTCCAGGTGTATATCATTTCTTCCTGTTGGAGAGGCTGACTTTTCCCTTTTGGTGTAAATTTGCCTTATGACCATTTTGATGAGCCTTTGGCTCCTAGGTGATCTTTGGGTTTTTCAGATGTTCCCTGGGAATGGGCCTGATGCTTCTAAGTGTTCTTTTTCATTAGGCTCCTAGAGTGGTCCTAGAATAGTCCCAGCATTTCTGCTTGGATTTTGGAAAAGCCCACCAGTCTTGTGGTAGCCCACCAGAGTAGTAGGTATTATCAAGGGCTAATTCAACTCCTTGTGAATGGTGGGAGCACACACATATGCCAAGCACCTCTGGCAGGGTGGTTCTGTAGACAGAGCTGGTTGGTCTCACTTTCGCCTTAGGTACAAGGAATTAAGCAAATCCACCTGTGGAGGAAGGCATTGCTTTGTGGCACTTACAGATGATGCCCATTAGAGGGAGCTAGAGGCTTTACAAGAAGAACACAGGGTTAGGGAAGAAAGCTTTGAATAACCAAGTTCCTGCGGGCTTAGCCATGATTTATAGTCTCTTTGTTCCATCCCACTCTAGGAATGTATCCATCGATGGTCTTGCTAAGTAGAAACTGATGCCTCTTGGAGTGCATGCTTTGCCATTTTTCCTTGAGTATGTGGTGACTGTGCCACTACCTTCCTGGCCCTTGGTAATTAACTGTGGCCAAGGGACTGTTCTGCATCTTACACATGCAGTGGATGGTGTGTAAATCAGCTCTGTACTTACAGGTCCCTGGGCCAAAGTTTTCACGTTAGAAAAAAGAGGCTGCTGCCTCTCTTTTCTTCCAGTGTCCCTGGTGACCACTTCTTGTGCAAGAGGTGTTCGTATCGTCCTTTCTAGGCTCCTCTAGTCTTGAGAAGGGCTCTAGGATGGGTCCTTTTGGTCGTTGTTGTGTATCATTTTGTTTTTCCACGGGCATTTTTGTCCCAAGGTTGGATAATTGGTGTAGATTACAGGCCTGCTCCTTTTGCTGTTCCCCTCCCTACAAGGTGGCACGTGGAAGGGACCAAGGTTGTTTCTGCACTTCTGGAGTAAAGACGGGTGGAGAAAGCAGGACTCAGTGGGAAATCTCATCTAAAAGCTTTGTTTGGCTTGAAAATACGAACCTGTTTTGAAGTTGTTGCCGTTGGGCATCCATCTGGTTCCAGGGACTGTAGGAATGACTGATTTATGAAGGTAGAATACCAAGTGCTGAAGCACATTTTAACGGAGAGAGATCATGGATGCCAAATGCTAACTGACCCTGGCGGCTCCTGAGACGTGGGAGACATCGTGCAGACTTCTCTGAGACTCTCCTGTAATTCAGCATGTGCCTCCACTCTGACTTTTAAAAAATACTGCTGTTCTAGCAACACAGTGAACTAACGTACAAGCCAGGGAATGAGCCTGCAAGCCAGTTCCCATTTCAGGTTCCCACTCCTTTCCCTGTAGGAATGTTGGTTATGAAACATGATTAGGACTTTGCACTATAAACAATGCTGACAGTAACTGCAGGTACAATGGCGAACCTCTCTTCAGCTTTCTGTCACCAAAGACTGTATGTGTTTCTGAAATTGTCTACCCTCGACCTAACTGATCCCTGCTTCAGGGTGTTTCTTGCTCTAGGGTAGGGATTGGCAAAGTACGGCCCACACATAGCTGCCCATTTTTGTGAATAAAGGTTTATTGGAACACAGCCACATTCTGTTACATGTTTTCTATGGCTACTTTTGTACTGCGATGGCAGGGTTGACTGGAAAGCCTAAAATATTTACCGTCAGGCCCTTTAAGAAGGAGCTTGCCAATCCTTGCTCTAGGACAGGTAACTGACAAATATTCCTTTTTTAAATGGGCTGAGATGAAATCGGGTTTTCAGGGGTGCCAGGGTGGCTCAGTCAGTCAAAGTGTCCGACTCTTGATTTCAGCTCAGGTTATCATCTCTAGTTGTGAGATAGAGCCCTGTGTCAGGCTCCATGCCGGGCCTCTCCCTCTCCCTCTCTGTCTCCCTCGCCCTCTGCATCTCTCCTGTGTGTACACACGCCCCCCCCCCTCCCCCAGCTCTTTCTCTTTCTCTCTCTCAAAGTAAAAAAAAATTTTTTTAAAGAAATAAAGTTTCCATATACTAATGATACATAATAGTAATCATTGAAGGAGGTGACCAAGGATAAGAGACCAGTTCAGAGCTTTGGGGAATAAACCAAAGATTGGGGGCAGCATTAAAGTTTGAGCAGGAATTGGTGTTTTTGTCCTTGATTCCTTTCCTCATTACTTCCTTGGTAGCTTTGGTTTGTTAGAACTCATTGACAAGGTGATTCTCTGGATTTACTATTTCCTCTTTTTGACATAGACTGACAGCTGACTGGTTTTCCTAGGCTAGAGTTTTATTAGTATTATGAAGGACATTTTCTGGCTAGGCAGTTGTGTGGTTTCAGTGCTGATATTTCTCACTGTGGTCTAGAATATGAAAAAAGTGTATAATCTCTGCTACAGACATCAAAAAGTAAGGAGTGTGCTGACTGAATTTTGTGCTGGGGGTGGGTGTGTGTGCACGTGCAAATACTAAGCTATCTGTTTAAATACTGATCCTTAAGTTTAGTCTCTCGGGGGAGTTCTTTACATTATTCTTTTTCATTTCCAAGGGCTAAGGTAAGAATAAATCAACAAGTTAGGTACTTGAAAAAAGAGATCATGAAATACTTACTTTTTCTCTTCTGCAGAGGGAACGTCCACCGCCTCCAGCAAAGCCACCACCTGATGAAGAGGAGGAAGACCGTATAGATAAGAAGTATTTTCCATTGACAGCTTCTGAGGTAGAGGGTTGAGGGTTTATTGCCATCACTGAAGCACGAGGTTTCGGAAGGTCCATCAGTGTGTGCTTAAAGAAGACTCTGCTTTCTCATTCTCTTAGCGCCTCTTTGGATTAGTACATTTGTATTGTGCACATCAGTAATCTGGAACAAGATCTTTCAAACTCACTTAAGTAGTAAGCAAAGAATTTTAATGGAGCTGTCTGGCAGACGGGCCAGTTACCCATCTGCCTTGCACATTGAAAGTAAACCACGCACAGTTCTCCTGGCTCCAGTATCTACACGGTTTGCCTTTCTGCTTTCGTACCTGTGTCATCTTTTGATCCAAAACGTAGACTTTGCCCCTAATCACTGTCTGTAGACTGCGTCATATTAGCAAGCTTTGGTGACTCTGCCCCAAAAGTCGTCTTTCTGTTTTCACATTTTCCTTCTTCATTTCACATGAAGAATCCACCAGGACAAACATGGGAAATGTCATAAAGGCTCAATTAGAAGAGAAGTAAGATTCATGGAGGTGGGAGGAATCAAAGAAAGAAGGTTATTTGAGAAGACTAGTCCACCTTTTTAAAAAAGAAATCTTATCGTGAGGCAAATAGTTGTACCTTCTCATGGGGTTAGTTATATGAAGAAAATCGTATTTTCCATGATCTTTCATTTTCAGAATGTCCCTTTAATACATGCCACCATTCAGAGACCATGTTTATTCAGCACTGATTCAAAGTATTATGTAATTTTGTTATTTTATAGCTTGTTCAATACCCTGTTGTTCTTTCATTTAAAAATCAGGTAATATAAACTAGTCAGTCAAGTCTCATTACTTCATCGCTAGAAGTCAGAGTTAACTTTTTTATTGTACTGCCACAGACCATCCTGTGAGACAGGTTTTTTTATCTAATACGAGCACATGGAAGCAGAAGGATGGCTTTAGTTTCACAAAATGTATAAATACAAGGAAGCACTTTTAAGAATGTAAAAGTCAGTGTTGGAAATAGGGGAAGATTTTTATGCTAGGTATAAATTCTGTCCTTGTTTTTTTCTATCCCTTAATTACAAAATGCTTATTATCATGTTTCAAGTAAGAGGTCTCTAGAATTACAGCCTCTAGGGTAATAATACATTGCTAGAAGATAGAAATGCGTGGAACAAATCCCTGCATGTTTTTATATAGAGATTTGCTTCGTTACTCTCCTTTTATAAGGGAAAACCTGGTAATATGGAGCATATTCAGTTGGGGCTAGGTCTCTATGAATGCCTTATGCCACCTCTTTAACAAGGACTTGGATTAAAATTCCTAATACCCAAGGATAAGAGCAAGGCTCTTAAAGAAATATTAGATAACAAGGACTTTCTATTCTCCCAGGGCTTTTTAGAGCGTATAATTTGTCAATAACGGTGTCAAGAGATAGGGGGAGAAACCTCCATTTCTCTCCTGGGTGGGAGACTCTGAGATACTTCTAGGACTTGCTTCTGAATAGTCTGGAATTCTGGGTTAGTTGGACCACAGCAGTCAGAAGTTAGAAGACCATGAGAACCCTGGCTTTGCTTACTTAGTGATTTTAAGTACCTAAATACAGAGGTGATGTGATATGGGCCATTATCCTTGCGACGATCAAGGCAGATTCTGTTTGTCGTGTGAATGAATAGATGTTCTCCAAAAGTGGACTCTAATCTTCACTATCTTTATTTCTTATACCGCCAAAACTTTACTACCCTACACCTCATATCCTAGGAGGCGCTGGCTCATCATAGTTTAGACTTCTGTTTGGCAGGCAATCTGCTTCAGTGTTTGTGTCCTGTTCCTGAGGCTCGTCACTGTGAGATGACCCATAGAAACCTTGGAGGGAAGCTGAGTGTAGCTGGCTCCAGAAGAGCTTATCAGATTAACTACCAGGTCATGAAACTGGCTTCCAGACATTAAACACATACACATGCACGTGCACACACACGTTGAGATGTTTTTGCCCCACCAAATGGGCTGCCAGCTACATCAGACTGACCATGATCTTCTCTATGTTCAGATGTGTGAAACCTTCATGGGAACGTGGGAAGTTGCAGCTGCTGTGGTATCCCTTCCCAGAAAACTGCCCACACCCCGGCCGGTCATTCAGTTGGTCACAGTTAGGTGCTGACTGGTAGTAGCTTCTCTCTGCAGCAAAAATGTTGCTTTCCATGTAACAGAGAATGCAGCTCTTTGGCTTTGGTTTATTGCCAGCCCTAGAAGAAAGGGGAGAAAAGATTAAGGAATAATTGAGTAAAAAGCAGAATCTTTTCTGTTGAAAATCAGTTACTGCCGTATTCACTGTGACAATCCACTTCTTGAGTGGGAGTTAGGAAGGCTCCAAGAAAAGCAGTCTATTGCTTTATTATGAGATTTTAATCCCACAGCTGGCAGGAGCCAGGACTAAGAGGAAGAGATCCCTGTAGAAGTTGTCTGGATGTGAACAGGGGACTCTCACAAGATATCTGAAGGAAGGAAAGAGTTCCAAATTGGATGGAAAGTCATCCTTCTGAGGAAAAATGAGACCATCTTGGTCCAGAACCAGGGGAAGTGAATTTTATGGTCCTGCCTCTGCTGGTTGCTCTCTGTGTAACTTTGGGCAAGTCCCTAGACCTCTCTGGAAACTGGGTTTGGGCATCTGCAGAATGAAAGAGCTGAAGCTGGGTGCTCTCTAGCTGTGACTGTAATGGTTTGTAATGGTTTGTAATGGTTTGTAATGACCAGCTAGAGCTGGTCCCTCCCAGCTCTAGCACTTGCTGGGTTTTTGCTTCTAGTTGTCATGCCCGGGAGCAGGCACAGAGTGAACGTGGGTCCAGTGGGCCTGATTTGCCACATGGAAGTCATCAGCTGTCCTGCTTGAGAAGAAAGGATAGTATGGGCTGGGCATCCAAGCTGTCAACTACCTTTCAGAGAAGCATGCCTGCGGCTATATGAGTGCTCTCGCTGTGTCCAGAACACTTACAGACTCAGCTTTCCGGGGCTCCAGCTCAGGGATAGCTGTGGGTGTGTAAACCTGAAGAACCCAAATTCCTGTCTGTAAAGCCTGTGGTATTAAGTTGACACTGTATGAACTGCTTAATGGTCCCTCTTTGTTCCCTTGTGTTCCCACGAAGAGGCAAAAGGAATTAAGCAATACAGGCAAATGGCTCGTTGTAATGAAATAGCTTTTAGCTTCCAGGTGGCTTTCAGTAAGTGGAGGTTCCTGCTGTGCCTAGCAGAATTTCGGAAAGAGACTATCATTCTGCCTTTCGAGTGGCAGCCTTGTTAACAAGCAGGAGCCGCAGTCTCTTATTTAGTCTGAGGCTCCTGGAATCATTGATGTCTCATTAGGCCGTAACACAGTGAGCTACATCTCCAAGAAGCAAAACCGTGATAAATCACAAACCTGGTTCATTTCCAGTGAGCTGTGGGACATGCCTGAAGGAGAGGCTTCTGCATGTGCCAAAGAGTCACATTCGTAGGGTACCGTTGTTTGTTAGGCAGACGTGGGAATCCCTCTGAACCCCTCTGTTCTTAATATATCACTTCTAGCCAACCTGCTCAAGGGGACATTTTGTGCTTTGCCTTGCTCTCACAATAGCTGATACGTGATTATTCTTAATTTGCCTACGAAACACATTGGATTCTTACGACAGATGAGGCAGAATTGTCCTCTAAATCGGGGATCTCCATTCCCTCTCTCAGTGTGACTGTAGCACTGATGATGGTGTTTCTGGCTCAATGTGAGGAGGAAGTGTGGCTCCTTGGGTGCCATGACCAGCTGTGGCCACAAGGCCCTCAGCTGCCTAGACACGCCTGGCAGGTGTAGGAGCCAGCGCTGGGCCAATTCTCTTAGCAGAGACGCTTGGCTGCCTGGGTCAGGGATTTCCCCATAGACAGAGCTGCTTTTTCTGCACTGAAATTCATACTGCCTAGCCACTTGACTCTTTTCAGAACAGAGATGGGTGGAATTAGTTTAAACTTGTATTACCATAAATGCAGTAGGAAGCCGGCTTTTGAGAGAAACTTCCCCATAACCCCCAGGACCTGCAGAGAAAGGCTCACAAAAATAGAGAAGGACCAATAGAGCACTTTGTTTCTAGTTTCTAGTAAGGGTCAGTCATTCAGGGTCAGTCAGAAGTCATTTGATTCCCTCCTGAGAAGGTGGGAAGGATTCCAGCCTTGGGGTAGTATGTGTGCATATTAAGAAAGAATCGTGGAGGAAGGAGGCTTTTGTGATGCACCATAGCTAAAAACGGCTTGGAAGCTACTATCCACCCCAAAGAGACCATGCAGAATACTGTTATGATGGGAGAAGCAAGAGAAGGAAGGATCTTGGATTTTATTAATGGCTTTTTGAAGGATATAATGAGGTAAGGAAAGGGGAGTGTTTTAATCAAAGGCCATTGAGATTTGAGGTGCAGGTGCATATCCAGAAAAGCAGTTGTGGTTTCACGTGACACTGAGTTATTTACTTCTCTTCCCACCCCCCCTCCCCCCTTCTTCCTCTCTGGTGAAAAAGGAGCCAGGGATCTTGAATTTGTTCAACATAATCTGCCTTGGTATTAGCCACCCACATGAGAAGTTCTGTGGTGTCTTCTCTCTTAGGTCTTGGCCATGAGACCCTGGATTCAGGGAAGTGCAGCCAGGGAAGAGGACGAGCATCCTTATGAGCTCTTGTTAACAGCAGAAACAAAGAAGCTGGTATCCGTGGATGGAAGACCAAAAGGTACACCCCCACCCCACCCCGCTCCCATCAGAGACAACCTTGAAAGGGTTTTTTAAAGTTTGTGATCCTGAGTGGAAGGAGAGGATGATGTTCCTTGGGAGGAGGGAGCTGGGTGTCATAGCAGTTGGGGGTGGTGGGTGTTGATTATGAGCTTTCATTGTCAATGCCCTGTGTTAGGTAGAGTTGGCTCACCACCCTTCAGCACGCGAAGCAAGGAGGTGGTTAGGTCAGACCAGGTAAGAACCGTGGAAGGAGAAATGGCCCGCAGAGTAATGGAGCTTGATTTGGGGTATCCAGTCATAAACCCTCAAGTTAAGGCTGTGGAAAAACAAGCCCAACAAGTCAGTCCCTTTGGGGGCAGGCTGACGGCACAGGCTCTGCTTTGAGTCCTGACCTCACAGTGAGACGCTCCTGGGGAGGGGCCCGTGATTGGCTGCCACCTGGTAACTAGAGTGCTCTGTCGCCTTGGCCTACTTTCATTGCCTCTGCAAAATTCCGTCTCCTCCGTGAGGGAGTGAGTGCCGCAGGACGGACAGCCAGGCAGACGATGTAAACGCGGTCACGACAGGGGTGAGCGCACTGCTGGAGAGTGTGTGACAGCCTTGTTCTAAGGAAGAATAAGAAGGGGCAGTGCCATTCCCCCTGCAGTTGGAAGGGACTTCTGTGGCCTCTCCCAGCTCTTTATAGCTCTCAGGTACTAGGTCCTTCGTGGGGTATTATTTGTGCCTCCTTTCAATGCTAAGACAGTCACGCTTCCGGTAAGGATGGGGGTTGCGATGGTTTGTTTGGAACTGCCCTCTGCTGGGCCTGTCAGAGGGTAGGGGGTGGCAAAGAGGACATGTGCGTATGTGTATGACGTGGTAGACCTTGTTTTTAATGGTCCTGTTTAAGAGGTTTCTCTTCCAGCATGCAGAAACTTTGTGGTCATTTTTATAGTGGTTGTTTTGTTTTGTTTTTTTATGGTTTCCATTTGGAGCTTTAAAAAAAAAAGTTATAATTTAAATACAATAAACTGCCCCTTTTGTGTACAGTTCCGTGAAGTCTGACAAATACAGTTATATAACTGCCACCACATTCAAGATAGAGAATGGCTTTATCACACCAGAAACTCCCTTGTGTCCCTTTATAGCCAGTCCCACACCCCTCCCTTACCCCCGGCAACCACTACTTTTATGTCTGTTCCAAGAATTTTGCCTTTTCCAGAATGTCCTATAAATGGGAAGCCTGCAGTATGTACCCTTTGAGTCAGGCCCCTTTCACTTAGCGTAATTTCACTTGAGATTCATCCGTGTTGTTGTGTGTACCAGTAACTTGTTACTTTTCATTCCCAAGTAGTATTCCATTGTATGGATGCACCACAGTTTATGCATTCTCTAGTTGAGAGGCATTTAGGTCATTTATAGTCCTTGGAGATTACAAATCAAACTACTATAAACATTTGCATACAAGTTTTTGTATGAATGTCGGTTTCATTTCTCTTGGGAAAACACTAGAAATGGAATTGCTGGGTCCTAGTTGAATTATGTGCTGCACTTGGTAAGAAACTGCCACACCGTGTTCCAGAGTGCTTATTCCGTTTTGGTTTTCCATTGGAGTTACAGTTGCTAT
The DNA here is from genome assembly GCF_027475565.1 of Acinonyx jubatus. Classification (NCBI taxonomy): domain Eukaryota; kingdom Metazoa; phylum Chordata; class Mammalia; order Carnivora; family Felidae; genus Acinonyx; species Acinonyx jubatus. Next base: position 116,530,413 of record NC_069385.1, on the reverse strand, counting down.
GTCTCCTCCCAGCACTTAATATTGTCAGGTTTTCAGAATTATAGTCCTTCTAATAGGGTGCCTAGTGATATTTCATTATGGATCTAATTTGCATTCCCCTAATGACTCGTGAAGTGAACACCTATTAATGTGATTATTTGCCATCCATATGGCTAATGAAGTGTCTGTTCAACTCTTGCTCATTAAAAAAAGGGGGGGGGTTGTTTGTGTTCTTATGGAGTGGTGAGAGTTCTTTGTATGTTTTGCATACTATTTATCAGATATATGATTTTTTCCTAGTCTGTGGTTTCTCTCTTTATTCCCTTAACAGTGTCTTTTGAAGAGCAGAGGCTCTCATTTTTGATGAAGTTCAATGTGGATAAGTGGATAAGGTCACAACTATTTTCTCCTATATTTTCTTCTAGAAATGTTGTAAGTTTAGGTATACGTTTAGATCTGTGACCCATTTTGAGTTTTGAGTTAATTTTTGAATATGGTGTGCGGTATGCTTCAAAATTCATTTTTTTGCACATAGATATCCAGTTATTTCAGCATGATGTGTTGAAGACCATCCTTGTTGCCTTTGTCATGTTGTTATTCTTGCTCGGAATTGTTTTAGATATTCTAGTTCCTCTATCTTTCAATACAAAAATTTAGAGTGAGCTGGTTCATTTCTACAAAACATCCTGCTGGATTTTTATTGGGGTTGTGTTGAATCTATATAACAATCTGGGGGAGCTATCTTAACTGTATCGAGTCTTCTAATCACATTGGTGGGTTTTTAATTAAAACATATAGAGCAAGTGGAGTAGAGCACCAATGAGTTCTCAGCTGTTTAATAATAAATCATACTGAAATTAACCCTTAAAAAGCAAGTAATTAATGTAATGCTCTGTTTCAACCTGGTTCTCAAGGAAGCATTTTTAGTGTCGAGGAGGAAGGAGATTATAATTCTTTCTCTCTTTCAGAGGCTTGATCTGGACCAACTATAAGATAGCTGCTCAGCCTTTGGAAGGAAGAAAATGAGAAAGTCAGACAGACTTCATAAATGGGGACTGGTCTCCTTGGCTGACAAATGCAAGAATTTTCTTTTTTCTTTTCTTTTCTTTCTTCCTTCTTTCCTTCCTTCCTCCCTCCCTCCCTCCCTCCCTCCCTCCCTCCCTCCCTCCCTCCCTTTCTTTCTTTCTTTCTTTCTTTCTTTCTTTCTTTCTTTCTTTCTTTCTTTTTTAAGTTTATGTATTTATTTGAGAGAGAGACAGTGAGAGTGGGGAGGTGCAGAGAGAAAAGGAGAGAGAGAGAATCCCAATCAAGCTCCACACTGCCAGTGCAGAGCCCAACACGGGGCTCGAACTCTTGAAACCGTGAGCCAAAACCAAGAGCTGGACGCTCAACCACTCAACTGACTGAGACACCAAGGTGCCCCAAATGCAGGAATTTTCTATCCCAACTCAAGAGAGATCTCTAGGTTAAGGAGGGAACTACCACGGAGGACTTAAGACCTCCCATCTCCTCCTTTGCTTTGGTTTCTTTTAGTTCTGCAATACTGGGCTAACTGTTAAAAGAGTGGGTGGTGCGGGAAGCAGATTTAATTGAACCACAGCCTGTGGGGTGTGCCTGCCTCCAGGCGAGCTGCTTGGATCACTCAAAGAGCTTTCAGACAAAGGAGTTGAGGCATTAAATATGAAAATGGGCTCTGCCAGTTTCTCTGTAGCCTGGAAGCAATGCTTGCAAAAGTTGGTAAATGTGAGGCAAGTCTGCAGATTAGATCATGGATTAATACATAGTCAGTCTTTTCTGCTTTTCCACTAAGGTCTTTATCTTAGGCAGCTTTTAGAAATTAATTCATCAGTTCTCAAAAGGCCATGCTAATGAGACTACCAGAGCTTTCAGCCCTCCTTACTATAATTCAAGAAACTACAGTATGAGGGATGGGATGGGAGATTGTTTACATTGCATTTTAAGAGTGTATTTGTATTAGCTCACAGGAAAAAAAAATTCAAAAAATATAGAAGTGAATACAAGTAAAATGGTCAAGTCTTCTCACCTCTCGGCTACTCACAGTTGCTGGAGATGTCCACAGTTTGAAAGTGTAGTGTCAACTTAAGGTCCTTTGCTGTCTTTATTTAAAAAAAAAAAAAAAAAAAAAAAGTGACTATGTGAGATTGTTGTGTTTGTTTTTAACATAAAATGTATTTTACAAACTGTTTTGCACACTTGTTTATTTGTTTTTAATTTACCTTGTCTATAGATCATGGGTACAATTTTGTTTTAGTTCTTAAAGATCTGCCTTACCTTATTCTTTTTTAATAGTTGTTAAATATCCCACGGCTCATTTTTCCATTCTCTAGTAGATGGATATTTATGTTGCTTCCAGTATTTCTCTGTTATAAATTAAGCTGGTGTGGACATTCTATACACATACTCTTACATGCTTATAAGAGTATTTCTTAAAAGGCATTGATAGAAAGTAGAATTAGGCAGCCAGAGTGCAGGTACCTGTCTAGATCTAACTGGTGGAGCTGAATTGCCCTGCTTGATTGTTTATGAGCACACACTTTCCCATTCCTTTGCCAACTTGGGATATTAATACTCTTGAATGTTTTTCACCATGGTAAGCCAAAAAAGTGTCCTTTGCATTTGGCCTTTGTGTGATCTAGTGAAATTGAGCATCTTGTTCATTAGTGTTACATAGTCTGTGAGCGGCCTATCTTTTTTTTTTTTTCTTATTTTTCTACTTAGAAATTAATTAACGGTACCAGAAACATTTCATATAAATACTGGTAATATTTGGCCAAAGTGATACTCAGGAGAAAGTTTATATTCTTCAATTTGTTATAAAAAAAGAAAGACTAAAACTTAACCAAAAGAAAGTAACAGAGAGGAATAAAGATAAAAGCAGATAGTATACTTCACATACTTCATGGTATGTGTGTTACATTTCAGTTAGTTAAAGAAAAAAATAAAAGTAGAAATAAGGAAGTTTAAAAAAAATAGACTTGACCATTACAATGAAAACTTTTTTTTTTAAAGATCTCTGACAATTCTGATCAAGAAAAGAGGAAAAAACACAACATGTAGGAATAGTATAAAGAACATATTTAAGCACAGATTTAGAGAATTTTAAAATAATAAGAGAATTTCTAGGAATAAATTTTTGTGGTTAGTTAGGTTGCTGCCATCCCCCTAGGATGAATTGTCTGGGACCCTTAATGGTCCGTCACAATGACTGGTTGAGGTGGGGTTTCCAGTAGCATTTAGTGCTTGATGACTAAGCATCTTGATGACAAGGTATGCATGATAGTCTGGTAGTTGCAGATTACCATTTATGTCTGTAGATATAACAAAAACTGACAGAAGTAGAAAGCAGCCAATAAAGCAGAAAACTCATCCCTCTACAAAGGCACTAGGCCCAGATGGTTTTATGGTAGTTTTATGCAGCTAGGTATGCCTCTGTTATTTAAGTGATTTCCAACATAGAAGTCTTCTGAAATCCTTATTCAGGGCTAGCATAACTAGCAACAAGAGCATGTTTCCAGTTTCATGTGGCATAGTCATTTATTTCTCTTTAGCATTTAACTCTTTGCCCACTGGGCACTCTGGACATACTGTTCTGAGAAACTGGACAACCTTCCAGGTTTGATAGCAAGTGGGAAAGTAGCCAAGAGCTCTAAAAATCATTGTTCTCTGTGGTGCTTTCTGCAGCATCCACTGATAGTGCTTAGGTCTAGGTGAAGTGGTTACTTAGCTTAGGACAGTGATGAATGATTATCTGAAGACAGTGATACATGTGGACTCTTTGGCACGCAGCTGCACTCTGAGGTTTTTTAGATGAAGTAAGTCAATATTCCTGAGAGCCATGCGTTTAGATCTAAGTGAAGTTTGTGCATGAGCACGAAGACCTTAATCCTCTCGGAGGGGAGGAAAACGTTATTTTAGCTTCTCCCTCTACTCCCATGTCCCAAGCGCTGCCAGTTCCTGAGCCTTTAGAGAATTCATAGTATAAGCCTTGGCTTTTCCCTTTGCCAGCTTGGGATTCTCAGGTATGCTTCCATCTGTGTCCCATTTTTATATTTGGTTTAGTAAGACTTCAGGAAGAAGAGTAAGTTGGTACCTGTATTCAATCCACCATCTTTACCTGGAAGCCCATGCTAGCTTTTCATGGTAGATTCCCAGGAGTAAGTTTGGATGCTTTTTCCAAATGCAAAATATGTATATATACATATTTATGTGTGTATGAGACAGTTTAATAATTAAGCCTTATCTTTAGCAGCTTCCTCGTCTCTCACCTTCTTCCATTAGAGGAGCTTCTGCCAAAAGCCCTACTGTTACAACTGCCTTGCTCTTATCAATTTCTATTTCTGAGTTGGAATAGTTTTCTTTTCTTTCCATTGCAAAACAAGTCCAAGCCTTGTGAGGTATATACATCTGTATTTTCTTCCATAAAATGTATCAACAGCCATTTATATACCCATGTATATGTGAGGCATACGTAAAATACACGAAAGGGCAGAATATGTTAAATTTTTATAGATTGGTGTAAAGTAATTTTGGAATTCAAAAGATGGATAAATTATGTTAGTGCAGGAGATCAGGAAGACTTTATGAAGGAAGTAGCATTTGAGCTAAACCCCAGAATAGAGAATTCTATTTAGTAGGCAGAAGTAAGGAAGAAGGAGAGGGTCTTCCAGCCAGAGGGAGTGGCATAAACAAGAGTAAAATGTTAGGAGATGATAGAGCTCGTGTTTGGAGAATGGTAAGTAATCTACTTTGGCTCAAACAAAGAACTGGTTGTGTAGAGTATTGGATCTCAAATGTCAGTCATTATTACAAAGATAGTGCAGTGTTGTTGAAGCTTTTCGAGTAAGATGGCAGGATTGAAGCCATGCTTTACATATGTATAATTGTGGAATCTTTGATTGCAGTTGGGAGAGACTAGAGGCAGGAATATCCTGAAGTCAAGAGACTTCAAGGAATCTCTTGAAGGAAATTAGGCTCTAAACTAATAGTAGGAAGTGATAGGAAGGAAAGGTATGGATGTTGGAGGTATTGTGGAGGTAGAATTAACGGGACCTTACAATCAAATGTGGAAGAATCAGGAAGAGGGGGTATTCATGATGATTCTTAGGTGTTGAACCTGGTTATTTGGGAAAATATGGTGCACCTAACAGAAATAGGGGCTTGAGGAGGGACATGTTTGAAGGAAGATGTTAAGTTCAGTTTTGCATATGTTAAGGATATTAAAGATAATGAATATTGGGAAAGATACCCCATAAATAACTTAGAAGTGTAGGTCTAGTGTTCAAGAGAGATAGAAAGATTAGAAATGCAGATTCAGGGATCATCCAAGTTGAGGTGGTGGTTAACATAAAAGATAATCAGTTGCTGAGGGAAAAACTAGAGGGATTGAAGAAGTCAAGAATATAATTTATATTTAGAAGCACAAGGGTAAAGAAACATAGGAAGATAACCAGGATAATGCAGTGTCATAGAAGCCAAGGCTGAATGTGATGAAAACCCCAAAATAACTGTTGTTTAAATAAGAAGTCCACAGGTAAGAAGTCAAGGGCTAGTGTGACAGTTCATGATGCTCAAGAAACCAGTTTCTTTCTGTCATCATGGTTCAAGATGACTATTCAAGTTCAAGCTGTCAGCATAGGAAGAAAGAAAAGGAGAGAACTTTAAAGATAGTTCTCAAAAGTTGCACTTTCTCTTAGAACCCGTTGGCCGAAATTTGGTCATGTGACTATACCTAACTACAAAGAAGATGGGAAATGTAGTCTTTAATGTAGGTGGTTTGACCCAATCCAAAAAACCCCATGACCAAGCAGGAAGGGGAGAGTGGGTACCAGGGATAACTGGTAAACTGTGTCACATGATAATAGAAAGAGCTAGAAGCAATGAAGACTAGAAAAAGGCTTCAGCATTTAGAAGGCTATTGGTAAAATTCAAGATGGGGAGATACTTCCCTGAGGTAGGTGGGAAGAGATCAAATTATCCCCAAGGTTTGACATGTGTGGTATTGAGAACAGGTAAGGAAGTTTGTCTGATCTAAGTCTTCTCAGGAAATTGATGTCATTACCCTAGAGTATAGGTGCTGTGCGAAAGATGACAGTCTAAAAAGAGTGGGAGAAATGAGGAATCAATCTTATGGTGATACCACAGTTTTCAAGAGATGAATAAAAGGGTAGCTAGGCTTGGTAGTAAACTTGGATTCTTGCTCTACCACTTACTGGTTGGTGACCTTGAGGAGTCATTTAACTTCTTTAAGCTTCATTTTCTCCATGTAAAGTAGGGATTCAAATTCTTACCCCATGGTTGTGAATATTAAAAAAGAAAGTGTTTAGCAGCATGTCTAGCATAGAATAACTAGTACCTAATACACTGTAGCTATTGGAAGCCAGCTGAGGACTCAGTTGTTTCTTGAGTATTCAACAGGGCTCAACATTCCAGCAACTGGAGGAGCGAAAGCAAATGGTTGTGAATACCCAGGGCTGGAACTGGCAGCAGATCAAGGGAAATAGAGACAGCAAGTGTGCTGTTAAATTAGGCACGGTTAAGTATCATGGTGGTTGGAAACTGATCCAAGCAGAGCTGGTGTATTAAATAGGGAAGTTTGAGGGGCCACAGAGAGGGGACAGACTCTTCAAGAGGAGTTTAAGGAAATGGGGGAGATGTCAGGTAATCAGGACCAAGTCAAAGTAGAATAGTCCGAGTCCCAAAGCTGGGCTGTACCTGTGGGTGCTGCAGTGAGTGGAGGTTCCTGACCTGAAAGTTTTTCCCCCGCTGTGCTGGCACACATCACCCTGACCTGAACTTGTAGAACAACAGGACCTTCTCTGGCATATGAGTTTTATTCTATCTAGAGTATAGGGCCACTTAGAAGAAACCAGTCTCCTTTGCAGAGTCGAGAGAAAGGAAACCAGCCTCTGGGTGCAGTGTTAGCATGAAGAGCAGTTCGGAAATGGTTGTAAATGAAAAATGATGATAATGATAGCTACCATTTAATGAATGCTTCTTATGGGCGGCCATGTGCTGAGTTCATCTACACTGATTAGGTCATTGTATATCTCATGACAAATCTTCCGGGTAGGGGCTATTTTTATCACTGTTTAATAGATGAGAAAGAAGTTTGGTGTTAGAGCTGGTTCTTAAGCCCCAGTCTAGCTGAATCCAAAAAGCCTGTTTAACCATGAGGTTAAATCATTTCATCCAGAGCCCTGCTGCTATTCACGTTCTTAGCATCATAGAACTAGAAGGGAACTTAATTCATCTAATCAGTGTCAAATCATACTAAATGTCAAAGCCCTAGACAATGCATTTACAGCCATTCATTTTTTAAAAAAAGACCCAGGGAGGGACTATAACTTGGACCTCCTGAATCCCAGTCCAGGTCTCTTTCTGTTTCTCTGATTGCCGTGGACCAGAGAATGGATGCTAGGTCTACTTGTCTTATCAGATCATAGTTGCCAGCAAGTCCCTGCATAACCTAGTCGGCACCTTCCTTCTGAGGAAAACACAGTGGCTCTCCAAAAGTAGCCAAGGACTTAGGAGTTCTCCTGGGCACACCCAGTTCCTGGTGCTCACCATAGCCACTGGGCAATTGGAGGGTTCCAATCCTAACGGAAACGAAGAAGGCACAACAGTCTGGGTAGCCAGAGTAACCTTCTTCTCTGTGTCCGAGGGTTGATTTGACTTAGCAAGTTCTCACGCACGCTGCATTTTTTTGCCCTAATTTAAACAGACGGGGGTGGGAGGGGGGTGATTGAAAAATCTGTAAATGTTAAAATGTTATTGTTCAAAAGCCCTTGAGATCCCCCGTGGATCATCATAGTAATTAAAATGCAGCACAGAAGACCCCTTGCTTCAGCAGCTCACAGGGTAAAAGGAAAATGAACACCCAGAATGAATAAAGATTGAAAGTTGAAGGGGCTGGGAATTAGCATGCTGCTGTGTGCTACTCAATAGAGCAGATGGCCTTGATATATGGGGAGAGTAAGGAAACAGCTGTCCCTGTGTCCTAGCCCCTTGTTTCTCTCCTAGAAGGGCAGGTTGTAGGGATGGCTGAAGGCAGTATGGGAGGAGGAGTGGAAGCTGTGTAGTTTTTTTGTTTTGTTTGTTTTTTGAGAGAGTGCATGCATGCGCGCGCACACACACACACACACACGCGGGAACGAGCCAGGGAGGGGCAGAAAGAGAGGAAGAGAATGTTAAGCAAGCACCACGTCCAGCGTGGAGCCCCACACAGGGCTCGATCTCATGACCGTGAGATCATGACCTGTGCTGAAATCAAGTTGGAGCCCAGGCGCCCCAGAAGCTGCATAGTTCTAAGGTGGGAGCGCAGTGATTCCCAGTCAGGGAAAGCCTAAGGCCTGAGGATTCTCTTCTGCGAGTCTGAAAGTCTGTGAGTGCCCAGGCACCGAGGTTCCTGTCTCTGCTTTTTCTAATGTATTTCCACTAAACTTTAAGCCTATCAAGACCTTATTTCTCCTTCAACGCCCTGCTCAAAAGCTACATCTTCTGAGAATCCTTCTGGCTGAAAGCAATCACACTTTCCTTTCTGCTCACTGTGCATTTGGTTTATGCATCTATTAATTTTCGTCTGGAATTCTAGTCACTTGTGCATATGCTAGTTTCTTTGGGTAGCTGGTAAGCCCGTTGAGCACACTCAGTGTCTTCATCTTTTTTATCTCTTGGGTGGCCCATGAAGACAAACATTTTGCATGTGCTTATTGATGGAATGGGTGGTTACAGCCACAGTTCTGGGGCCTGTATCTCACTTCAGCCCTTCTTGCTCTATTACCTTCTGTCCCTTCCTTCTGCTGTCGAGAGTTGTAAGGATGATGAAGGCAATGGATGTTTGTATGTGTCACGTACGCTGTCTTTGGTGAGCTTTTGCACAAACCTACGAGGAACAGACAAGTTATTGGTCTCATCTGTGAGCAAAATATGTTGTAATGGATCCTGTGCGGAGAATAATAAGAATTGTTAATATCTATTGAGGGCTGGCATGTGCCAAATGTGGTGCTGGGTGCTTTACATGTATAATTCTTACAACAGTCCTAGGAAGTACGTACTATTATGATTCCAAAATTATAGGTGAGAATACTGGGCACAAAGAAGTTAAGTAATTTGCTCACTCTCTGGCTCATGATCAGTGCCTTATATTAACATTATATTAACACATTATATTAATGCCCTAAGAGACCCAATATTATCCTGACTTTACAGAAGGAAAGGACCTCTGAGTAGTTCTTTTCCTACCTGTTGATTTTGCCAGGAAATCTAGCTTATCCTTGGATATAGTTTTTTATGGGGCTTATTAAGATCCTGAAGGTCTTAGATCTTGACAAGCTTTTCAAATACCAAGGTGTCTTTCCTAGGGAATTGCCTGGGTAAGTCATGTAATTATATGAATCCCTTTCTGTGATTTCTTATACCCCATAAAGTATTGGTAAATTGTATTTTCTCTAATGGGATTATGACCCTCAGAAATTCTTCCTCTTCACATATTTCCTCCTTCCATAAGTTTCCATTCCTTCTTTCTGCCCACTTCCTTCCCCCGGCATCTGTCTGGTATTGAGCTCTTGGCATCTGTCTCTCTTTCTTCATTGATGGCTAGCATGAATGGGTGGCTGTTAGACAGAGCCTTCATTGTCAGCTCCCACAGCGACAGAACATTCTCTGCAGCCTGGGTTCTGAGGTCCACCCAGGCAGTGTGAGTCAGGCTAACTCCCCGTTCTGGACTCTGGTTTTCCTTTGTCATTGAACTCCCCTCCCTCCCCAAAATATTGTTAAATAAGGAGCTAGATGCTGATACAAAGGAATAGAAGCCTGTGTTCCTGTTACCAAAGTCCTCTTTTGTATTCAAATGCAGTCAGAGGAACATTGCACCTTGGGCCGGAATCTGTAGGAAATTGGCCACTAGGGTAGGGTCCCAGAGGTAGCAATTTTGACTCTCCCCATCGGCCTCTTCTAGGAAGTGCTGTTGGTTTGAACCCCCATGAGGTGGTTGCGTGTCGTCTTCTCTGGCCCCACTGCACAACACTACGGGGCAGCCTTGTTATGCTTCCAGTTGTCATATGTGGAATTCATAGCCCTAAAGTCATGGCTTCCTGGGGCTAAGTTAAGCTGGATGGAACTCTTACATATGCAGCATTTCTTCTTCCCTAGAGAAAAGATTCAAGTTGTTCAGTGCTCTGGACCTGACCTTTGGGATATAGAGTTTGTGAGTTAGGGGTGTGAAAATCCTGAAGCAGTCAAGTGTAGAGGAAGGAGATGCCAAAGTTCATACGTCTGGGCTCCTGTGGATAAGTAATCGGAGCCATAAAGTGGAACTAATTGGCTGCCCCCTTGAAGCTTCTGCAGGCTTGCCAAAAGCTGAACAGACTGTGGAGACTGAACCATTCTTCTGGAGAAAGTGGGGTGAATGGAACCATGTCCCCACTCAGACCTCAGGGCAATGGGCTCATTATGAGAACTGGTTGTTGGGACCCCTCCTTAAAGGCCGCGTTGGAAGAGCCAGCATTGTGGGACACTTGGCATTGCCGGTGAAGACTCTGTTTTAGTGCATCATGTTTATAAACTCCCCTCCTCACCTGACGACCCTGTTCAGTTGTGGAACTGAGCTTCAAGAAGGGGCCTTGGGCTACAGGCAGGCTGGTGAAGGAGCGTGGGTGCTATGTAGGCAGTAGCAGGAGAGGCACCCAGGCAGGGATCTGCAGCAGCCCCTGAGGAGAAGTTTGCCATCAGAGCATGGTGGAGACTTGGATTGTCATCACCGTTGTTGCATAAAAAGGATTTTTAAGGACCAGGCAGTCCATCCTACTTATTTTAGATACTGAAGCCCAGCAGGATGAGATCAGTGCCAAGGCCACACAGCTAGAGAACAGCATAGCCAGAACCAGAGCCAGGTGATCAGAAAAGCCTAGGTTAAAGTCTTCTCCCCCACCACCTTGGACAAAACCACCAAAGGCCCGAGGGCCTTGGATTTCTCATGTGTAAAAATATTTGACCTTGCCCCTTCAAGTTCTAAGATTCTCTGATCTCACGAACAGTACTTGGGAGCTTTGGGCAGACTACGGAATCATTTGGTATCTGTGCCGTAGATTCCACTTACGGAGCAGATAACGTTGAATGTTAGCTTAGGAATGTGAGCTAGTACTGGGCACAGGGCTGCTGATGTGGGTGAAAATCCCTAATGGGTGAGAGTTCACACAGGGCGAGCCCCTTGGGTGTCCCAGTGTGATCCTGGTGTGGGACTCTGATTTGGTCAATTATTTATGCCACTTCAGGGCAGAGGCATTTGATATCTTGGGTGAGTATACAGTAGTAGTTGGCCTCCTGAGCTAGTAGTGTCAGATTTTGGGGATGTTGGGGAGGTCTTGAGAGAGCTGCAAATATCTCTTGGCATTGACAAATTAACCGTTTTGTTTTCAGTGGATCAACTGAGGTTAAACTTAAACAAATAGGAGCAGCTGGGAGGCTTTGGGAGGAGTGAGATGTGCACATTCTCAAAAAAAAAAAAAAAAAAGAACAGAAAAGTCTCTGCTCCCTGAGGAAGGAAGGATGAGGCGTGGAACCCTGAACAGCCCCCTGTGAGGAAGGAAGCAGTTACTTCTCTGCTGTTTTGTTTTGCATGTTCCCTTAAAGAATTCCAGAAGTTGCAGGTTGTAGATCATGACCTCCGTTTTTTTTTCCCCTCTGTTGCTGCTTGCCAGAGGAAGGGAGGGCGGGCGGCTCTAAATAACACTTTGGCCTTTATGGAAATGTATCAGATGTTCCAGGAGTGAGTCTCGCCTGCTCGCTGGCACTCTCTCTCTCTTTCTTTCTCACTTTTACTCCGTGTTTGCTCTTTGTCCCTTACTCGTGTCCTTTCTGTAGGATATAGTCAGCACTGTTAGCCTTATATAGCAAGGTCTGGTCGTTAATGTTAACAGAGACCTAGCAACAGGGAGGGCTGCCAGATAGCATTAATCAGGCCAGTGTTTGGAATTTCATAAATGCTCCGACTTTGGGTACAAGTTGAACATTAAGAACAATACGAAACTGTTTTCTTCCTTCCCCTCTCTTCTTCTCTCCCTCTGTCTCTCTCCAGCCCATCCAGCTTCCCTCTTTCCCTGTTTTTGAATTCCTCAGCTCTGCCGTACGCTCGCTGCATTGGAACTTTGTTGATTTTTGCCACGTTTAATTTTTTATTTCTCTGTCTCTCCGTCCACTCCAAGACCACAGGCGGAGCAGCAGCAGCCGGAGCCAGGACTCTGCGGAGGGGCAGGACGGGCAGGTCCCAGAGCAGTTCTCAGGTCTCCTCCACGGCTCCTCCCCGGTGTGTGAGGTGGGGCAGGACCCTTTCCAGCTGCTCTCTGCCACTGGCCAGAGCCATCCAGAAGGGTCCCCCGCACAGGGCGCCTGTCACGAGGCCAGCATGCAGCTGGAGGAGACGGGTGTGCACGCTCCTGGAGCCTCCCCGCCCAGTGTCCTGGACCAGAGTAAGAGAGTGGGTTACCCAGCTGGCCTGCCCACCACCAACAGCCAATCGCACCCCGAAACTTTGACTCACACGGCATCTCAACACCCTGGTGGTGCCGAGGAAGAAAGAGACCGGAGTGGGGCTAGAAGCCGAGCCCCTCCCACCAGCAAACCCAAAGCTGAACTCAAACTCAGCCGCAGCTTGTCCAAGTCTGACTCTGATCTCCTGACCTGCTCACCCACGGAGGACGCTACAATGGGGAGCCGGAGCGAGTCCTTGTCCAACTGCAGCATCGGGAAGAAGAGGCTGGAGAAGTCGCCCTCCTTCGCCTCGGAGTGGGATGAGGTAAGGCCATGTGACGTCACAGGGAGCCACAGCCCACCACGGCTCCCCTGTGCGCCGACTCCCGGGACCAGGACGTATGGGCCAGGATTGCCCTGGTTCCTTCGCGCTACGACCAGAGTGTTTCTGGCAGCTGTGAGGAGGCAGGCCCCACGTTGCCAGGGCAGGGGATCTTCTTGCCCAGATGGCAAAGGAAAGGTCCATTCACGGGTAAACTGGAGGGTGGAGGCCCCAGGCAGAGTAGGTCTGAGGGAGAGGCAGTTCCTAGAAATGACATGCTGTTTGGAAATATTTGGATCCCATCAGCCACCATTGAGGGAGTCGTGTTCACCCTAAAGATGCTTAAGAACAGCTAGAGAACTTTGTGTGAGTCTTCAGGAAGAAGAGTGAAGATCCAGGGTTAGCCAGGAGGGGATGAGGGGGTGGGCATTGGGAGACCCTGCTGAAAGGGGACCAGAGTGGGGCTTTTCTGTTCTCCGCTCCTCTGTGATTATTCTTACTGCTTTCCCCTGCAGACCAAATGCCTCTCCCAGCAGAAGCATTCTGCCCGTCCCACATTCCCGGGTTGATGAGGCAGAGGGCTAGGTGGTTCCAAAAACAAAGAGAGATTAGTGAGGAGAAAACATTTGGAGTCTGAGGCCCAGGTTCCTTTCGTAACCATTGTTATAGAGTAGCTAGAAATATGTACCCGAATATTTTTCGGTGACCTGTGACATATCTTACTGGGCAGAAGAATGTGTTTCTCAAAGATTGGTAAACACCCAGAGAATGTGAAAGTGCTACCCTTGCAGGCTTCTTGCTGAGAGGAAGCTGCCTTTGAAGGGGACTGGCTCTATCTCCCAGGAACATGTTCAAGAGATGAATTTAGCTCTCTGAGAGGAGGGGAACAGTGCAGCTGACACATCCATTTGAGCAATCTGTACACTAAATGCCCTACCCAAGTCTGTTCACGTTGCAGCTGCAAAGTTATGTAAACCAGAGTGAATCCCATTCCCTGTGTGGGAACAGGGCAGAGGCAATTCCTACTGCACTCTTCTCTCCAGATAAGATGAGGTTTGGGGTAGTCGGGCTGAGGTATCCTGTGCAGTAGAAAGTTTTCACTGGTTCATAAACCAAGATTTGGTGAGCCCGTACTAGACTCTAGGCCACTTGAGGAAAATCAGTTTGAGTGAGAGAGCTCCCTGGCCTATGGAAGATGACACACAGAGTTTGTGTGTTTGTAGGAATGTGTGCTCTGCCTTTGTCTTTTACTCATTTACAATCAAGTATAGGGTTAGGCAGTTTAAGAGTAAGATAAGTCCAGGGCGCCTGGGTGGCTCGGTTGGTTAAGCGTTTGACATCGGCTCAAGTCATGATCTCACGGTTTGTGGGTTCGAGCCCCTTGTTGGGCTCTGTGCTGACAGCTCGGAGCCTGGAGCCTGCTTCTGATTCTGTGTCTCCCTCTCTTTCTGCCCCTCCCCCCGCTCACTCTCTGTCTCTCAAAAAATAAACATTTTTAAAAAATTGTAAAAGGGGCGCCTGGGTGGCTCAGTCAGTTAAGTGGCTGACTTCTGCTCAGGTCATGATCTCGCAGTTCATGAGTTCGAGCCCCAAGCTGGGCTCTGTGCTGACAGCTTGGAGCCTGGAGCCTGGAGCCTACTTCAGATTCTGTGTCTCCCTCTCTCTCTGCCCCTCCCTGGCTTGTGCTCTGTCTCTCTCTCTCTCAAAAATAAATAAACATTAAAAAAATTTTTTTTTAATTTATAAAAAAAAAAGAAAAAAGGTAAATCCAGTGTGCTCTGAAATGGCAGGAGGGGCCCATGGAGAATAAATATCAGTGGAGGTGGGGAGGGTGGAGACAAGAGGTGAGAAAGGGTAGAAGGGGAGTGGAATTAAAGAGCCAAGTGTTTTGGTGAAAACCAGGTTGAAGCTAGAAGAATGAAGAAAGGGGCCTTGGAGAAGAGAATAGCATGAGCAAAAGTGTAGAGCTGGGAAAGCTTAGGTCATTTCGTTTCTATAGAGTGTAGAATTTGTATAGGGGAGCATAAGAAATAAGGGTAGAGGGGCACCTGGCTGGATCATCCAGAAAAGCATGAGGCTCTTGATCTCGGGGTGGTGGGTTTAAGCCCCACGTTGGGTATAGAGATTACTTAAAAAATAAAACCTTATGGGGCTCCTGAGTGGCTCAGTGGGTTGAGCGTCCAATTTCAGCTCAGGTCATGATCTCACGGTCTGTGAGTTCGAGCCCTGCATGGGGCTCTGTGCTGACAGCTCGGAGCCTAGAGCCTGCTTCAGATTCTGTGTCTCCTTCTCTCTCTGCCCCTCCCCGACTTGCACTAAGTCTCTCAAAAATAAATGAATGTTAAAAAAAAATTTTTTTTAACAAAGTAAAAAAAATAAAATCTTAGAAAAAAAAAAGAAAAAGAAATGAGGGAGTGAGATTGGGACCAGATAGTGGGAGGGGCCTGAACATGAGGCTGAAAAGTGAGTATTTTGATTTGAAATGAAGGCAATGTCTCAGAATCCTTCAAATGGGCTGGAAGACAGCTTTACCAGTCTAACCAATTACCTCTTCTTTTTGGCCTCATCTCTGAGCATACCTCTTCCAGCCAAGAGGTAGATCATGCTGGGTGATTCGCCACAGGATATCCGTGCTCTGTTACCACGCGGCATTGCCAGGCAGTCCTACGAGCTCCACCATTTCCTCCTGGAGAAGAGACATGAAATCACTGAAGCACGGCCTAGCTTTTAATTGAAGTTGGCCCTTCGGGGTAACACACTAGCTGTCTCTTGGCACCTTAGTGAGAGGAGGTTCATATGCTAACATTACCGTTGCAGGTAGAGATTGCACGTAGTAGGTGCAGTGAACCCAGGGACCGTTTGAGGTCTAGGTGTCCTGGGCTAGTCCGTGATGTGACTGAACCACCAGAAGCAGCATTACACTTCAAATTTGAAAAACTGAGGCAACTGAGGTCTCACTGGAAAGAATTCAGAAGATCACGAGTGAATATTAACAGGGCCCTTCATGTGAAATCCTTCATCATTGTTTTTGAGTCATATTATACTTGGTTTTTGTGGATGTCTCTAGCTAAAGAGAAACTTCAGAAGTGTTTCCCCCAGTGGTTGGCCCTACACACAGGGCTTTGGCAGACTTTCCTGGAACAGGGCATTAGTTAATGACTGCTCCCCACTCTACCCCTGACCAGTGCCTGAAGGCTGCTTTACCGTATCTTGTGCTTGATTTTTTTTTTTTTTTTCTGGTTCATCATTAGATCCCCGGGAGGTGGGGAAAGCTGTTCTGAAGGAGCGTGGGTCCAACTCAGCTCGCTGTGGGGCCCAGGCGGCGGTGATCCCAGCACAGATGGGGTTGTGGGCGAGTCTGCCAGGCTGCTTCTAGAAGGCGGTGCAGGGTAATACACAGGGCTCAGGCTCCAGAGCCAGCAGACCCAGCTTTGAGCCCCCACTCCACCATCAACTCCACCTTGTTGCATGAGTGGCCTCAGGAATCCTCAGTGTTGTTACCGGTATTTGTGAAACAGAGGCAGTCAAATCTGTGTTTCAGAGGCGTTTTTACCGGTTAGATGTGTAAGTGCCTAGCACAGTTTCTAGATGCATAAAATATTGAGCGAATGGTAGATATTTGTATTATTATTGTGCTTAAAGCTTTGGAGAATGGGAACTGAGGCCCAGAGTGTCTTCAGAACTTAAGAAAAGCAGAACTTTTTTTTTGGGGGGGGGGGTTGTCTGGTGCTGGCAGAGTGACCAGGAAGCAGTGGAGTTCAAGCCCCTCACCCCGTGACCTGCTGCGTGACTCTGGCCCACCCCAGAGACAGAAGAGTCGGCCCAGCCTGGAAAAGTAGGGCTGTAGCCCCCCATTGTTCTTTAAGAAGTTAATGAGCCTTTCTGCCAACTCCCTGAGAGGAGAAGAGAAGAGAAGTGGGGGAGAAATCGGCAGCCCTCTCTACTATTTATTTTTCAAATGTATTCTTTTACATAATGGCCAGCAGTGGCTGGTTGGTTGGTTATTGGGGCTGATGTTCCATAGCTGGGAAACCTGTACAGCTGATAGATTGAGAGTCACTTTTTCCAGATACAGACTGCTCCTTACAGGTGCCTAGTACAGCCCTTGCTGATTACCCAGAACAAGAGGACTTCCAAAAGTTAGCCTGGTTAAGGTAGACCCCTGAGATGGTGTTCATTATGACACTAGCATTCTCCCTATTTTCGGTTAGATTTTCAGTAACGAAAAATAATAGAGTTTGCTTTTTAAAAGAGCTCAGCCTCAGAGGAGATCTAAATCCAAGCTTCAGTAGATACTTTCTCCATTTACCAGTTAAAAGTCAAAGCTCTCGTTGTTATCTTAACAATGCCCGATAGAATAGGGGTGTAATAAAAGTTTAACTGAAAAGCTATACATAAACAAAACATTTAAAATATAGGTCAGGAATGGGAAAATCACCTACATCTCTCTACATGTTGTTAACCTCTGTTAACATTTGATGTATATCCAGATTTGGGGTCTTAATATATTTACTGATTTATAATTTGTTTTTTTTACCTAATTACTGCATTTTGTGGGTATCTTACCATGGCAGTGTCTGTAAGATCCAGATTCAGATCTGAATTCTGAGAGGCATAGTATTCTGTTACGTGGCTATATCACAGGGCTGGTGTGTTGGCTGTTGCTTCCAACTGTTCTCCCGTTGTTAGACACTGTGCAGGGTACCTTCCATCTGCCCTTCGGGGATGTTCCCTACCCTTCTCCACCTGCCTGTGTGCCCCAGAAGGTGGATCTGTATGGACTGTATCACCAGGCCAAAGAAATCTTGGGTTGGCTGTGTCCTCCTACTGAAGACCAGCTGTCCCCCGAGGGACCTTTCCCAAAAGCTGCTCTCTCTGGGTTCTGATAACTAGTTCCTCCCCTTCACGCTTCCAACCTGAGACTCCTGGCTGTGACTCACTCTCTCCCTTGTTTCTCTCTTCCCTTGTTGCTTTCTCTCTCTGTTACACTCTCTCCCTACCCTACCCCATCCCTTTATTGGGGCACCTGGGTGGCTCAGTCGGTTAACCTTCTGACTCTTGGTTTCAGCTCAGGTCATGATCTCAGGTTTGCGAGATCAAGCCCCTCAGTCCATGATCTCACAGCTTATGAGGTTTATGAGATCGAGCCCCTCGGCCCACACTGTCACCATAGAGCCTGCTTGGGATTCTCTCTCTCCCCCCTCTCTTTCTTAGTCCCTCCCCCACTCACTCTCTCTCTCAAAATAAATAAATATTTTAAAAATAATAATAATAGGGGCGCCTGGGTGGCGCAGTCGGTTAAGCGTCCGACTTCAGCCAGGTCACGATCTCGCGGTCCGTGAGTTTGAGCCCCGCGTCGGGCTCTGGGCTGATGGCTCAGAGCCTGGAGCCTGTTTGAGATTCTGTGTCTCCCTCTCTCTCTGCCCCTCCCCCGTTCATGCTCTGTCTCTCTCTGTCCCAAAAATAAATAAACGTGAAAAAAAATAAAAAAAAAAATAATAATAGTCCCTTTATTAAGCTCCTTTGGTCGCCCCGTTTGAATGTGCCGTCTTTTTCCTGAGAGGACCCTGAGTGATACCAACATTTTTAAGCACTGTTTCTGTCAAGCGTAAGCAAGCATAGATGGCTGTGTGCTGGAGCAGTAAACATGGCTCGTGCATGTAAATTGTAAATTAATCTTCATTTGCAGATGAGCTAGAAGGTGTGGATATTCAGGGTGCTGGGAAACAGGAGAAATGCATCATCTAACTTGAAGCCTGTCTCCCCTCCAACTGTAGGGAAGAAGCCCGTTCTTTCCGTAGAGCTGTGGCGGGTGTCGTCAGCGTTTCAGCTGTGTGCCCCAGAATCACCGTCTCCTAGATGTATTTCCATTCTCTGTCTCTGCTCGGCGCACATCCTCTGCACCCACGAGTGCGCACCGTAGCAGCGGCAGCAATTAACGTCTGAAATAAAGACCTCGCAAGAAGAACAAAAATAACTTTCTGGTCAGATTGTGGCTTGAATGTGTATAGTCTTTGGGGTCAGATAGGTCTCTCACATAACTGCCTTTGAGTGGGACTGAAGTTTATGAAAGAGAAAACCACAGAAGGCTGCTTGTCTACTTAGCATAAACATTTGAGTAATTTAAAACTTGGCTGAAGGCTTAAGTGATAAATGTGTGTTTTGTAATCAGCGTTCATAAATATTAAACAAGTGGGAAAGGGGTAAAGAGCAGGGACGACGTGCTTTGTATACATTTTGTACAAACTGAGAATAATTTCTGGCCAGGGATTTGGGGAATGGCCTGGTTTCATCTGAAATGGTAGCAGAGGGGACCCTTGGCTCTCGGATCCCTCGGTGAGAAAAGGGGCAGGAGCAGGGAGGGCGCCCTTCCAGGCCGGGTCCCTGGCCCGCCCCACCCTTCCCGGCAAACTGTCCAGTTGGAGGCATGATGTCATCAAGAGACAAGCTGATTGGTTCAACTCCACAGAGGCTTTGGTTGCTTTTAACCCTTGAGGGTTGGGTGTGCTAGGAGAAAAAGAACTTAGATATAAAATAAAGAGATTTGAGCTTGAGTTTCTGCTGACTGTGGCTAAACTTTCCTCCACACCCGGAGTCTGCAGTTTGTATTGTTCTTTAGTATGTAAACAAGCATGCTGTATAGTCTTTTTGCTGAGCCTGGCCAGCCCACTCTAGACAAGAATGTGATACTCCTACGTCTGGGGACAGATTGGAGCCTGGAGTGTCTAAGTTGCTTCCTGGTGCACACAGGAGTCACAACTTTTATCCTAGAACCTCGGAATTTGCCTTGGTCTTAAGTGGTCTGGTATGATTGAGAGCTTTTTTTTGTTTTTTTTTTTTTTTGTAATATTAAAAATAATCTCACTTATTTTTTAGGCAGTCCTGAATCAATAGTTTTGCCTTTCTGTCTGATAAATTCAAGTGATTTTTGTTAGCCCAGATTTGAAAATACATATATGGGCATTTCCATGGCCACACCATACATAGCGGTGTGAGTAAGCCAGAGTTAGTCCTGGCTCTGCAGTTAGTGAGGAGAGGACTGGTGTGCCCAACCCCCCACCCCCACCCCAAACAGCTCTTGGTGACATCATGCCTCCTAGTGGACAGCTTGCCGGGAAGGGTGGGTCGGCTGGCACCTGGCCTGGAAGGGCGCCTCTCCCTGTGGCTGCCACTTCATTTAGCACAGGAGTCTGGGGAGGCCTGGCTTTTATCTGCTCTGTCCTCATTTCCATGCTTTCCTCTCCTCTCCAGCTTTCTCCCTCCCTGCGTTTCCTACCTTTTTACTCCTGTTTCTTTTCTTTTTTTTTTTTAATCTCCTTGTTTCCCCTCTGTTCTTTCTTCCCTGTTCATCTATGACCTTTCCAGTCTTTTACTTTCTTCCTCTTTACTTTCCTCATGTACCGTTCCTTTTCATTCTTTATTCTTCCTGGTGGCGTCAAGGAGAGGCCTTTCCCCAGCTTTCTCCACCTGAAGGATTCTTCTTTTCTCTTTTTTAACAGCTGTGCCAGTGTTAACTCATGTTTCCATTCTACAGAGCATTTTACTGCCTGTAGTGTTAGCTCACTTCTTTCCCCATCCGCCACCGAGCCACGCTGTCCGCCCCCTGTCCTTTCATAAACATTCTGGTGGTATTTACCCCCTTCAGGACAGCACCATCAAGGACCAGGTAGGGATTTGTGGTTATTTGTGAAATTGCCAGAAGATGAGAATTCCCCCTCTTTCCTCTTTTTTGTTTCCTTATGCTTGGTTTTTTAAATTTTTTTTTTTATTTAAAGTTTATTTATTTTAAAAGAGGGCACAAACAGGGGAGTTGGAGAGAGAGAGGAAGAGAGAGGACCCCAGGCAGACTCCTTACTGTCTGTGCAGAGCCTGACGGCAGGGCTCGAACCCACAAACCTTTGAGTTCATGACCTGAGCTGAAATCACAAGTCAGATGCCCAACTGACTAAGCCACCCAGGTGCCCCACGTTTTGTTGTTTTAAACATCAGACCAAAAGCTTAGTTGACAGTGAATGTCGGTGAATATATGAGAAGAATTTGATCTTTATGCCAGTGCATACAAATGCTGAGAATCACAGAAACATTTTCTGAGACATTCTTTATATACTTTGCTTCTGCTCTTCCTTCTTTTTTTTTTTTTCTAGTAATGGCATCAGTTGGATACAGACTATTTTGTATAATTTAGGAAATAGTAGTTAATCTTATATTCTCAGCAGTTGTGTTTGAGAATCAAGTAGAGGTATTTTCATATAATCAACAATAATACATAATTGAAGTGTATTTTTATGAGAAGTTTCCATTCATTCAACTAATTTGTTGACTACCTGCTAAGCTGCAGGTACTAGTCTAAGCCCTGGGGGTGAGCAATGAACAAAATAGACAACATCCCTTCTCCTTCTGTAACTGACATTCTAGAAAGCTGGGGGGGGGGGGGGGGGAGAGAAGACAGTAAGTAAAATTGTAGTATGCTAGCTGGGGATAAGAGTGCTAATGAGAAAAATAAAGCTAAGAGGAAGGATAGAGCGAGATGGGGGTGAGGCTGCGGGGGAGGGGCCCTTGGACAAGGAGGGGTGGGGCCAGGCATGAGTTGAGCTGTCAAGCTGCTTTCTGTTAGTGATTAATTTCTCCTGTCAGACAAATTTGAGATTCCATTCTACACTTACATTGTCTTACAAATATATCTTACCACTTGACTTTTACTTTTTTCTTTTTTTTTTTTTTTTACATTTTTTTGTTAATGTTTATTTATTTTTGGGACAGAGAGAGACAGAGCATGAACGGGGGAGGGGCAGAGAGAGAGGGAGACACAGAATCGGAAACAGGCTCCAGGCTCTGAGCCATCAGCCCAGAGCCCGACACGGGGCTCAAACTCATGGACCGCGAGATCGTGACCTGGCTGAAGTCGGACGCTTAACCGACTGCGCCACCGAGGCGCCCCATTGACTTTTACTTTTAACTTCCTTTCGCTTTCTTTTTAGCCACTCTTGCCACCTGCTTCTTTTCTCATCTTGTTTTTTTTCCCCTCTGCCTTTTTTTTCCATTAATTTGTGTTGAGTGACTTCTTATATGTGTACACATAGAAGCCTATGTACATACATGTATTTCTTAAGCTATCAAATGAAATCTGAATCTGTAAGAATTTCCCAAACTTGATCATTGTCCTTGTTGTCATCCTGGGCAAGGATCATTGAGTGCGTGGTGAAAGAGAGATTGGGTTCTAGGACACTGTCTTAGGAAATCCATTCCATGGGTGCGTCACATGCTGAAAGCAGAAATAAAATCTAAAAACCAGGATTATAAAGCAAGGAGAAGGAAATTGAAAATTATTTAGACCAGCTGATGGCCAGGAATCTCGAATACAGAAATCCTGTGCGAGAAGTACAGATGACTAGGTAGTCAAGGGGTCAGGGCAGGTGAGTCTGAGTATCAGCACCATCGTTTTTGGAACTAAGAAATGGTGCCGATTCCCTGAAAGACTTCTTAAAGGCTGAAGGCCTGATGAATCTGAAATGCTTCTTCTTGGTAGTCAAGCCCACAGGTTCCAGACAGATAATTGGTATCAGTTAGAGAGGGAGATGCTGGTGGCCTCTGATCCAGGGTGGATTAGGGAGGTTGGTGTAGAGGGAGCTTCATAGACACCAGGTATGGAGGTCATCTTTATGAGCATATGTGCACATAGGTGTGTATGTGTGGGTGTGGGTTCTGTGTTATTCCAGATGGTGAATTATATTACCTCTGGCATGTCCGGCTGGAGGTGGAGGATGCCTCTGTTAGCCTTGTCCAGGGACTGTGGCTGCCTGGTTAGTGAATGGGTAGTGCATGGGGGCTTGGGTCCGGTTCGGGTCAACATGCCAGGCATTGCAATGCCTCTGTCTGGTCTGGCCGTGCTCCTGCCCATCTGACCTGCTGGCTGCTTTAGCCCTCATCATCTGTGGCTCACACAGAGCCCCGTGAAGTATAGCGAAACAAGCTGGCTTCAGTCTGTTCTCCCAGGACAACAATATTTCTGTGTTTTTGCCTC
Source organism: Acinonyx jubatus (assembly GCF_027475565.1). Classification (NCBI taxonomy): domain Eukaryota; kingdom Metazoa; phylum Chordata; class Mammalia; order Carnivora; family Felidae; genus Acinonyx; species Acinonyx jubatus. Next base: position 116,507,605 of record NC_069385.1, on the reverse strand, counting down.
CATGAAATGAATAGGCCTCCGAGAAGTTTAATTTGTTTAGAGATGTGCTGTGTGGTCAGAGTGGCAGCTAAGTAATTACCTGGTCAGAAAGTGAGGGACAGGCTTTTCGATTATAGAAGACTGTAGGAAAGCAATTAATCTGGACCTCACCTGCAACACAGAGCTCTTTCCTGTACCCCAGTGTTGCACCAGCACCCTCAAAGGTGTGCTCTCTGATTGCAGCTCTTTGTTTTTGTGGATGGCTGCCCTCTTTGCCTAGGGTTTCTTCACTTCTCTTTGTCCTGCTTTTTCCCATAGATGTTCCCTTTTGATTCCTCCAGGGGAGTAGCCAGTGGGTAAGAAGAATGTTTGTGGCCCGGAGATTGTGGGCAGGGCGGAGATGCTGAGCAGTCTTTCTCAGGCATCTTGTTCCGTCTTCCTCACGCGTTCTAATGACCCAGTCTCCGGCACCACAGGGCCCACCTGTCCATAACTCACGGCAGCATGTTTATTTGTCTGGACAGGTGGAAAACTGCCTAAGCTCACTAGGGGCCTACAAATGACAATTTGTCTGGCAGTTTGTTCTTGCCTGTCCTGATTTAAACAACCAGGAAGCCATCGTAAACTCGGTTGAAATGGTGTGGTTTGTGTAAATGTTCCGGTTCCTTTCTACTTTGGAACTAGTTATTTTCAGCAGAGCTGCCCCAGAACCCTTGGGAGTGCCTTGTCTCTGTTAGGCAGTCCTGGATTTTGCTGCCAGGGAATAGCTTCCCTCACTGACACTCCTAGGGTGGATGACGCTGGAAAAGTTTATCTCCAGGGGCTGGCTGAGCCTCTTTGCTGACCCAGAGGATAGGAGGGAACACCAAGGAAGCTGGGGTGTGGTGGCAGAGGAGTGCGCTTCAAGGGTAGGAGTTACCAGAACGTTTCCAAGGTGTTGACCTGTGCTCTGGGAGGGAATAGTTGTCTTAAACAGCCTTCATATCTAACTGCATGTAGATGTTCAGGCAAAGCCAACCCTGGAAATGGAATTTTTATACACTGGGGATTTTTTTTTAAAGTTATAACATCCAGTATTATATGGCTGAAATTTAAAAGGTACCAAAGAATATATAATTTTGTAATGCCTCCCTCTCTGTCCTCCAGACACCCAGTTCCTTTCCTGAGTTTTTGAGTATCCTTCTAGAAGTATTTGGTGCATTCATAAGCATTGTAAACATGTTAAGTGTTTTTCTTCCTAAGACAAGAGGTGCCATATTCTACACACTGCTCTGAACCTTGCTTTTTTCGTTTGATAATGTATTTTTGAAAATCATTCTAATTAAGTACGTAGTGTTTCCTTTTCTCTTTTGTATTTCATAGTATTCCACAGTATGGTTATACTTAATCATTTATTTTAAAACTTTTGTCTACATGGATATTTTGGATGTTACTAAGTTTTTCGTAATTATAAATAATACTGCAGGGCGCCTGGGTGGCTCAGTGGGTTAAGCCCACTTCAGTTCGGGTTGTGATCTGAGCTGACAGTGCAGAGCCTGCTTGGAATTCTCTCTCCCTCTCTTTCTCTCTCTCTCTCTCTCTCTGCCCCTTGTGGGATTCTCTCTCTCTCTTTCTCAAAAATTAATTAATTAATTAAAAGTAAATAAATAAAAGTTTTAAAATATGTACATAAGTAATGCTGCAATTCATATCCTTACACAAAGTCATTTTAAGATAAATTTCTGGAGGATAAACAGCTGTGTTAAGGGTTTATGCATATTAAAATTACTCACAACATCTGAAGAGAGCCTGTTTCTTCACACCTCACCGATGGGAGGGGGGGTGGTCGATGGGAGGGGGGGTGGTCGGCTCTTTAATCTCTTTGTGGTTAATAGATAGGTAATGTTATCTTGATAAAGTTTTAAAGTGGGTGTCTCTTTTATTATGTGTGAGGTCAGCATCATTTCATATGTTTAAAAAAAAACTTTTCTTTTCTGGGTTGTACTTACTCCTTTGCTTTTTCATCCCTCCATTCCTTCCTTTCTTTTTTTTTTTTTTTTGTTGTTGATTTTATCTCTTTCTTTGAATTTGTAGAAACTCTTTATGTTTGAAAAAATTAGCCCTTTACCTATAAATATGAATTGTCTTTTGGCTTTGTTTATGGTTTAACAAAATTTTTTAATGTTTATTTATTTTTGACAGAGAGACACAGACAGAGCATGAGCGGGGGAGGGGCAGAGAGAGAGGGAGACACAGAACCCGAAGCAGGTTCCAGGCTCTGAGCTGTCAGCACAGAGCCCGATGCGGGGCTCGAACTCACGAACCCTGAGATCGTGACCTGAGCTGAATCAGATGCTTAACTGATTGAGCCGCCCAGGCATCCTGTTATTGGATGGGATTTTAAAAATTATTATCGAGATATTATTGACATACAACATTGTGGATTTAAAAAAAAAATTTTAATGTATGTTTTTGAGAGAGAGAGAGAGTATGAGCATGCGCACGCACGCACACACACGCGCGCGCGCGAGAATGAGACACAGAATCCAAAGCAGGCTTCAGACTCTGAGCTGTCCACACAGAGCCTGATGCGGGGCTTGAACTCATGAACCGTGAGATCATGCCCTGAGCCACCCAGGTGCCCCAATGGATTTTTTATTAACATGCAGAAATTTAAAATTTTGTATAGTTGAATCAGTCTTTTCTTTAATGACTTCTGGATTTTGCGTCCTAGTTAAAAAGACCTTCCCTACTCAGATTAAGAAAATCATCATTTTCTTATTTTCTTTTAGGACTTTTATTTTTCAGGTCTAAATCTTTGTTTCTTCTGAAATTTGTTTTTATATAACAGGTGATAAGCATCCTGTTGACTTATTTCCATACTTTGGCTACTGTGAATAGTGCCACTGTGAGCATGGGGATGCATAAATCTCTTCAAATATTATTCCTTTGGATATAATATATTGAATATTATATTGAATATTATTTCCTTTGGATACAAATCCAAAACTGAAATTGCTGGATTATATGGTAATTCTATTTTTAATTTCTTAAGGAACCTCCATACTGTTTTCCACAGTGGCTGCACCAGCTTACCTCCCCATGAGCAGTGGGCAGCATCCCCTTTTCTCCATATCCTCACCAGCACTGTGGTCTCTTTTGATGACAGCCACTCTTACAGGTGCACTCACTGTGGTTTTGACTTGCATTTCCCTGATGATGAATGATGTTGAGTATCTGCTCATGTACCTATTGTCCATTTGTGTGTCTTTGGAAAAATGTCTCTTCACATCTTTTGCCCATTTTAGATTGAGTTGTTTTGATTTTGGTTTTGGTTTTGATTTTGGTTTTTTGCTTTTGTCTTTTGCTATTGAGTTGTAGGAGTTCCTTGTATATTTTGGACATCAACTCCTTATCAGATATGCGGTTTTCAAATATTTTCTCCCATTCCCTAGGCTGCCTTTCTGTTTTCTTGATGGTTTCCTTCACTATGCAGAAGCTCTTTAGTTTGATATAGTCCCATTTGTTTATTTTTGCGTTTGTTGTCTTTGCTTTTGGTGTCAAATCCGAAAAATTGCCAAGATCATACATCTTGCTGATTTTTAGCAACTATTTCATCTAGCCCACTATTGGATTCAGTTTTCCAGGTAAGGAAACTGAAGTTTTAAGAGTTGAAAGGACTTGCTTAAAGTGTTAGAGTTGATAAATGAGGGAGACCGGTTGGAGCTACAGCTTCTAAGTCTTAGTAAGATCGAATTTAGAATATAGGTAAATGGAATTTTTGTTTTCACATTAATTCACAGTTACTTTTCAATTCCTCTTGTTTCGACCCAATTTATTACAACACTGTCTTACATTTCCCCCTAACTCCAGAAAAATATTGTGTCATTGTATATAAAGGAAAATGATTTGAGAGAAGGACTCCTAAGAGAAAGCATGAGTTTTTCTTTTCACTATTAAGGCCCAAAGGATTTCTTCCCCTTCTCACCATCCCAGATGGGGAACTGTTAGGTTTTGGTTCTTTTCTGCTTTTGTTTTCGCTTTGTGTGACTTGCAGAGCAATGTGGTGATTTCAGGCAAATTCTCAAATTAAGAAATGGGAAGAAATCTGAGTCACCATGTCATCCACCTGCATTATGGACAGTCACTTCCATGTTCCCTAAAAGTGAATTTCTGGCTTCTTCCTGGAAACTTCCAAGTGACTGCCTTTGCGGTCCGCCATTGCTTGTATGAAATCTCAGAAAATCCTTTCTCATTTCCAGCTCAGATCGGTGACTTCCACCTCCTCAATTCTGGTTCTACCTTGAGGGTCATGCACACTGTCCTGCTAAACAGTCATTCCCCTATTTAAAGCTGCAGTTCTGGGGGTGCCTGGCTGGCTCAGTAGGTTAAGCGTCCTACTTCGCTCAGGTCATGATGTTACAGTTTGTGGGTTCAAACCCCGTGTTGGGCTCTGTGCTAACAGCTCGGAGCCTGGAGCCTGCTTCAGATTCTGTGTCTCCCTCTCTCTATCTCCCCTTCCCCCACTTGTGCTCTGTGTCTCTCTCTCTCAGAAATAAATAAATATTAAAAACAAAACAAAACGGTTTAAATCTGCGGTTCTGTCCTCTTGCCCTCAAACCTTCGTGTTTCATTGCCAGGCACCCCAGTTCTTCTCCTTTTCCTCAGATGACTTGTTTTCAAACTGCATCTGTCCTGGCCGTTGATGCATCCAGGTCACCAAGTCCTCCTGAAGTCGTATGACTTCATTACAGATTGCATTATACGGCATGATGAGATTTTACTTGCCACATGGCTCCTGATAATGCTTCATCAAGGATTGTGATTGCCTCCTTAGTCTCCTGAAAAATTAAAGGGATGAATCTGTCAGTGAGCCCAAATCAAGGACTGTATGCATGACCCCTCCAGAGCCCCTACACCCCTATCAGGAGGCCTTATGGAAAGCTGTTCTCTGAAGGGACTGAGAGCTGCATGTTGCCCTGGGAAGCTTCTGCCTGTGCCTCCTGCCTGGGAGACGCAGCTGAGCCTCTCCCCTGTGCTTTTTGGCAGAATCAATGTAGGTCTTTCCTGCACCCCCTTACAGAACAATGCCTGTGACTGCTGTCCACTTACCAGCCAGAATCATTCTGCTCTGGATCCCTGAGCCTTTCTTAGGCATTGTTTAGCAGGTACAAGATTCACCCTGCCCTTAATTTGCAAGTAAAGATGCTTTTATGCCAATTTTTCAGTTAAAATCAGTAGGATAGATGGGGACTGGGAGAGCCTATTTTGTATAAATGACCCCTAGCCAGTCCCCGTAAAGAGTGTTTCAAGCCCAGGGTGCCTGGGTGGCTCAGTAGATTAAGCATCTAACTTTGGATCAGGTCATGATCTCATGGCTCATGAGTTCAAGCCCCACATTGGGCTCTGTGCTGACAGCTCAGAGCATGTAGCCTACTTCAGATTCTGTGTCTCCCTCTCCCTCTCTCTCTCTCTCTCTCTGCCCCTCCCTCATTTGCACCCTATCTCTCTCTCCTTCAAAAATAAAGAAACATTAAAAAATTTTTTTTGAGTGTCTCAAGCCCTCACTCGCCCTTGACTCTGAAGTCTTCCTCTTCTTCCCTCCTGTGTCAGTCACCGTGTTTCTTCCCACAGCCTCTGCTCTTCCATTCCCACCCCTCTCCCCGTATCACCTCAGTAGCTACCTCCTCAAATATCCTCCTGCTTACCTTTGGGCTTCTCCTCTAGTCCTTCTTACTTGTGGCTGCTTTTTCATGATCTGAAATATTTTGTATTACCTCCCCTGACTAAAAACTACCTTTGGTCCCTTATGGCTCCAGTATAGAGTTTACATTCTTTGGCCTAGAGCTCCTGGGTCTCCAGAGAATGGCCCCAGGGTCAGCTTCTATACCTGGCTTTCTCTCCTATCTTCTACTCTTATTTTGTCTGGCTCCAGGCAGTTCCTTTACCCACGATTTTCCTCTACACGTTGGTTTATACCTTTTTTCTTGTTGGCATGGCTTTCTTGATTTCTTTTTGTTGAAATTCCACCCATCCTTAAAGGCTTGCTCAGTCATTCATTGAACACATTATCGAGAGCCCATTGTATGGCAAACGTTGAGCTAGGTGCTGGGTGTACGGAAGGGACACAGTAAACAAACATCCAGCTTTTGAGGGACTTAGAGTCTAAACGGAGAGACAGATAGTAAACAAGTACAAACAAAAAATATTTCACAAAGATAAGTGCTCTCAAAGAAGCATATAGTACTCTGGGGGGTGGGGGAGAGGGTTGGGGACAGGCCCCATTTGGATTGAAGGAGTTAGGCTGGTGAGTGGTGGGGACCAGAGGGTCCAGTCCCTGCTGCAGACCTTCCTGCCAACACCTCACGATTACAGAGGCGGCCCCCCTTTGGCTGTGGACTCCTCAGCCCCGACTCCTCAATCCTGAGCCCTACTCAGTGATTGGCACTATGGGCATTGCTGATCTTGTTTTTTCTTGCATGGTTTGTCTCCCTAATCAGATTAGAGACATTTCAAGGGTAGTAATAATGGTTCATTTCTGCAAGCCCTCAGGTTTCCCTTCCCAGAATGGGCACTTGGAAATGTGAGCCAGTGGTCAAGGATCTCAGATGTTGGAGGTCCTGAGTCCTTAAAATGCCCTATTCACTCCAAAGAGCTGAAGGTTTGAATTGCTAAAGACCTTGCCATGCTCGGGCATAGATATCGTTCTTTTTCTTCTTGAGGGAAATATAATAATTAAGTCCTTCTCCATCTCACCCTTAAATTTTGAATTTGATTTTCTTTTTCATTCTCTAGTAACATATAATAGCCCTTATGCACCATAACTGAAGGATTCTAGAAAATATGTGGTATAATTTTGCTTCACAAATGAGAGCATAGAAGTTTATGGATTTCAGGAGAGGTTTATTGCTAATGTTTTGTGGATTTCTCAATTTGATAGTTAAGGCCCCTCCCCTTAATTTTTTTTAAGTTGAAAATGTTTTACTAAAACATCCTGATTTGGAAAGGGAGGGTTGAATTTGACATTTAAATGCCAGTGTAAGTTTAAGCTAACTCCATTTACTGCCTGCCCTCTTATACATAAAAGAGTTAACATTTATAAAAAAATATTGAAAAGAGAAGCCCCCTTGGAAATGTCACAGTATTACAACACTTTCTACTTTCAAGTAGCATATATATGTCAAGAACAAAAATAGGTTTGGTCCATTCTTGGCCCTTAATCCTTTAAATTAGACTGGGAAGAGGAAAGAACCAAACCAGATATGGGATATTTTGGTGAAAATATCAGCTTCTGCCCAGGTAGCTCCATCTGTCCCCGTAGGTCTCCAGAAGGACTTGCTGCGGTAGAGTGAATGCGTAACTAAACAAATCCTTAGCTGGGTCCATGTGTTTCAAGCCATTACAGGCTTTATAGGCACTTATTCAATAGAGCAGAAGAGTTAGTTAGCATCTCTGACTTATATGAATGCTGGTGGAATTGATTTGGCTAAAGCGAAAATTTCTTGAAGTCTATTTTTTAAAAATCAGAAATATTGCTGCTGATCTAGAAATAAGGTCCTTGATGAGTCCTCCCCTGTTGGGGTATTAACCCAGAGATCTGGCCATGCTCCAGTTCAGATAATGCTGTTTCTCTGTGCTAAATTCCTCCTGAAGGTTCAATTAGATTTGGCCTTTATTCATCCTGGGCAATGACTGGAAAACTGCCAATTTCTAAGGCCAGAGCTTAGTGGTGGACGCATTTGTTTCACTGCTGACAAAGATTTCAATGTAAAATGTCCCAGGCCCTTGAGGATGGAAAAGGAGACCGATCTCAATGAAGCACAAGCTTATTGGCCCTCGTGCTGTGATGCGTTAACGTCTCTCTGTGCTCTGGAAGGGGTTCCTTGCCAGGATGGACCTGAGCAGGCTGGAATTTGCTGCCTATTCAGACCCCATTCCTGGGAGACAGGTCCACTAATGAGGTGTTTTATTTGAAGTCACCAGTGGTGTTAACACCCGCAATTCCTTTGGTCAGTGATTACACAAAGCAACATTTACTGGGTCTTAACATGGCTTGTGGAAAATGCCACCTGCATTTGGGGAGCATTGTGTACCCCTACCAAGTTTGTGGCTATGCTCTTTACTGGATTTAGCTTAGACAATGCTTCCTACTTGGATTAATTAAAATATATTTCCAGGTGTTTGTAGGCTCTGGCATTACTTGGGTCATTGCATCATTTGCTACGTTTTATGTCCTGTGGCAATTGTGTCTATATTTCTTCAGTGTTGAGCTATTAAAGGAAACACAACTTCATAAATCTGAGGTGAGGTTGGTTAGAAACAATCAAATCTACAAAGGTGAGGGCTCCATGTTCAAGGAAAGGAATCCTGAGCTGAGTGTGTGATTGACAACTGTGAAATCACCAAAGGACTGCATAGGCCAGTCACAGCCTTGTTCCTAAATCCTAGCGTAACGAAGTAAAACACAGATGCAGAAACTTAGGAAACCACTCGCTTTATCCAGGTGATAAGCCTGTGGGACTCATTACCCTGTGAGTGGGTGGAATACGTTGACTTGGGAACTGTCTCACTAGGAGTAACAGTCAAAAAGGCACAAGCTGGCCTCCCTGGAGTCCTGTTCCCAGCCACAGTGCCAGTGGCTGTCCAGGCTGGCTGAGAGTGTGTGCTTTATCAGCAGGTACTTATTAGATGCCAACTATGTGTCAGGCACTGTGCTAGATATTGGGTGCACGGGGTGCAGATAAAGGACACAGTTCTTTCTCTTAGCTTCCTTGAAGGACATCAGGGGTGGCTCCTGAGTTCTGGATAAGGAGGGTTTGGGGACAGCAGTCTGATTGGAAGTAGGGCTAGGTCTTAATGATATGCTTCACTGTTTTTACTTAAGTTTTATGTGTTAGATTAACAAAAATAGTTTGGTTATTTTTTTTTTTTTTTTAAGTTTATTTAGTTATTTTGAAAGAGAGAGCAGGGGAGGGGCAAAGAGAGAGAATCTCAAAACAGGCCCTGCACTGCCAGCATGGAACCCGACTCGGGGCCCAAACCCATGAACCATGAGCTCATGACCTGAGCCAAAATCAAGAGTCAGACGCTTAACTGACTGAGCCACCCAGGCGTTGCCAAAAATAGTTTCTAAATATGCTTTTATTTATACCTTATGTGAGACTAAGAAAATGTTAGTTGTTTATATGTAAAAGAATATTTTCTTTGGGTTTGCCTGGCAGGGGACTATTGAGATTGTTAGGTAGGTAAATGTGCCCCAGCCCCATGGTATCCCTCCCTGAGGCTGCCATCGCTGAACTCCCGTTTCCACCTGTGTAATCTTTTTTTTTTTTTTAACTTTAAAAAAATATTTATTTTGAGAGCATGAGAGGGAGAGGGGCAGAGAGAGAGGGAGAAAGAGAATACTAAGCATGCTCCACACTGCCAGCATGGAGCCTGACACGGGGCTCGATCTCATGAATGGTGACAATCTGACCTGAGTCGAAATCAAGAGTCAGCTGCTTAAGTGACTGAGCCACCCAGGTGCCCCTCCACCTGTGTAATCTTAATGCCATGTTGACATATGGGTCTTAGGGTAGTTTTTTTCGTTTTACCAAGTTCTCTTTACCGAGGCTCTTCAAGCCTGGCTGCATGCTGACCAGAGGTTGCCAGCCTGGGTCTGTCAGAAATCGGCCTCACTTCTTTTCCCAGTTCCACGGTTGATTTGTTGGTGATTTGGGGCAAATTATGGTCATCTCTGGGTAACAGTTTCTCCTCCTGGAAAGTGAAATAAAACCAGAATGTTTCTGCAGGTTCCCCATGGAATCCGGAAGGTCAGTGCTTTGCCTAGGACACATCAGGAGAGTTGTTCAGAAGGCAGGCCTCTCAGAAACACAGTGGTGTCACCGGTGGCTGCCCCACCTCTCCCCACTTGCGTCCTGCTTTGCATTCAGAGCAGGAAAGCTGTTAGCACAAGGCTCATTTAAAACCTCGGTGGAGGAGGTTATCATAGCGTCCTTAATTCTGGTGAGCGGCTCCAGTTTCCCCCTCAGCAGTTGGAGTGATTAAATGTCCTACTCTATCAGGGGAGTACCAATTAAGAACATGGATTTCATGCTGGGTGCTTTCACAGTCTTTGGCTGGTTTGGGCCATAGTCCTGACCCACCTTGGCAGCACCTTGAACTGGGGCATCCGTTGACTGGTTGGACTGACCAGCCAGAAGGGTCTCGGGGCCAGGACTGCTGGCAGGGCTTCACCTGCCCTGTCACAGTCAGCCCCCAGGAGCAGCTAAGATGTTACGCATATTTCCCATGACACCGCCCAGACAGCCACACAGAATGTTTTTGCTTTGAGCCACAATGTTCCTTTGATTCATTGTAAAATGTCTGAGCTGGACAGTTCCCTCAGTAAACTGAGGTCCACGGAGGATGTGACCTACTCAGAGTCTCACAAGACCTTTGACAGCTCCCAGACCTCTGTTGCTTAGCAACGTCTTTGGGACAGAGTGGGCACTGTCGCTCATTGAATAAATGAGCAAACCCAGATCTCCTGGGATTTGTTTGAGTAACAGAGTTCATTTTACCTTTTTTGGTTCAAACCATCAGCATGCCGAATCTCATTTGGGTTCAGTGATTGATCTAGAGTGTTAGAAGATTCCACCTACTTTCTTGAAATAGAGTATCACCCCATGTTGCACATGCCACAGGGAAAGTTTAACCTTCTCGTCACTCTTTTCCCTCATTTGTGGCACTTTTAAGCAGTGGTCCTCAAAGTGTGATCGCAGACCAGCAAGCATCAACTACACGTGGGAACGTGATAGAAATGAGAATTCTCGACTCCTCCCAGACCTACTGAATTTGACTCTCTGGGGGTGGAGCCCAGCAACCAATGGAACAGATGATTCCCTTGCTGCTGAAGTTTGGCAACCACTGCTTTAAGAGCTGTCTCGGCAGGGTTTCCTCCAGTGTGGGGTTGTATAACATTCATAATCAAATAAAATTTAATGTAGGTTTTTTCTGACACATTTAACATATCCATGGTAGTTATTGTGCGAGTGGTAATTAAGCAAATGAAAAGCAGTTCTTATAAATGGCTATTATGAGTATTACCCAGGCAAATCAGGTTTTTATAGTTATTTCCCCATTAGCCAGCTTTCTAGTATCTGACAGTGGCCATGCTGTTGGCAGTTTCCCTCATTACACAGATATACATCCTTCGGACACCCACAGAGACAACACTCATTCATATTTGAAGTCTGGCTCTAATTTCCCAATTGTTGGGGTTCCCTGGGATCATCTATCTTAGGTTGTGTTCTCCCCAAAGCAGGATTTAATGCAGATAGTTTATTTGGGAGGTGATCTCCGAAAGCACTGGTAGGGGAATGGGGTCACGAGAAAGAAAGGAAAGCAATTAAAGGGTTTGTTATCATGGGGTTACCACTCTGAGCCCTGGGGCTCAGCCCCACTGGGAAGCCCTGACAGGTGGCCTCAGTTACCCCACTCGAGGGCGGAGGGAGCTCTGGGGTCTTTACCACCTCCAGTCGGTGTGGGTGAGAGCTGCTCCCTTAGCGGGAAGAGGGGCGGGACATTATCACCCTGGCACTTCCAGTCAACGTAGGGCGTGGGCCTAGAGGGCTCTGGAGGCCAGAGAGGACCCTCAGAGCGCTGCAGGTGCTTGTGGTTGCAGACTGTCCGGTGGACAGGCTCAGAAGTGATGAATGTCGGGAGAATGCGGGCAGGGACTGGCAGCACCTAATGTGCCACCCGTCAGTGGTCCAGGCTGAGGTTTCGCCGGCTTTCCGGGATGCCCCCGCCCTGCTCCTGTGCCGGGAGGGCTTTGTGGAGCACAACCTCTCCCTCTTGGCACTCCAGGACAGACCTGCTCCTGGGGTCCCCGTTCTGGGGGAGTGTGGCAGGGAAGTACCCTGGGGCCTGAAAGCAGCTGCCAAGGACGGTGTCAGGAGTAAGGGAGAGGGTGCTCTGAGAATACTCTGGATCTTAGAGTCTGAGCCAGGGAGAGGGCAGGATGGAGTAAATGAAGAAATCTAGGGCTGTAAGTGGCTGACATTGGGTCTCTGCTCTGATGGAGAAGAAAAGGAAAAGCAGAGGCTTCTGGGCACTGGTAGGAGAAGGCAGAAGAGAAACTTCGACTTCTTGTCAGCAAAGCCTTACATGCCCTTTCCCCCAACCCTGAACAGCACTCTCGTCCTGCCCACCCTTGGGTTTTAGTCTCTCCAGGCTGCAAAGAAGGGTCAGAAGCCAACCAGGCTGAGGAGGGGAGCTGTGTGCCAGGCCCCCCTTTGGGTGGATCTCTTGGCACACTGTGGTGGTTTACCAGGCTGCAGAGGATGGAGGGACCAGAATCTTGCACTCTTACTAAGGTACTCCTAACCTGGTTTTGCTGGGTCCATGATAAGAAAACGAAGGACGACAAGGAGTGTCATGGCCGTGCCCATGATGCTTGTTTGCCAACTGTCTTTATTCTGATTGTGTCCATTCTTTCTTTTTTTTTTTTTTTTTTGGTGCTTCAGTTGTCCTTCATAAAATGAAGGGGATGGTTTTCATGTGAGCTTGAGTTTTTTTGTCCCTTAGTCAAATGTTTTTATTTTGAAATAATCCTAGATTCACAGGGCACTGTGGAAGTAGTACAGGGAGGTCCTTTATTCAGGACCCTTCCCCCAGCTTCTGCCAGTGGTAATATATAACATAACCCTAGAACAATATCAGAACCAGGAAAGTGACGATGACATAATCCACGGACCTTATTCACATCTCACCAGTTTGACATGTGTGTGCAGTTCTGTGCACTTTTATTAGGTGTACATTCGTGTGACCGCCACCATGATCAAGATTGGAACTGCTCTGTCACAAAGCTGTCTCTCATACTTCTGTCATGTTCATTTCTAAAGTCCTTTTTTGGCCCTGATGAAAAGTTGGATAAACATTCCCATTATCCCAATTAGGAGGGAAAATGGCCTGCAAACCTGCTAAGTTTAGGGACCACTGCCCTGTGTCCCCTTGTTTAACTGGGACAGCACAGTGCTCTGCACAGAAGCCATTTTCCTGAGCGAGGCTAATGCCGGGGATGCAGAGAGCTAAGGGTGATAGAGCTCATCTGTGCCTCAAGTTTTATGCCTTTAGGGTTCAGCCTCTGGAGGCTTAAAAGGTTGCTCTGTGTTCTGCCACTTCCCCAGCTCACAAAATCAGTGGAGTATCTCAGCAGGGAGGCAAGAAGCAAGGTTTAGGCCCTCAATTGCCCATCTTACTTAACCTCTCTGAGCCTTCATTTCCTTACTTGCCAAACTGAGAGATTGGTCTGTATCTTCCCATCCTTTGTTTCCATTGACGGGGGCGGGGGCGGGTGGGCAATGGCTGAGTTTACCAGCTGGACTCACTTAGTCCCACTTCTGGGAGCAAAGCATTTTTAAAAAGAAGGTTAGAGGTTTTGTACTTCACAGTTTTGACTAGAGCCATCCTGTTTATTTTCAACTGTGTGGGAGCATATTTGAGATTCTGATGCGTGTGCCTGCACGCAGAGGCACACAGACTTGCACACACATACAGCCTGAGCCCAGAGATATTGGAGAAAAACAGATCCCTCGTTGATCATGGTTACAGTGGGCACTACACTTACTTCAGCCCTTTCTCTACACTAGTTTGTTTGTTGCTCAAGCCTTTGATTCAGTAAGAGCTGGAATCTTAGAAGACAAGGTTTCTGTACCTCCGTTAACAGTGGAGCTAGGAGGCCCAGCCTGGGACCCCTGACCTTTTGCCAGGGACTCTTGGGGGTCTCGACAAGCTTCCCCTTCTCCTATTTATTCTCTCCTATAGACCTAAGGGATTGGCACGCCTGGGCAGGCTGCCTGCTCGCCCACCCCACCCCCTTCTCCTCTTATCCCAGAACTCTGTGAGGAAGTGACAAAGTTTTCCGTGGTCTCCCCAGTTTTGCTGTAACTGAAATAGGCACATGGTCCCCTTTTAACTTTGCTTGTCCAACAAAACGGAAATCGGAAACTGAGAGGCTAGAAGATAGCCAACAATGGAGATGTATTGTCCTGGGTCTTACTCAAACATTGATAAACTAGGTCTTTCCTTGGCTCCACTGACTGACTTTTCCCTCACTGATGTTGTTGTCTTGAGGCTATGGCTCCTGCTACTTTTCCAAAGGGCCCTACCTCCAGGGCACACACACAAAATCCTTAGAGGACAGTTCTTGACAGTGATAAATGCTTGCAAAACAGTTGAGACTGGTGGGTTGTGGTTGCTCTGGAATCTCCCTTCAGGCTGAGGCTGGAGATGGTCTTTTGGTGGGTGGCCCAGGAATCTCCCAAGGCAAAGGTTTCACAATGTGGAGAGTATAGCATGTCCGTCTTTTCTGCCTTTCTTCTCCCCACTTGCCGCTTTTATTGATGGTCTGAGAATACTCGTGCACTCTGTAATTGCAAGACTCCCTTAGTAACAGGCCCAAGAGGGCAAGTCCACAGGGGTTCTCCTGGTGCAGGCTGTCTTCACTGAGGCCGTTTCGAAAAGTCTGGGTCTTTTGTGGTTGTCCAGTGTGGTTGTATACTTTAACATGAAAGTTAGCCCACAGTAGTTTCGTGCCACAGCCCTTATAGGGAATGGGCTTTTCTCAGGAGACCCAGAGAACATGTGACCTTGGCCAGCCCAGCAAGAAGCAAGGGCTTATTGCTCTTCCTTTATGAGACACCCCCCCCTTTTTTTTTTTAATATTTTCTTTTTTATTTTTTGAGAGAGAGAGCGCGAGCAGGGGAGGGGCAGAGAGAGAGGGAGACACAGAATCCGAAGCAAGCTCCCCATGAACTGTGAGATCATGACCTGAGCCAAAGTCGGGCACTCAACCTACTGAGCCACTCAGGCGCCCCTACCAGTGCCCTTTCTTCAGATGCTGGGTCCTACTCCCTCTGCAGCAGAGGGAGTGCCCGACCCTGAGCTCTGGTCCCAAAATTTATTGGGCTAATACGAGGATATCAAGTTGTGCTCCTACCCCCTAGGCCAAGAACGTGAGATGGCAACTTACATCATTTAGGAATACTGATGTCAGTGGTAAACTCCAAAGCAAAGCAAGGGGGTGACTGCATTTAATTCAAGAGTCTGGTGGCCTCAGAGGAGCACAAAGGGAGACAGTGACCTAGGAAAGACATGCTGTTTGGCGGCCATGTTCTATTTCGTACACCGGGTGGTGGGCTTGTGGATGGGTCATTTATTATTGGTGTTGAAATCATAGTATTATAAAACATACCCTTTGGAATTTGAGAAAAATTTCATTTTTTAAGAGGAAAGAACATGGTTGCTTGTGGTTGAGGTCAACACAGGGCTGATAATAGAGGTTGTTGACTCAGGAACTTAGCAATGAGACAGTGAGGATGCATTTGGAGGAATTTTAGGTGGAAAGAGTCCACACATCTGGGAGCACCACCACTTTCCTCTGGTCATTTCCTCTTCGGGAAAAAGCTCAGGTCCAAGAAAGATGTATGTCCTGAACAGATCCCTCCCTGAGAATCAGATGTAATCACTTTAAAAGCTCTTCGTGTGTTTTTCCACTGGGTATTGGCTGAACCCTCCCAGTGCTCAGTGCCTGCTAAGAGCGCCACTGGGAAATACAAAAGAAGCTTGGGTGTGGTGTGCATGTGTCGAAGGGCCAGGGCTCATCCTTGGACTATGTTTATGTGAACATGTTTGCATTAGTGTAGTACAGCCGGGCTGCCTCTGCAGGAGGAAAGGATCCTAAACAAAGACCTTAGATGCAGTCAGTCCGGAAAGGGTGCTGGCAGGGAACCAATGCTTATCACATGCTTGCTGTGTGCCAGCCACTCTACCTGTGTTACCGCATTTAACCCCCTTGCCGTACGGCGAAGCAGGTATCATCATCCATATTTACAGACGAGGTTCAGGTAGGTTATGTATTTTGCCAAAGGGACAAACCAAGGATAAAGCCTTGCTCTGACCCCGGAAACTTTTTTATGTTAGACTGCACACAACGTGGAGGAGCACAGGTGACTTGATCTGGTTCTGGACGGAATTACAGGGTGAAGATTTGGGGGCTGCAGACAAGGCAGAGGCCTGCCCGGGTTGGGCTTGGGATCTCAGGAGCAGCAGCAGTGTAGACTGGTGGGTGGGGTGGGGTAAGAGCTAGGCACCATCATCAGGCCTCCGGCCAGGGTCAGGTATCCCAGGTGTACTGTCGTCCATGGTCTTAGTCTCTGCTTTCCTACCCAGAAAACAGTTGTCCTCCGTGTACTTATATCTTATCCTCTGAGAGTATGTTTGGGGGACCTGAAGATGCCATTCCCATGGTTTTTTTATGCTCCCTGATGGGTGGGGCAGGGCACAGACTAGTTCCTAGCTCAGGCTTTTTCTTCAGGATGACCTTGGATGCCCATGAGCTTCAGAACACATCTAGGAGACTTGGAGGACTCCAGTTGCTTTGCCTCCCTGTCCCATGGTCTGCCAGGGTAGGTAAAGGGGACCACATCGAGGGGAAGGGTCTTGTTAACCTGGTGACTCCATCTCTGTGCTCCCAGCTTGAGATCTGGGCTGCGAGGAGTTCCTGTTACCAAGTGCTGTGTGTGAGTGAATGGCAGCTGTAAATTTGACTTGCATGAGGTAGCCTCTGAGTTGATAGAATGGAAGAGCCCATGACTTGCTAATGCCTTTGATCTGTAACTTGCACAGCCGTGGCTGGTTGGCCCTGGACCCTGGCAGTGATCAGTGAAAGCATAAGGCATTGTGCAAACAGGAACTGCCATGAGGAAGAAGGAAGGGCCGCTGTATGCTGGGATTTACCCGACTTTTCAGGAAAGAGTAGCCAGAGAGGGGTTCTGTGTCTCTGGTGGTTTAGACCTACCTGAGCACGAAAGCAGTTTGTGAATTACAGTGTGGCCCGGCTCCTGGCATCTGTGACAGGGGTTAGTGTTTATCAGGCGCTCCTGCCAGCTCCCTGTAGGGGCTTTCTGCAATGGGCACTTGGGACGGGGTTGTTTGGTTAATTACAAAACTCTGTTAAAGGAGGAAGTCACTTTTAAAAAGAACACAAACAGGGGCACCTGGGTGGCTCGGTTGGGTGTCTGACTTCAGCTCAGGTCATAAGCTCACAGTTTGTGGGTTTGAGCCCTGCGTTGGACTTTCCGCTGTCAGGGCACAGCTGGCGGCTTCAGATCCTGTGCCTCCCTCTCTCTCTCTGCCTTTCTCCCCCTACCCTGCTGGCTCTTGCACACTCTCCCTCTCTCTCTCAAAAATAAAAAATAAAAAAATAAAACATTAACAAAATAAATTAATTGAAAAGAAACATTTTAATTTAACCCCAAACGAATAGGTGTGCATCCCAGTGTTTTGATGTGGCATTAGGGCCTTTTCTTCCCCTGTTGACGTGCTAATTTGGAGTTCTCTGCCCTCTTCATTACGTGAATCACGCCCATAAAACGTCATTGGCTAAAACTCACAGTTAGTTTGAGTTTCTTAAAAATAAAGCAAGAATTTAGTCCCTTGTGAGTACAGAATCCTTTAGAACCTTTTATA
Source organism: Acinonyx jubatus (assembly GCF_027475565.1). Taxonomy (NCBI): domain Eukaryota; kingdom Metazoa; phylum Chordata; class Mammalia; order Carnivora; family Felidae; genus Acinonyx; species Acinonyx jubatus. The sequence goes on along the minus strand of NC_069385.1, from coordinate 116,490,133 downwards.
ATTTATTTCTCCAACAACACCTGATTCAAAGGCAGTAAAAAATAATGCTGTTCTTGAGTCTCTTCAAAGCATCTATTGGTTGTCACAGAGACTGCTTTTTGTGCTTGTTTCGTCATTTATGTAACGTTTAATTAAACTTCCCTGTTTTCGTCAACAAATATACAGCTATCTTACACCAGTTTTGGAAATGATCCCAACTAATTCCTGGTAAGCGGAACACTCGGTGGGATAGAAGCAGGAGACCCGCGGGTGTGCTTGAGAGAATCCTGCCAGCTGGGAACGCGAGCATGAGTTTACTGGGGGAATAGATGGTGTGCAGCTCGATCATTAACGGACGTGCAAAGGAGGTGGTGGTATTGCTGTTGCAGATGGCCCTGCTGATTCCATGGTCTGCCTCCCTCCCTGCCTGCTGACCCTGCCCTGTAGGAGCCAGCTTTCTAAGAGGTGTGGGATGTGAGGCCAGCACCACGGCCTGCGCCCCTACCTCTGTGGGGGAGGGGAGCAGGCCTGAGTGGAGACTGCTTCCTCTCCTCTGTCCCCTTTCTCTCTGGTTGCCCCCCGCCCCCCGCCGTGTTCCTGCCAAGGAGCTGCCTTGTAGAAAGGCATCACCCCCCCCCCCCCCACATGAAACGTTTTGTCCTGAATGGAGAGGCAGCCTCCAGCTGAGTGTCCAGGAAGTGAGCTATTGTTCACACAGCATGTTCTAAACATTTTCTGCCAGAAGGAAACCTTTTCCCTCTGGTTTGTCCTTTTTTTTTTTTTTTTAAACAAAGGAACCTGGGTTTTGATTAACTTGTTTTTTAGGTAGAATTCTGTTTATTTTGGAACCAGATGAATGTGAATCATGAGTGCAAACCCTTTCTAATCTCTACAAACTGAAACAAGCAAGGGGGTAAGACTGTGTGGGCTGTTCGCCTGGCATCTGTGCTTTTACAAGGACCACAGACGTTTCTCAGTGTAAGCAAGACTTCAAGTGGGTCAAGTGGGTTCCAGCGTGAAAACAAAATGACTCTTAGGCTCAACCCTGTTTTTCCGAGCGCAGAATTTTACAAGGCTCCTGGGTACTTTACTGCTATGGCCCCTGGATATTGGCAGGGACCAAAACTTCCCAGTAACAGGGGCAGACAGATACTGCCTTTGGAGAAGGAGCAAATCTCACTTTCTGTGCTTACAGTAGCAAGAAGTTTATCTTCACCTATGGGACAGTGTCTTTCAGGAATGGATGAATCACACGAAGACCCCACATCTTTTTTTTTTTTAACATTTATTCATTTTTGAGAGAGACAGAGTGTGAGTGAGGGAGGGACAGACAGAGGGAGGCACAGAATCCGAAGCAGGCTCCAGGCTCTGAGCTGTCAGCACAGAGCCTGACGCAGGGCTTGAACTCACAGACTGTGAGATCATGACCTGAGCTAAAGTCAGACACTTAACTGACTGAGCCACCCAGGCACCCCAGAAGTTAGAGCTTGCTTGAGTATCCTAGTAAACAGACTCCTCATTACAGCTCCCTCTAGAAACGAGACACTGCGCTAGGACTCCGTGTGTGTTGTCTCACATCTTTATAGCAGCCCTGTGTTGATGTCTCCGTTTCTCCTGTGAAGAGACAGAATCTTGAAGAAGAGGGGTCGAGTAATTTGCCCGTAGCAGCGATCCCACGGGTGAGGAATTTTTCCACACTTCATGGAAGAGGAAATTGAAAGAGAAGTTAAATGACTTGTCTAAGGTTCCACAACTAATTTTAAAAGTATTTCAAATGCAAGTTTTGTTTTCCAAAGTCCTTGTTCCTCCACTCTGCAGAATCTTTTCAGTGTTCCCTATCCCATGTATTTGAAATTGTGCTCTGAACTTTAGTAGAGTAGAAGCTAGGCCCTAAAGAAGCTGGATGTCATGAATTATAAAGCTAATGAGTTGGGCACAGTCACATGTTTCTAGTGCTCTGACCATGGACATTGTTCTTCTTCTCTGACGTTTGGTTTCCTCTTCTGTAAAATGGGCAGAATCAGAGCTCTCCTCCAGGCCGCTTGTGAGGATGAACTGATCCATGGGGCGGGCACTGAGCTGGTGCTCAGTGCAGAGTGCCCCAGTGACAGAACCCAACCCTAGGACCTAACAACCCTGGGAGGCTCGAGTGCCAACATTGTTGATCACAAGTACTTTCTGAGGAGAAGTGTGCCTTGCTGTGAGCCCCTGAATTCGATTTTCAGGAAAGAGGACCTCCCTAAGTAGGAAGGGGATAATTGAATAAGCTCTCAACACAGTCCACCCACCTCTACCTTGTTCCCTCAGTGTTCTGAGGGTGGATTTGATCTCATTTTATTGACTTCAGGCTCTAGAGGATACGAACGCATTCCATTAGCCATGTATTCTAATGTGCTGCTTACCATGCTGAAGTAAGTCATTGATGGAGGGATCAGTGTCTTTTGAGTCGGATTAATACGAACCAGTTTCCCAGGGTTTGCTTATCCCTGGGAACACTGATAATTGAGTTTTCAGATTGTCAAGACCAGGGTTAGCCTGGGTTCCAGAATAGAGAAAGCCACACCACAACAGAGACGCTATGCTGAGGGCCCTTCACCCGCAAGCTTGGTGACACGGAATAATGGTGAAGTCAGCTTTCCCACATTCCTTTCTCTTTGTTTCCTTTGCTGGGCCTGTCTCTGCTTATTAGCATGTTGAGCAGAGTTCATTACAATTGATGAAACTTCAAGCCTTTTTGACCTTACAATTTACTATTCTCTAAAAGATTTGATCCTGAAAGAAATATTTTTTTCCCAGCATTTTATTCTGAGAATTTTCAGACATGCAGAAAACTTGAAAGAGACTTGGATAGTGGGTCCCTACATACCCAGCACCTCGAGCCTACATTCTGTTAATTGCATTTTACTGTACTTGTTTTGTCTCCTATCCATCCATCCATCCATCCATCCATCCCTCGGTCCACTTAAAAATTGGTTATTTTTTGATGCATTTCAAAGTCACTTGTGGCCATCACAGATTTCATCCCTAAACAGTTTAACCATGTTGTATATCATTAACTAGAGTCTGATAGATATATGTTCATAGGGTTTTGGGAAGAGGGGCAGTAAAGTGTATACAAAATGAAATGCATAAATCTCAAGTCTACTATTCCTTGAGTTTGGACAGACACATACATTTGTGTGACCCAGATTCCTATCAAGATGCAGAATATTGCCATAAACCCAGAAAGTTCCCTCGCACCCCTTTCCAGTCACTCCTTACTGCCCCCTACGTTTTTCCACCTCCATAGATTAGTTTTGTCTGTTCTAGAACTTCATATGAATGGAATCACTGCAGTGTGTGCGCTTTTGTGTAAGGCTTGTTAAAAAGAAAACCACAGGCCCAAAGTGGAGCCCCTTAGGCCAGGTCACCAGACTGGGGCTTAATTAACCTAATCTAATTGCACTTTCAACCTCCCCTAGAAATGTAGTCTTAACCAGGTCAGTCTGGGAATTTTCTGGTCAGCACCCATAAGGTAATCTGTCACATTCCCCAAAGGAAGATGAGGTAATCTACCTACTAAGACCCTTTTGTCACCAGAGGAAGGTGACCTCACCTGAAATAGTCCTTTTTTCTGTTCTTGACTTCCTTGTCCTGCCTTTGAAAGTCTTTCTCCTTCTGTAGCTCTTTGGAGCTCCCCTCCACTTGCTAGAAGGGATGCTAACCAACTCATGAATCATTTAGTAACGCCAACTAGATCTTTAAATTTACTCAGTTGAATTTTGTTTTTTTAACAGGCTTCTCTGAGGGATTTTAACTAGTGCTCTAAAATGAATTTTGAGGGGCGCCTGGGTGGTGCAGTCGGTTAAGCGTCCAACTTCAGCCAGGTCACGATCTCACGGTATGTGAGTTCGAGCCCCGCGTCGGGCTCTGGGCTGATGGCTCGGAGCCTGGAGCCTGTTTCCGATTCTGTGTCTCCCTCTCTTTCTGTCCCTCCCCCGTTCATGCTCTGTCTCTCTCTGTCCCAAAAATAAATAAACGTTGAAAAAAAAATTTTTAAATGAATTTTGAGAACTCTGTCAACTTCATTTATCCAACTTCCTCTTTCATAACTTCAGAGACCATTAGGAGTGGTAAGCTGCAACAAATCTCAGGGCAGCTGATGGATACTGATAGTGTATTTGCATTAAATGTATATGATCTTTTTTTCACACCATAAGTATGTGTAATTTGGTGCTGAGAGTTTTGCATGTGACTCCCCTAGTCTTATGAGGCAGATGCAGAATCTGAGGAGCTGACGGATGTGGTACCCTTTCCCTGGCCACACTGCTGAGGAAATCAGTTCTGAATGGGAACTTAGAGTATTTTCTGTGGGCTGGTTTAATCGATAGCTAGGCTAACCGTGCAGCCAGGGCGCTTTAATGAAATTCAGATTGTGGAGGAATGGGAGCAAGGGAAGCTTACTCGGTGATGGTGGTAGTGAAAGAAAAACCAAGGAAGGTCCAGGAAGCAGGTTGCCCGGTGTTTTAGAGACCTGCAGCCTCCCTGAGGTTGGGTGCCTTCCTCCCCGTTCCGCAGCCCCAGCCCCCAAATAAGCCTCCTCCTGGGTAGAAAGGAGATTGTGTAAATTGGAGTAGAACCCAAATACATAACCCTCATTAATCTTTTAGAGTCTTGTCCCACTTATTAAAGCCAGTATTTGGCACATAACCCAGAGTTATGTGGCAAGCCATAATAAAGTTAATTGGAATCTAGGTCTCCCAACTTTTTTTTCTTCTTTCAGCAGTTTCTTGAGGCTTTGAGTTAAAGATTTGCCTGGAAGGTAGGCTGTTCCAGGGTGAGGAGGTCACTGGCCAGTGTTGTTTGCATGTAAGGTCTTCCTCCCTGGGTAAGGGCCTTCCTCCCTGTGAGATGAGATGAGATGCCGGGTCTGGGGCATGCGCATCTCTGGTGGGTGGATCGGGAGCATGTTCCTGGTCAGAAAGTGCTAGCTGGGAGAAGTGGGGTGGGAGCTGCTTTGGGGAGGGGGGCAGGGAAGGCCCAGTCAGTAACCTAAGAGGCGTGTGAAAGGTAAAAAATGAGGAAGGGGGGATAGGAAATGAATTGGGGAGCCACAGCGTCTTTGACTTTGCGTTCCCCCGCCCCTCCCCCAGAGTCTAGCCTGGAGCAGATAACATGCAGGCTTTAACAGGAGCCCGTGGTGACACAAGTACAAAACACTTGTGAAACAGAACCACTCTGTTGTCTCCCAGCCTGGAAGGATTGAGAAGGAAGGTAACGATGTAAAGGGGACTCAAGTTGGGGGGATATGCAGCAATAAATATAGCAACAATCTGTGTGCCCCCTGTGATGAGACAAATTAAGCCTCTACCAACAGCGGCGTGCTCTGTGGAAAAGAAGTTACTCATTGTCAGTGGAGCCGCCACCGCAGCCTCTGCCTCGGAAGGCCGGCCCTGAGTCTGTTGGCAGATATATATTCGTTCCCTGCCCTCTTCTCCCCTCCCCCACCCTCTCCTGCCTCCCTCTCCTAAAAGCAGTTGACAAGGTTAGAAAATCAGGACAAATAATTTACTTCAATCCATCTCTGTCTTTCCTGAGGCCTTGTGCAGGCCAGGGGCGGAGGGAGAGGGGGAAGAAAAATAACCCAGACCCTGGTCAGTGACCCTTTTTCCGATGTGGAATCAAAGCCCACTCCAGGCTGAGCCTGTCTGCTGCTGAGAGGCAGGAAGACAGAAGCGGTGATGAATTCTTATGTGGTTTCTGGGCCCGAGAGTGCAGCTGTCAGCAGTCTTCAGGGTTCCTTGCCCAGCTAGAGGCACGTCAGCAGTCACCTGATGGCACGCGTGCAGCATCCAGTGAGACTTGGGGTGCTTAAGGCTCAGTTCCTTAGCCCTGTGCTCCTAGGAATGTGGAGCACTGTCCAAGCAAGGGAGAGGGTCTGCCACTTAGTACCCCAGAGCAGGAAGCTCGAGCTCCCTGGGGAGCAGACTCTGCCACCAACGGCACTTAGCGGAAGCAAGAGCTGTGCCACCCGCGAGGAGTTTGGGAGTCGGCCCATGGAGCAGAGCTCCAATTCCCTCACCTGAAAAATGAGATAATATGTTTGCTTGGCAGTGAGTTGAGGCTCTGCAGGATTGCTGAGCGCAAGGGCCAGCTGGTAGTTGTAGGGTATGAGGTTACTGTGCCCGCAACCCAGGGAGGTTGGAGACAGATAAAAACAGGGGCAGGGAATCCAGACTGGGGTCCAGAAGTGTTGGCTGTGTTTCCTCTCTTACAGTATTAATGAGGTGACTAGCCCGATGTGGGCATTTAGCAAATTGTAGCTGTTCTTGTTTGTCACTGGCCGCCTCCAGTGGGCCAGCCCTGTGCATGGCTCCATGTGAGATCTAAAAGAGACAGTATGAAACAGGGTCCTTGCCCTTAGTGGCTCTGTAGTGTCTCTGGGACACCTCCTAAAAACAGTTCATCAGGTAAATAACGATACAAAGCAGAGTGTGTTTCTGGACCAATCAGGTATTAAGCATTGGGACAGAGAAGGAGAGGTAGAAAGGGTCTCCAGCCCTGGCAGTACAGGCCCAAGGGGATTGGTATGTATTTTCCAACTGGTGGGAGAGTCCTTGGGAACTGAGAGTTCCCCCAAGCAGCAGTAAGAGGGTTGGGAGGGAATGTCTGACCTCAAGAGCCAAATTCAGTCAATGGTGAATTGCAGAAACGTCTCCCTTCATGTTCCCATTTGCACCAAAAGAAAATAGGAAGCAGGTGATCCCTTTCCCTCCTTCCTCTATGTTAGGCCCCACCTAATGGGCATGTTGACCAGACTGATAACTGCTCCCCTGGTATTTGATTACAAATGGGAGCCCCTGAACATAGCCATTGCTTGTAACTTGTACCACCTTCTGGAAGGGAGGTTTCACACAGGCCTTGGATCCAGGCTTGTGGTTTCTCGGGTGGACTTCCTATTCCTACAGAGGTATTTCTGTCTCCGACAGCTGTCTTCTCCCTCCCTTCACTCCTGATACACGTTGAAAAGTCCGTTGTAATCTGACTTGTTCCCCAAAGCCAGGGTGTAGTGATAGGGAATAGAGACCTGTTTATCTGTATACGGAATATCACTACCCATGATCCTGTGTTCTTTTTTGTTTGTTTGTTTTTGTTTTTGAGAGAGAGCAGGGGAGGGGCAGAGGGAGAGGGAGAGAATCTGAAACAAGCTCTGTGCCCAGCATGGAGCCCGACTTGGGGCTTGATCTCACGACTGTGAAATCGTGACCTGAGCTCAACTCAAGAGTCAGACTCTCGACCGGCTGAGCCACCCAGCACCACACAATCCTGTGTTCTAAACAAGCACATGTCAGAAGATGTGAGCAGCGGTGTCTCTAGCATTTGAGTTATTTTTGTTTTCAGCCACATGGAGAATATGTTTTATACATCCCTGGTGGGGGCAGGAGGGGAGAGTCTAAATAGAATAACCTTGAGTATATTTTGAAAATGGAATTATTTCCAAGCATTTTTAAAGTACATGTATCCATTATGTCGATAATGCTCAGGCCTTACCAAACACAAATATAAGTTCCCTATAGAGTTTATGTGAAGTGCAGTATTAGAGCGTGACCATTGTCCGTCTCTCCCCCAAAAGGTCACTGAACCTCAACAATAGAAAAGAGAATATTGAACTGTGCCCTTCCAGGACATTACACCTGCCTGCTTTGTCCCCTGAGATGCAGAACATTTCTGAGAAAACAGCTTAGTCAGATTTTTTTTTTTTTTTTTTAACTCAAGCCTAAATGGTTAAACTACACAAAGTAGATAGATCAGAATGGTGTCTGTTTTCTCGGTCAGCTCCTCTTTGTCTAGACTGGAATGACCATGTTCTCCCTCTCCTGGTTCTGGGCCATGGAGGGTGTGGCAGGGAGAGAGGAGATCCGGCTCCTCCCTGTTTCCCCAGCCCCTGGGGAAGATCACAGCCCCAGACAGCTCTGTGCTTATGGTGTCAGGGCGGACACCTGCCAGTCTCTGCCCAAACAGGGCCTTTTCATTGCCATGTTCCTCCCAGCCCTGTGTTTCTGCCAAGGCAGGAAGGGGTGCTGGGTTGTAAGCTGTCAGTAAACTGCCGAGTACTCCTAGTTCCTCTATAAACTAGCATCTTCTCAGCGTGACTTAGCTACTCCAGTTCGCAGGACAGCGACACGTACAGTTTCACTGAAATAGTTGTGAGAGTGTCCTTGCATACCCTGCCAGAGGGTGGGCTGTGGAAATGTGGGCTGTTCCTGGCCGTTTGTAGTGGGTGTGAGGGTGACTCCTGGGGCCAGCAGGAAGGAAGGAACAGAGCAAAGAAGCAGCAGGGTGTTCAACTCTGTTCACTCAGATTTCAAAAGGCCCTTTGGCAAAGGGCCAATGAATTGGGCAGCCAGGAGATGCTGATTGGCTAGGTCAACTGTGGCTTTGGGTGTTAGGTGATTATGATGATCATGAAATAGGTACCATAGATGACTTGATTTTATATTAAAAGCTACCTTGGGGTCGTCCTCCGGTTCAGCTCTTTCCACCCATGACACTCTGCATGCCTTGGGAAAACAGCTTTTTCTCTGCTAGCTCTTAAGTAAATGGACCCCTCCCTCCCCGGCTTTCATTCATTCAGTAGGTTCCCTGTTTAACACAAGCCAGCCCAAGGGGGCAAAATGGCAAGTAAAACATGCTTTATTCCAACTCTCATGGCCTTTTCAGTGGTGATTCTCCCACATACACCCTCTTTGGCCTGGAAGAGAGATCCATAGCCTGGTGGAGCCATTCCAGGGATAAGGACCCATTCATTCCTCCCATGCAGAGAAAAGTTTTCTCATCTCGAGCACCCTGCTTTTCTCCTGTAAATAGAGAAAAGGAAAAGGAAAGCACATCAACAGATATCCATGGAGTGCCTGCTCTTTGCCCAGCTTGGAGGCTTCTATGATCTGGACAGCCCAGGCTTTGGGACCTGGGCACTGATGTGTCATTTAGTGCAGCCTGGGGGTGGGGAAGCAGCTTGGCCTGTCTCCAAATATCCCTAAGGCTTTCCTGTGGAAGAAGAGGTGCTCTAGGGCAATAACCAGACCAGTGGGTTGAAGTTGGAAGAAAAAAGATTTCAATCTGTAAAAAGACAGATGTTATAAATTGGCACTTTCTGCATATAGGGCGAACTGACCGGGAGAGTCAGCGATCGTCATAATCACCTAACGCCCCATCTCTGGAAGGCCTTTAGCAAAATCGGACATGGGGTGGGAGTTGGCATTACACGACCCGTGGGGTCCCTGCTGCTAATTCAAGATTTTGTGCCTGGAAGAACTCTCAAGAGGGAACCATGTGTACAAACATGTATGTAGAACAGTGTTCTTCATGGCACTGTTGAGAATGAGAAGAGATTGGAAACTACATATGTGACCACCAGGGGACTGGTTGAATAAATAAGGTAACATATCGGTTAAAAAGAAAAAGAAAAAAAATGTTCTTATGAACTGTGGGAAGAACTCTAAGATGTATTACTAAATAGAGAAAACAAGATGCAGAGCAGCATATATAGACTGCCTGTGTCAGTGTGGGGGGTAGAATACCTTCATATGTTTGCTTACATGTGGCTGGAACAGATCTAGAAGCACACTTGAGAAACTGGTTACACTGGTTCCCCGCGGGGAGGAGAGCCGGACAGCTGGGAGACAGGCACAGGGAGACTTCTCTGAATAACCTTTGTATCTTTTGAACTTTGAATCATGTGGATGTATGACTTGTCAAAAAATACAAGTAAAAAAATTTTTTTCAACTTTAACTAGGTTTTTACTAGGTTGAATGGAACTCTAAGAGGGGAAGTGGAAAGCACACGAACGCTTTATCGGGCATCTTCTGTGAGCCAGGCCTTTGGCTAGATGCTCTATGCAAGCTCTACTTTTAATCCACACGACAACCCTTCATAGGAGGCAGGACCCATCCCTGGTTTGTTTTTGTTTAATGTTTAATGTTTGTTTTTTAATGTTTTTGAGAGACAGAGACAGCACGAGTGGGGGAGGGGCAGGAAGCGAGGGAGACACAGAATCGGAAGCAGGCTCCAGGTTCTGAGCTATCAGCACAGAGCCTGACGGGGGGGGGGGGACTCTTGAGATCATGACTTGAGCCGACGTCAGGCGCTCAACGACTGAGCCATCCAGGTGCCCCGAGACCCATCCCTGTTTTTGTAGAGTCAGCACTGAAGCTGGGAAAGCGTGAAAGTGCTTGCCTGTCCGTGTGGGTCTTTCCCACGCGGCACCAGGCTGCCTGTTGAAGGAGGCAGTTCTTGAAATATGCGGAGGCCAAAGAGAATGATGCATTAGGAAGGGAAGGAGGGAGACATTTTCTTCAAGGGACAGGGCAGACCTGCGGTGGCACTGCCCGCTTCCGTGCCTGCCCCTGGGCTGTGGGGCTGGTGGGCGGAGGCACACCTCCATTTGCTCCGCAGGTCAGATGTGTTGTGTTTCCCTTGGCTTTTGCTGAGCTCAGGGATGGAGTTCACAGTGTGTGTTAAAAGGCGGTTTTCTGTGGCTGGAGGAAAATAGCCACAGCTCCCGGCTGCAAAGGGAAGGATGGTGTTTGTTCTGTGCTCTTCTGCCCGCTGTCAAATGTGCTGTCTTTGTCTGCCAGCTGGAAGCTGGCTGGAGAGTTGTGTTTTGGGGGTTTTTGTTTTTGTTTTTGCTTTTGTTTTTGATTGTCAGACCTAGGCTCCTTACTTGCACTTAGAGGAAAAAGCATCCAAGCCCTGGTACAAAAGGTTCTCGTAACATTCTTTTTGGAAAAAGAGCCATGAATGAGCTCATTATCACTGCATCCCAAAAGAGGAGGAGAGGAAGAGAAGGTGTCCGCCTCCTTGCTGCCCTGTCTTGCCCCTGGCCAGGTTTCCTGGAGTGGGGGGCTTGGCTCTGGCTCAGGGTGACCAAAGCCAGATGGCTGGAACAGGTGGTCCATACAGGGGGCAACGCTGGAGACACCGGATGCTTTGAGACCAGCTCTCCCTGCTGTGGTCCAGAGGAAGGGTACATGTCTGCATCAAAAGATCCTCTAATCAGAGTTATACGCCTGCCTCACTTTGACTTCTAAGAGGTTCCTATGTTGAGGTTCTCTTCTTGTCTCCGTTCTCAAAATTGTCCTCATACCTCAGAGCTGGCAGTCAGGCAGCACCAATTATCTGTTGAATGCTTAGGACTTGCCAGGCACTGCTCTAGGCACTTGGGGTGTCACATGGAACCAAGCTGGCAAAGTCTCTACTCTCATGGAATTTAAATTCTGGTGTGAGCAGTGAAATGTGCCAGGCCTGGCCTGCTGTTGCCCAGTCTCTGCTGGGCTGGGGGAAGTGCTGCAGGAGGGATGTATAAATGCCTTGGAAGGAAGACTTTCCGGCATTTCCAGCAGCTGAGCCCAGGTTGTTACCCACTCCCTCCTTTCGGAGCGTGTCTTTAGTCCCTGTTGGGCTGTGGCCACAGAAGGGCCTTTCTCGATATGAGCAGCAAAGAGTTCTGATCCCTTGCAGGTTGGCGCTTGGACCTTGGAATCATCTGGAAGAGACCTGGAGCACTCCCACACACACCAACTGCCCTGTGCACTGATAGTGAGCCGGCAATGTTTAACTGAAGCCTGACAGCCTCTCCTTTTTGTTCCTCTCTCTTCCGTTTCAGATTGAGAAAATCATGAGCTCTATTGGAGAAGGGATTGACTTTTCTCAGGAACAACAGAAGATCTCAGGTATCGTACCAAGCAGCCGCTTTCCCATGGAACACAGACCTCTGGCTCCTTTCTGGCCCAGGTTTTTCCTCTGGCACAGAAGACAGACATTTGGTGGGTGAGAGAGGTCAGCCTCTGCCCGCGTCATGCTCCTGCAATTCAGACACGTATCTGTATGGCTCATCTAGCTGTTATTGTAGGGCAAGGGCTCTTCTTACACATTGGAGGGGAAATTGCATTTTAGGCCACCTCTTGAGAAGGTTTTTTTTAAGTTAACAGTTGTCACTTGTCCAGAAGTATTTTTGTAAATGTAGGTTTTCTCCGATTGGTTTAAACTGGAGTGCACTTTGGCTTCGCTCTGTCCACTTTCCCAGGCAACTCTGGCACTTACCCCTCGTGAGAAAGTAGCTCTCGTTCGGCTGCTCCATGGCAGTGGCAGAGCGTTGGGTTGGCTCGGTGGTCTCAGCCTGTTAGCCTGCATCACCTGGAGGGGTTGGCTTTGCTGTCCCTCCTTGTGTCTGTCTCTGCATTTTTCCATTTGCTTAGTCACTCGTTTTTATCCTGGGTCACTGCTACTCTGGGCATTCTTTTCTTTTCAAAGCCCTAGGGGTGCGGTCAGCCTTGATTTCCTTTGTTGGAAGCAGGGAGCTAGAGAGGCCATATCTGAGCTGTTTTCCTTGATAACAGACCTGTGGTTGTATTACTTTCTTAGGTGAGGGGACATTTCTAAAGGTACCTGTTAGCTAGAGCAAGTCTCACGCCCCATCCCCCAAGCACCTGCAGACCTCCCTCTGCCACCAGAGCTCCCGGGCCGAGTCAGTTCAGTGAGGCCTGGCCTCTCACCATCCCTGAGGAAATGCCTCTCCAGCTGGAGGGAAGGGCTTCCTCGCTCACTCAGGAGGCTGCATGCAGGACTGGCCTCTTAGCCCAGGCGACACTTGTGGTTCCTCTGGCCCTATCAGGGAGTCAGATGGGTGGGGACAAGTGTGCACACTGGGGGAAGGGAGCTGCTGAGGCTGTGGTGCTTGTGAAAGTTGCATGGGCTCTGGAGCTTCAGCCCCACGTTCAAATTCGGCTTCTGGATGTATGAGGGTCTTTGGCAAGTCCCTTAATCTCTCTGAGCCCCAGTTCCCTATCTACCTTTGGATGATAGTACCTACCTCATAGGTTTGTTGGGAACGACTAATATATACAAATACTTGAGCAAAAGAGGTAAATGGTAGATAGGCTCTTTTTTTGTCCATGAAATAATTACTTACCCGCATCAAAAAACCTAGGGAGGAGGTGCATCTGCTTGTCTCCCTCCATCACGTCTCCAATTGGGTTCCCAGAGCCACCTCCTTCCAGCAGCCTTGTTTCCCTGGCTTCTAGCAAGAGAGGGCCCAGCTGGGTGTGGCCCGTCGTCGTCATCAGTCTTGGATTACGCTGGGGTCTGCAGGGATGGCTCTTCTGACTCAGCGTTTGTGGCTCTGTCTCCACGTGCTGGAGAACAGACAGCCAGCCTCCCTCTCTGTTGTTGTGTGCAGCCTTCATCAAGAGTCAAGCGTTTGTTGGGAGTAGATGTTCAGTACTGAGACAAACACCATTACCATTTTCCAAAACCGTGCTTGGGGGACAGCCAGGACTGGGATCGATAGCAGTCCGTTCGGCTGAAGCAGCTTTCTGCTTGCCTGTACCCCTCTATGTCCAAGGAATGCACGTGCTTGAGAGTTTGGGTATCTTAACTTTGATAAATCAGGAGATGTGAGGGCACCTTTGGAAAACACATTTCTGCAAGAGCCCTTCTCTTTGGAAGTGATGACACTGAGCTCTTTCCTGGCCCTGGTGGTCCCACCCACTAGTTCTTACCCCCACGAACCTGTGTGAGTGGTGAAAGTTGGCCTGGCTTCCCCCCTAGGTCACCGGGTCCCGACACACAGTCCTGTTTTAGCACCGCTGAGTTGAACCATCTTCTATACAGCGGCGTAGGACCGTCTAGGGTGGGCACACGAGAACAGCCACCTGAACAGAGGGTGCCCCCACTCATGCTGCAGAGTCCCCGGACTACTGTGTCTGCACTGCTGCCAGGCCATGAAGCATGGGGAAAGTAGACTCAGATCTGCCCATGAGGTCTGTCTTCTATCTGACAGGTCAGGACGGGGCTTTCCCCAGGACCTCAGGGAGCACCAGCCTTCAGCTCAGGCCAGAGCAGAATTCTTGCTTGTTTTGAATGGTCAGGTGCAGGGTTCAGATTGTCCTTAGGTTTCTGGATCTAGGAGAGACTTGGGCTCTGGGGTTGCCAGCCTGGGAGGAGGAGCAGGCCTTCCAGCAGGCAGCTGTTAACTAAGCACAGGATTGCTCAGCGTGACTGGTTTCACAGAGGATCGTGTTCTATAGGACGAGACCCAGTATGGAACTGGAGTCTTACTCTCGTCTTGGGCCTTGGAACCCTGAGCTGCCAGCACTGGAGCTAGTTACCCGAATCCCCAACAGACAGGTTTCACAACTCATTCCACTATGAGGAGTCCAGGGAGGGGAAGCCTTCCCACTGGCCCCGGCCACTCTGGCTGCTTTCCACAAAAGCCTGTCTGTGGAGCGCAAGAGATCATTTGCTTTCTTCTGCTAAAGCCAGCCGCTTTAGCTGTTGAATAGCCAGCCATTCAGTGCAGGCTCCTTCTGGGGCCTGATCTCCCTGCACACACAGCCCTTTCTTTGCCAGGACCGTCTACAGCCTGCTGAGCTATCGGTGTCCCCCAGCATGTTTAGAGGGTGACATGTGGTCCCTGGGTCTTTGTCTCTACATGTGACCTCTTCTGTCTTCACGGCTGTACTTGGGGTTTGGTCCCGGCTCCCCCTTTTCCTTGGTGCCTCCCCTCCCGTACCCTCCTCCTCTAGATAGCGAGGGGCCTGCTCTGGGTCTGGCGCTTCTCTCCGGGGCTCCGGCCGCCCCAGGAGAAGTCCCTCCCCGAGTTGCTGAGTGCGCTTGCTCACCTGAGGAATATTAGGTATAATGTCTTTATTTGGTCACCTGTTTTTGTGACACCCCATGGCTTATTCTCTTGGCAGAGAGGCACGGTCTTTCTTACATGGCGAGCAAGGGGTCGCTTAACCTGTGGGCTCTGCCCTCAGGGCGGTGTCATTCCTCTGTCCCCTTCTCTGGCTGTCCGAGACACTGTTGGCCAAAACTATAGGAATGTGCCTTCTCTTTCCTTAATAAGCTGTTTCCAGCCCCTCGAGCTGCAGGTAGGGTTTCCCCGTCTCCGCCTTTCAGACGCATGTGTGTTGGCCGGCAGGAGATGCTGGGGAGCCTGTCATTTTGCTGTGATGCTTGTGCTGCTGTGTCCTTCTCCCTCAGCGGCGGCAGCAGCGGCTTCTGCTCCGATGTCCGCTCCCTGATGTATTTTCCTGAGCGTGGAAGGGAGGAGGGTGGGGAGGGGAGAAGGGGAGGGCCAGACATTATGAGAGCGAGCGAGGGCTGTGGGGCCGGCAGCAGGCAGCGTGGAGCCCAGGAGCCTCCAGACAAAGCACTCTGCTGCGGTTCTGTGAGCGCACACATCCACCGGCAGCAGGCAGGACCACAGCTGCCCGGCTGGGGGATTACAAGCAGGAATGAATCAGCAGCCAGGGACACTTGACTTCGTGAGCATACAAGAGCCCGCCGCCTAGGTTCCCTGGAGCAGACAGCCCCAGTCAAGGGCAGGGGACCCAGCGTCTTGGAGTGCTGCTGCAGCGTGCATCGGGAGGCCACCGGGTCCCTGACCACCAGCTGCTCTGCAGAGGACAGAGGAGGGGGAGCCTAGGACAGTGGGTCACCGGGGGCTCCCAGATAACCAAGCCAGTTGGCCTTGGCCTGCCTTGAAGGGCAGAAAGTGCCGAGAACAAGAGAATGACTTTCACCGTGTCAAGAGTTCTCTGGAGGTGATGTCTTTGTAGTTGGTTCTTCTTTTTCCTCCCTTTCCCTTTTTTCCTTCTTTTATCATCTGTTCTTGCCCATGAGAACCAGAGAAGTAGGTGGGGGCTAGGCGCTCAGGTCGGCAGGGAGGGCTGAACTCTGTTCCTCCCCGCCCCGCCCCCCTGTCCGGCCGAGGAGCAGAGCAGATACATGTCGTCCCTTCCCTGCCGGCCCTCAGAGGAGAACATAAGGATCCGGAGACCCTGGGAAGACCGTTGCTGTCTGTATCACTCAGCCAGAGAGAGCACAGCGCCGAATGTGAATAGACTTAAGCCGTCACAGCTCAGCTGACAGAGGACCGCTTCCCTTTTCCCTGTCTTTCATCGGGTCGGGTTTTGTCGTCTTTAGCCAAGAACTGGATCTGCCTGCCTGCTTTCCACCTGAGCAGGCAGGCGAGTCCCAGGAACAGCCACTATCAGAAGAGGAAGATGAATGCCCAGCCCCAGCAAAAGAGCCCGGCCCGGGAAGGCAGCACTTCAGACAGCACCCTGGCGCGGGAGACGCCCCGCTCGCCGGCCGCCAGAGTCTAGCTGTGGACTGGGCCCCTGGCCCCGCTGGCCGTGCAGCCCGGGGGAGCGCGATGTCGCCGTCACAGCAGGGCCACACCTGAGCCTCAGCCCCGGGCCCCGGCCCGTGCGCGGCACTCGGCCGCCTCTGCCTTGAGCCTCTGAGCACAAAGGGCCAGTGGCCATGGTTTGCTTATTCCGGGACTGCTGGGGGAAAACAAGTAAAAGTCTCTTTTCTCCCCCTGCCGGGTTCTGTGCTGCTTGTGTTGCATGTGCTGGGTCCCCGTGAACAGCCGCCGCTGCTTCCCTCCCGGAGCCCTCGCTGTGTGCCTGTGCCCCTCAGCTGCATGAAGACGCGTGCTCTCTCCTGACCGGTTTGTGCTGCAAGGTCACAGGACTTGTCCCTCGCCCACGGCCCCGCGGGGGCTCCAGAAGTTGCATGGATGAGAGGAGCCCCCAGCCCCTCTAGTGCCCGTGGGAACAGACTTCCTGAAATACCTCAGTGTGAACGCTGACCTGTGGGCGGAGACCGTGCATGTGCACCGCAGCCCTGGAGGAGCTCAGACTTGAGGGGGTGGGTGGGTGTGTGGCCCGGGCCCACCTGCCCTCGGCCTGCACCCGGAAGAGGAGCTGCGGGTCCTCTGCTCTCTGGTCTCTTGTACATAGTCTGGCTGCTTTATGGTAATGACCATGATGTGGCAGTGCCATCTGTCTTCCTCTGAGTGCCGCTGCTACCGCCTTAATGGGTTTTCCCTTTTCAAGCGTCTGCCGATTCCTCTCTCGTCAGGTTCGCGGACGCTGGAGCAGAGCGTCGGGGAGTGGCTGGAGGCGGTTGGGCTGCAGCAGTATGAGAGCAAGTTGCTTCTGAATGGCTTTGACGATGTCCGCTTCCTGGTAAGTGCCCGCAGGCCTCCTCGGGGGCGGGGTGCAGCTCGGCGGAGACGGAGACGCGCCTCTCTGGTCTCCCGTGGGCCCTGCTGGAGTGCTAAACAGTGCGTAGCCCCGTATCCCAGCGAAGAGCTGAATGAAGTGACTCAGACATCCAGGAAGTCAGCCGACTGTCATGTGCCTTCTTTCTAAACTCAGTCTCCCTCAACTCTGCTCCCAGAAACGGTTCTGTGGGGAGAGCTCTTTGCAAGTCTGCATCCCAAGAGGCAGGGTCCCTGACTATAGACCTTTGCCCCTTGCTGGTCTCCCTCTCAGACCTCAGACCATATGTCGTGCAGTGAGGCCTCAAGGCGGGTCTTGTTCTGGATCAGACGCTGGGAGTTTTGGCGGACAGGACAGCCAGGTCCCCTGTGATGACTTTCCATCCCATCTCTGTTGGATGCCAGAAGTTTCCTTTATTCCCCAGAATGGTGCCATCAAGCAGGTAGTTGCTGAAGCAGGGAGCCTGGTCCAGCAGGAAGGCCTCTTCCCTGCCCAGCCCAGCCCAGGCTGAGTGGCTAGGGTGGGGAATGTGGCTGTGTAGCCTCATGGACTCGTGACCTCAGAGATGACCCAGAGGAGAGGCTGAATTGGTGGTTGGAAGGCTTGCTTGCTTTTCTGAGGTATAATTTTGTGTTGTCTTCCTATAAAGCACGAGGTGTTAAAGAAAAAGAAAAATCCGGGTGACTTTCCTCAGGCTCCCTGTGGAGTGGGGCCTGGCTGGGGCCTTGGGCTTAGGATCCAGTGCATCTTCTTTCAGTCCAGAAAGTGGCTCGGGCACCCATGAGCATTCCTCTCCTGGAACCCCTCCAGGAGGTGGTGAGGTGAAGGGGCGGGGGTCAGTCGGCCCAGAGCTCCCACCTCCAGTGTGGGTCCCTCTGGAGTTCCCACTAACGAGGCTGCATTTTGTGCCTACCGAATAGCAGCCTGCCCAGGGTGCTAGCCTGGAGCTGCCGGGAGGGACCCTGACTAGGACAGGCCCGCCTCACCTGGCCACCCTTCCAAAGCCAGCTTAGGGCCGTTACTTCTCAACTTTTAAAAGTCTTGGGTTTTTAAATAGCAATTTTTTTTCTTACATTAACTGAGTATATTTATGGTTCTTATAACCTAACCCCTGACTTACCATGTTCCTGGGGGAAGGCCGACAAACCCAGGGTAGAGGTGGTGGTTCAACCAGCAAGCTGGGGCACTTGGCCCCTGGTGCTGAGTGTTGGGGGGCCTTCACTCTCCGAGCATACCCCTTCACCAGACTGGCTGGCAGGCAGGCAGGCAAGGGAGGCGGGCTGTCCCTTCCCTGTGCTTCAGTACTTTAGAGGCTGAGCTCTTAACTTCTCACCCCTCCTTCTTCTTCTTTTGGAAACGGTAAGGTTCCCAACTGTTGAACATCAAGACTCCTTAAAACTGCTTCCCTGCCCCTTCCTGTGCTCACACCCAGAAAGAAAGTAGCTAGGCGGGCATCTTGGTAAATCTGGCCCTGAGCCAAATGTCCATCCCGGAGGGTGCAGGGACTCTGCTAAACCACGTGTCTGTCTTTGGGGAAATGACACTCATGGAGGGAGGCCAGCAGCTCAGTATTTCCAGGGCCCTCCAGGCTTCTCCTGTTGCGCTGGGTACGAGCTATTCCTCGTCGCTGCTGTCTCAGTTCCAGCGGGGCACTGGCAGGTGGAGTCTGTACAGGAAAGAATGCTGATCGCACCTCACTTGAGCACATTACTTCCAGTAGCTAGAGTGGCCTGAGGAGTCATGCAGAGCACCCTGGGTAATTACATGTAAATTGCCAGATGGACTGTAAGGCTAATTGTTTTAGCAACCGGAAAAAAATGAAAAAAAAAACACACAAGAAAGGGCATTTTTATTGAGAAACGTTCTTTTCGTTGCATATGGTATAATTTCCATCATGTTAGCTATGGTATATCTCCGTGTAGTTTGGTTTTTAGTAGGTTGCAAATGTTTTTCTTCGTTGTGAAATGCCCTGGAAACTTCTACAAGATGCATGAGTAGCTTCCAGAGAGCTAAGCTCTCGAGGTAGGAGGAACATCTGGACACTAAGAGTGTTTCACAGACCAGGCACTGCTGTAGAATTTCCCTGTGACAGGGTCCAGCTCCTCCCTGTTGGGGTGGGAGGGACTTTGTCATCATGTGGTCTAATCACCTGTGCCTTCCCTTCCAGACAATCTTGGCCATGATACTTTGCAGCGACAGGGAATTCCACCACCTTACAAAGTAGTAGCCATTTGTTCTTTGCATTGCTCAGGCTTAGTCAAAGTCTGAGTCCTTGTGGACTCTGTCTTTTGGGCCACAGAGAACACGCTTAAACCCTTTAGAAAACTGAAGACTTTCTGTCATGGCCTCTGGCATTTTATCTTGTCTAGGTCCAACATCCTCCTGTTCTGGGTTGTTCCTCCTATGATGTGATGACTGAGCTGGATAAGCACTGCACCTTGAACTTTATTCATACTCTCTTGCCTGCTGGCAGAAAGGGCCTTTGATTTGGAGGGGTCAGGGTCAGGACCAGGGCCGGGGCAGTGGGGGCTGCCACGTGCTCCCTAGGCTGATCGGGCTGACACCAGACCCTGGGAGACGGGGCCCAGGAATCTAGCTCCTGCCTCTGCCGGCCAGCCCACCACACTGGCTCGCTCATCACAGCCAGTTCCGTTTTTCACCGTAAGTCTTGTCCACAGGAAATGGGCTTTCTTAGGACAAGGGAGGAAATGCATTTAATCAGCACGGAAGGAAGGTAATTGGTGATTGGCGAGTTTGAAGCTTCAAGCGTGCCGGTGCAAGTCTCCATATCTGGGGACCAAGCCTGACCTCCCTTCACAGAGGTGGCAGTGGAGTCAGTGATGGTGCTCCACATGCTGGAGTGTTAGGTGGGTGTCAAAAAACTGTTTTTGAAGAATGTCTGATGTGGGCAGACGTTGAGTGAAGGAATCAAGACACAAAAATCCATAGGCAACATGATCTTAACTTTCAAAAAAGACAACATCTCTGCACAAGAGATGCAAAGGAATAAGCCAGAATGTTTTCAGTGGTTATCTGAGGAGGGCTGTGGATGGCTTTATTCTCTTATTTGGAACATAAGAGATTTTCTGCATTTCCTACAAGGAATGGATCCAAAATCAGAAAAGCAAATAATGCAGGTGTCTTAAAGATCTTGATGGTCCAGCTGGGAAAACAAGTCACATAAAGCAATAAAAACAACCAAGCGGCCAAGTGTTAAGTACTATGGTGAGGCGTGTAGGTGCTGCAGGAGCACAGGGGAGGAGAACCCGCCTTCCCAGGCATGGACCCAGTGCCCGCGCTGAGCTGGCTCACAGCCCTGGGCATACTGCTGGTCAGGGCTCAGATGGGGCTGTGAGGCCCAGAGGGTGGAGACACTGCCAGTGAGGGGCAGGGCCGGGATGCTAGCCCAGATCTGTCCCAACTTAGAACTCCTGGGTTGCACTTGCTGTCTGAGGGTCTGCAGAGGCTGTGGGCTTGGAAAGACACAGGCAGAGGAAAGGCGAGTGTGGGGCCTGAGCCATCTGCGGTGAATAAGGAGGCCAGTGTAGGGAGTGCAGTGAAGGGCAGGCCACTGGCTGGGCAGGAGGGGGGTGGGCTGGGCTCGACTGCAAGGGGCCTTGACAGCCACGCGATGGGAGGCCGTCGGGTTGTTCCCCTCATCGGGCAGAGAGGCCCTGGCGTCGGGGTGCACCTTAGATGACAGGGCATGGTAGAGAGGGCGCGTGGTGGGTGCTGTGCTGGATGACAGACAAACGGAAAATGGAGACGAGTCTGGCAGCCAGCGGAGGATGGGTTAGACACAGACTGAGGCACAGGCCCGTCACCTCTTACAGCCAGCATCGTCACGGAGGCCTCTTGCTCCTCCCATCAATTTATTTCTCCACAGGCTTCCACCACATACGGATAGGCTCCTACTGTTTTCCTGTCTGTTTCTGAGACCAGGCCACCTTGTTCCAGTGTGTTGGGGAGGGGATGACCAGTGAAGAGGAGCGAGCCCTGAGAGAGCTGAGAGGCATAGGCTTGGGGAGGAGGTCATTCTTTTTTGGCCTCCGTGGCGTTTCCAGCCTGACCCCCAGACCCCGGAGCTTCTCTTCCTGTGTGCTCCCTGCATTAGCTCCTCACTCCTTAGCCCCAGAGGCTGGCTTTCTGTCCGCAGTGGGGCCATGCCCTTGGGTTCCTACCCTGGCTTCCCAAGCTCCCTCCCTCTGCGTTCTTCTCTCTCGGGCTTCAAGGGCCCTCTTTGGCCTGGGCAGGGGTGCCCTGGCACTGCTGTCTGGATGCCTCCCTGCCTCGACTTCCTCTCCACTTGCCCTAGCCCCCTCTTCTCCCCACATAGCACTCTAACTGCTAGAATTCTCTGTGCCCCAGAGTGAGGCAGGGCCCAAAAGGGAGGTTTCCTCAACTAGGGGCCTCGGGGGGTCAGTGGAGCTGGGCTTTAAAAGGAATACTCTTGGACAGTGTGGATCCTGCCTCCTGGACTGACTCAGTTCTGTGGTCACTTAACTCCTCGCGGGGTCCCAGGGGTTGACTGACATGCCACCAGATGCTTCCTTGTCTCCGCTGGGCCCTTTTACCTTGAGACGAGGCAGGCTCACTCTGGGCCTCTTTCCAGGCCGCGTACCCTCTTGCTCTCCCTCTTCCTTTCTCTCTGCCAGATGGTGTGGAGTTCTCCGGGCTAGGGGTGACAGCAGCTGGAGTCCCACTGTGTTTGCCCCCACTTGTGTTCCTTGTGTGCTCTGTCCTTCTCTGGCCGCCTTTACAGTGGAAGAAACTGAGAACTGTTTTCATGTCTGTGAACTTAACTAACTGCCCTTGAAGATGTGTGCAGCAGGTGAACAGCTCCTGTTCTGTAGCTTCTGGCTGCGGACATCTCAGTGTGAGCAGCAGCAGGGGGTTCTGTGCTGGCCCCTCAGAACGTCCGAGTGTTCACGTATTCCAACCCCCAGCAGTGTGCATGTGCAGGAAGTGAGGCGTAGGGGGCAGGGCCCCGGGGTCCATGTGTCTCTGTCAGAGGCACAGACCTCCTCACACACCACGTGTCAAAGTTCAGGTGTTCCCAGGCATCCCTGAAGCCCACCCGTGGACTCCTGGGGTCCACAGACACCACACTGAGGACTCTTGGACTCAGTCATTTGCCCAAGGTTGCTCCTCAAGCACACGGCTGAGCTGTCCTAGAAGCAGGTATCCTAGGCCCAGAGTGGTGCCCCTACCTCCCACTCTAGTCCCACACCTGCTTGCCCAGGAACATGCTGTGTCTGGGCCTCGTGCTCAGTGTGTCCCCCCAAAGAAGGGGCCTGGGAGCCAGTGAGCTAGGCTAGTGCTACCTGGCATCACTTGCAGGCGCCCGTCTGGACCAGGCAGACCATTCCATCCACCCCCTGTGTGTTGGGGGCCACTCGACTTCCAGAAGGCTGGAAAAAGCTGCTGGGAATCAGACCCCAGTGAGCTCTTGGCACTGAAGCCCTTCTGGCCCTGCAGCTGCCACCACCACGGGTCGGGGATGGTAGGTATCCCTGCCTCGTGTTCTCAGTGAAGTTGAGCAGCTTGCTGAGGCCACACTTAGGTGAACTGGGGGGCAACGGCTCAAGAGAAAAGTTGAGGTTCTACTTACTTGCAGAGGGAATCAGGGAGTTGGGAGATGTGGGTTTCCCTCCAGGTCCCCTCATAAGATTTTGGGCAGGTTGTTCTGCGCCCCCATATGTCCCCCTGTCCCATGGCGTCTCACTTGACTGCCTACTTCATGGGGGCATAAGCTGTGAAGGGGACACACTGTTACCTGTGGTGACACGTAACGGTGACACGTAACAGCGACTGAGACCAACTACAAATGTAAGAATGTAAGGCAGCAAGGCGGCATTTTCTCTGCAGTGGAGGCCAGGTGGCAACCGTGCTCTGTGGGAATCAGATTGGCCTTGTCCTCAGACCCATGAAGACGTAAAGCTTGCTCTGGGTGGTCTTGGGACCGAGCCCTTTGACCCCAGGCTGACTTGGGCCTGGGTAACTTACGCTGTTTATTTGGGGGATGAATGAAGCACCTTGACCTCAGATAAGGCTCAGGTGTCCAGGGGCAGCAGGCAGCAGATGGATGGAAGGATGCTGTGCTGGTACAGGGAGAATGGGAACACTGAGAACTGGCTCGGGAGGACAGGGGACATAGGGGTGTTGTTTCCGTGAAACTGGGAGGCGAGTCCCGGACTCTTGTGCTGTTGCCCCAGCCTTGAGGACCCTTCTGAAGTTGGCAGGCGGAGGGGCCTCTGGCTTCAGAAACGGGACTTGGTAACATTTGTGCTTCTTCCTCATCTTCTGTAGAACTGGTTGCATTTGTCACCTTCAAGTTCTGTCTCTCCGGGTGAGGGCAGGTCTGTGCTGCAGGGGGCAGGGGGTGACCAGGAGAGTAGCGGGTGTGGGTCAGGGCTGGGCCGCTCTTGTTGCTGAGGGTGTGGAGCTGGGGGAAGGTGCCCGTTGGGGAAGTGATGTGACACAGCCCCAGTCGGGAGGCAGCGGGGCCGGGCCAGACAGAGGCGAACAGAGAAACACGAGACTCATTGAGCACCTGGTCCCTGAGCGCTCAGCACCATGGGATTCGTTATTTAAGCTGCGAAGCAGGAGGGCTTGATCCTATTTACAAGGTTCTAACTTTCTAAGAACCTGGAGCAGCGCAGTTGGGATTTGAACTCAGTTCTTACTCCAACGGGTTCTTACTCCTTTATGCCACAGCTGCCTTGCATGTGGTAGCTGGCACACGGAAAGCCCTCAGCCCCAGAAACGGTGAATGTCTGAGATGAAAGCGGCCACGCTGAATACAGAAATGAGGCCCGAGGGGCGGGCCAGGCAGAAAGTCTGGAAATCACTTAGGGGCAATGATAAACCTTCTTGGGAGGCCAGTCCAGCACCGCTCTGCCCAGGAGACCCTCTTCCACCAGACCATACCCGCCTTTGTTTGAGTGGGGGCCGGATCCCAGAGGGGTGGACGTTTGGTCATCACTGGGCCCAGAGGTGGATGCCCAGGTGCACTGTCATCAAGCCTGCTTTCTCACATACTCCTGTGTTGCACGCACACCTTTCCCTGTGACATTTAACGGACTCTCGTGACCAGCTGCAGTGACTGCACACGCTCCAGTACATGGGCGCCCCGTGATTTAACCCGCCACTGGGCACTTTGGCTTCTCTGCCGCAGGCAGGCTTTGGCGGTTCCCAGGACACATACTGGCCACAGCGATGGAGCCGTTCCGGGCACGGTCACCTGGGGTGCAGGTTGCTGAACACGGGGCCCTGGTCTAAGTCAGGCCTGTCTTCTGAGGCTGGGGTTGTACTAAGTAAGCACACGGGTACCTGCACAGGTGGACCAGGAGCGAGAGGGGGCGAGCAGACCCAAGCAGTCTGAGGCCCGAGGGGCCTGGCAGGGGAGAGCGGGAAGGATCTTTGGGAGGGGGGCAGAAAGTGAGTAGGAGGTGCAGGGCTTTGTTGCTCGCTGCGGCTACACCAGTCTGGGCTTCCCCTCCAGGCTGCCTGTGGGCCCTGCCCTCCTGAGAGGGCAAGGGCTGAGTTCGAGCGTGGTGGAGAATTTGCAGTGTTCGCGCTTCAGAGACTTAAACTGCTCGAACTGCTGGGTCCTGGATCCCCAGCTGACAGGAGGGGGAGCGGGTATGGCAGCCCCCGGAGAGCCCGGCTGATCTCACGGTCTGCCACGGAATCAGGGCCCCAGCAAAACAGTGACCAGAACGGGTGCCAGGGGTCTGCCCAGCGCCTCCGTGCTGAGGGCTTGTCTGCCTTGAGGAGGGACTGAAACATCCCTTGGCCTTGCGTCTCAGCGATGGGCCTAGGGTAGAGCCTCACCTCCCACCTGTCGGGGCTTGCTGGTGGCAGACCCCCTTTCTTGCCCTGAGTGCTACCCTGTGCCTCAGGAAGGGGGCAGAGCACCATGCCATGCCTTCATGACAGGCGTGGGCTGGGGCTTCTGTAAATCGTTGATCCTCAGGTCTGGCATCAGCTTCCCAGGCCCCCCTCCAGTAAGCCGGGCTCGCGCCTCTGCATCCTCAGACCCTTTGCCAGGGGCATGCTGAGCCCTGTATGCCTGGAAACAAGTCAGGAAGGGTGTTCAAATAGGGTGAAGTTCAAATGACTGCCCTCTCTCCGCTTTGGTTCTTCTCTGAGCTGGGAAAGAGGCAGCTCTGTAACCTGAATATGGCAGGGACAGGGCTATGTGACCTCAGGCAAGTCAGTCCTTTGCTGAACCTCAGCTTCCTTGTGACGAAAAGGATAGCTTCCCTCTGCCCTGAGCAGGACCAGCTAACTCCCTGGCACAGCCCTCCAGCCCAGGCCCACCTTCCCACTTCCATCTCCTGGAACTTCTCTCTGCTCCCAGGCAGGGTGGCTTTTGTCACCGCTGCCTGTACCTGTGCTGTTCCCTCAGTTGGGGAGCTCTTGACCCACTTCTCTGCCCTCTTCCCACCTCCCTGTGAAACTCCCTCTGGACCCCACCATCGCTCCCCCACCAGCTCATACGTCCCTGGGGCTCCCCTTCCCCACCCCAGCACGCCCCCACCTCTGCCCAGACCTCATCCTCTTCCCTCGCAGAGGACTCCAAAAGACCACAATCATGGAGTCAGCAGCACTGGTTTTGGCTGTTCAGCCTCTTCTTTTTATATCTGTGTTGTTGCCTCCAAAGTATCCTTAGTCATTCAACAGATTTTTATTATGCGCGGACAACATGCCAGGCATTGCCCTAGATGCAGGTGGTGGCAAAGCCGTGAGTGAGACAGGCACCTCTGGCCCGTCACAGCCTCAGGACCCTCAGAGCCAGCAGCTCAGTGTTTTTCCCTTTGGCTGAGAAGCGTCCACTCCAATGTGCCACACTCCAAGTGTTCCCTTCTTAGGTCTTTTCCACTATTCGTTGAATGAAGACATGCCCGGCAGTTAAAGAAAATTCCAGCAAAATATTGACAAGTGTGATACCTCTCAGGATGCAAAAGGATCTTTCCTTCTCCTGAAGTCATATGGTCAGGAAGACTCTGAAGATAATCAGAGACCCCTGGAGGGCCAGAGAAAGCTAGAGAGAAAGGACTGGGGCCCTGCAACAGCCCTTTCCTCCGCCTCCGCCAGGACTCTCCCCACGACTCCCAGAGGCAGTTCCTGCTGTCCGTGCTCCTTCCCTTCCCATGGCCCCTGTCTTCCTCTCTGTCCACACATCCACTGAGCTACGCGCAGGATCTGGGCCTTGGAGACCCCGCTTAGCACCGACGCGCCCCTGTTGAAAGTGCCATCTTCTGCGCCCATTGGGGAGGCCAGTGACAGATACTGGTAGGAAGGAGAGGCCTTTCAAATAGATTGAGCTGAAGGAGAGTGCAAGTACCGCCACAATAGGCACGGCTCCTCGTTTGTGCCTTCTCAGGGAAGGACACCCAGGAATGATGGTGTATGATTGTGCAAGTCAGTCCAGGGGCACGCTTGCCCCAGCTGAGCTCTGATGGGCCGGCCTCTCCCTGAGTCAGCCTGTTCCTGGGCCCAGGGCTTGGTCTGTGTACGCAGAGGCCTGGGCCACATCCTGACCCTGCTTCTCCTTCACTGTGAGGCCTCGGCAGGCCTTCCCCTCACCCACTTCTAGGGGCCCACGCAGCGCTAAGAGTTGGGATTCCATACAGGTGGAAGCACTGCCCCGGCCCCGGAGGTGGAGGGCAGGGAGGCGGGAGGGAAGTTCTATGTAGGGACCCTAGTTCCAGAGCCCGAGCGTCCCCAGCCCTGGGACGGCTTCCCTGCTGCTGCTGGTAGGTACCTTCCACGCTTTGCTTTGTCTTCAACAGAGCCCACCTCCCTAAACAAGTAGAAGGAGCCTGGAGCGTGACTTTGGAGTTCATCAGAGGGACGTTTAACTGTCCTTCTGCAGCTCACAAGCTCCGTGACCTTGCATATGTCACTCCTGCTCTCTGAGCCTCAGTTTCTTTCAGCAATGTGGGCACTTCCTATCTCAAAGGTTTTTGGGCAGCTTTTTTCAAGCGATGAAGGCAAAGTCCCCGCACAGTGCCAGGACGTGGTCAGGACTCGGGTTCACTGGCATCTCTTCATGTCACCTCCCCCACAAAGACCAGCAGAAGGTGCACTTACTGTGCATAGTGACCCCGACGACCGCTTCTTGCTGCCCTCTTCCCTGGATGTGTAGAGAGCAGGATGTGGCCAAGAAGTGGGATCCTGGCACCGCCACTGGCCGTGAAACCTGGTTCCTGGCCTGTAAAGTGAGGAGCCGTAGTCAACGCCTGCCAGCTGGTTGCAAGGAGGGAGGAACAGGACAGGGAAGGGCTGAAGCAGAGCCCTGGACGGGGAGGCACTGGTACTCTGTCCCTCCTCTGTCCTCCTGTCCTCCCTTCCTCAGGGACTGAACCCAGTCAGGCTGAGTGTCAACTAGTTACATGTTTCAGATTTCTCCTAGAATTAGAAACTTTTTCAAACCTAAGAAAACCGGGGCACTTGGGTGGCTCAGTCAGTTAAGCATCCAACTCTTGATTTCGGCTCAGGTCCGGTTTGTGAGTTCAAGTCCCAAATCGGGCTCTGTGCTGATAGTGCGGCGTCTGCCTGGAATTCTCTGTCTCCCTCTCTCTGCCCCTCCCCTGCTCACACGCACGCTCTCTCTCTCCCTCTCTCAAAAATAAACAAACATATAAAAAATAAAATCTAAGAAATCTCTATTAACTGAAATGCTTAGGCCAATGAGCTGTTCTGCTTTCTTAGCTCCCTAATTGCTGGCTCGCAACAGGGCCTGGAAGATAGCAGCCCTCGGTATAAACATTAACGTGATAGAAGGTAAAGTAAAAAGTCTCTTTTCCCCCACAGCCCTTCTTGTGAAGATGGTTCCAAAAGGCAGTGGTCCCTTCCTCCCTTTAGTAAAGAGGGTGTGGAAACTTCCAGAATGTTTCTTGCCTTTGAGGATTTGTAACACCTCGTAGTCACCACGCAGACTAATCCGAGAGGATGTAGGTGTGGCACGTGCAGGAAATGAGGAGACCCTGCCTGCACCCTGGACATGCTCTGGCAACTACCTGCTTTGATTTTCCGTCACATCCTTTACTTTGGTTTGGTTTACCTCTGCCTCTTTCTTCTCACTGCCGCATACAGCCCCCTAGTCCTCTTGACGGGTTAATGAAGGCCCTGTCTCCAGCTGGATCCGGTTTTCCCGGTTGTCAGCCTTCAGTTCAGCTTTAATGTTGCCCTAAAACCGTGTGAAGGGTTATGAGTAAATGCTGGGGATACGGTAGGATTTCAGAAACTCCCTGCAGTGCTGTCATCTCTGAGGTGCCCCGGTCAGTCCAGTGCGTGTCCTCGCCAGGTAAGGACTCATCGTCAGGCAGCGTCTGGGCAAGAGGCCACCTCTCTCTGCCTTTCCCGTCAGCACACCGTAGATGTGGGCCCAGAGGGACTGCAGGAACTCAGGGTGGTGACTCCTGACTTTGGGGTGACTCAGGAACTGGCCTCAGACCTGGAGAGAGTGGTACCCTTGTCGCACAGAGTCTTCTACAGGCCCACACCTCCCTGGTGCCCCTGCGAAGGGGTGTGTTCTGTCTGCAGCCCGAGCAGGAGAGCTTCCGGTCTGGCTTCAGAGCTCTCTCCCCGGGCTCTCTTGAGCCTTGGAAGGGGTCCTCTGCGGGGCAAAGGTTTTTGTCACCATGCACGGGCTCCGGGGGGGCTAGTGTGCCAACATGCACCGTGGCTCAGGCACAAAGGCGAGATCGCCCCAGGTGAGGGTCTGCATGCGCTGGCCCGAGTTGCTTAAATAGAAATAGAAAGTCCAGAAAGAGTCCCAGAAACACACAAATTTAGGACACAGCAGAGGTCACTTCAGATTGGTAGCGAAAAGACAGTTCATTAACGAAATGGATAGCTTGCTGCCTAGGAAAAAAAATAACTGAATCCTGACTCTTGAACTTCACTTAAAAAAAAATTGTAGATTAAAGATTTAATGGTAAAAATGAAACTAAAATTACAGGAAGAAAATATGCAAGAATTGTTTTTAAAAATCTTGAAGAGGGGAGGTCTTTCTCAGCCTGACAGAACTAAGAGAAGCTCTACGGGATATAGGTACAGACCAGTAGATTTCTGCACGAACAAAGCCAACATGAAAGTCAAAAGAGAAGTGACAAACTGGAAAAAACGAATGTCTATTTCCAGATAATAGATTAATTTCCTTACTTTTATTTATTTATTTTTGAGAGAGAAAAAGCACTTATCAGGGAGGGGCAGAGAGAGAGGGGAGAGAGAATCCCAAGCAGGCTCCACACTGTCAGCACAGAGCCCAACGTAGGGCTTGAACCCACGAACCGTGAGATTGTGACCTGAGCCCAGGTAGGATGCTTAACCGACTAAGCCATTCAGATGCCCTGATTTCCTTAGTTTTTAATATATTTCTACAAATCAAGTACAGAAAAAAATCAGTACCTCCAGAGATAAACACCCAAAGATATAAAGGGATAATTGCTGGAAAAGGAGCTATGGATGTCCCCCACACATGTGGCCCCAGAGCGTATGGACAAGACAGCTGGGCTGAATCCCGGCTCCGTGCTTACGTATGTGTGACCCTGCAGGTTGTTCATGCTCTCTAGGCTCAGCCTCCTGAGCTGTAAAGTGGGGGTAATGATAGTCCCTTTTATTAAATGGGTCACCAAGTCTAAAGCCTGTAGAACATGGAGTGGGGCAGGACTCACAATGTAAACACCTGATAGATAAGGAGCGCCTAGGGTGGCTCGGCTGGCTGGGCATCCAGCCATTGGTTTCAGCTCAGGTCGTGGAATCAAGCCCTACATCAGGCTCCGCCCTGAGCAGGGAACCTGCTTAAGATTCTCTTTCTCTCTCTCCCACTCGCACATGCACACGTGCTCTCTCTTGCTCAAGTAAAAAATATAAATAAATACTTGACAAAACCTGAAAAGGTGCTGGAGCTTCCCCTGTGAGTGGGGTGCTTTTACAATAGGAAGTGTGCAGTGATAAGCCATTTCTCTGCAATTGTTGCTGACAGTGTGACAAATCTAGCACTCGTGTCACTGATGGGAGTATAAATGTGTGTTAGACTTCCAAACACACATATCCTTTGACCAAGCAGTCTCTCTTGATAACTATCCCAGAAATGATGCACATATGGGGGTATTCATGCAGTACTATTTGTAAAAGCTGGAATTGGAAATAGTCATCGTGCAGCAGGGACCTAGTTAAATAATTTATAATATGTCCCTAACCTGGATGATCATGCGGCTTTTAAAAAAAGAGGCAGGTCTAAATATCCTGATGTGAAGCAGTCTCCTGTATACCTGTAAAACGTACCTCGTTTTATTGTGCTCCGCTTTATTGCACTTGGAAGATCCTGCATTTTTTACAAATGGAAGAAGGTTTGTGGTAACCCTGCGTCGATCAAGTCTGTCAGCGCCATGTTTCCAACAGCATTTGCTCACTTGGTGTGTCTGTGTCGTATTTTGGCAATTCTTGCAATATTCCAAATTTTTTCTTTATTATTATTTTACAGTGATCTGTGATCAGTGATTGTAACTCACTGAAAGCTCAGATGATGGTTAACATTTTTTTTAGCAGTTCTTTGTAATTAAGGTATGTACGTTTTTTAGACATAATGCTATTATATACTTAATAGACGAGATAGCGTAGTAAACGTAACTTTGGTATGCCCTGAGAAACCAAAAAATTCACTTTACTCACTTTATTGCTGTGGTCTGCAACCAAACACATGAGCTCTCTGAGGTATGCCTGTATATTAAGTAGTAAGAGTAAGGTGTTGAACAAGATGTACAAGAATTCCGTTTGTGAGAGAAGGAAACTGGCCTCAGAGGGACATCCAGAAAAGTGGTACCAGTTGCCTCTGTGTTGGGGGGGGGGGGTGCTGTGGCTGAAGGTGGGGCAGAACGCGTGAGTTTTCATGGATCATAATCTGAAAAAACTTACCTGATGACGCTACTGTGAGGCATAAAGCCTCATCATAGAGGTTGGGGACAGGGAGCAGCCAGGTCTTAGCCCCACCGCCAGATATGTGGCCTCGGCAAGTTCCTGACCTCCCCGCCTCCTTTTCTGCATCCTTAACACGAGGATGAAAAGGATCCACCGCACAGGGGCCTGAGTGTGAACTGGTGTGTCCGGGTCACAAGCTCTGGGGCCTGTCATCTAGCAGGCAAGTGCACAGTGAGCGCCAGACTTCCCTCTCCTCCCCGTCAGGGGTCAGGTTCATGGCCCAACTCTGGCACCCCCCCAGCTCCCGGGGCCAGAAGACTTTCTCTGACATCTCTCCACTTTGACACTCCTCTCCTCCCTGGGTTGAGGCTGGTTCCTTGGCTGACCACCTGACGTGGCTGTCGCAGCCTTCGAGTTAGGAAAGCATGTCTGTGAGGAAGCTTGGGCTGGTCCACCCGCCCTTCACCTCGGATGGTTGTGGAACCCGCCCCCGAGAAGCGTGTGGACACAGAGCGGGGACAGGGCTGTGCCTGGACCTGGACATGCCGGACCCCGCCCCGGGTTCGGCTGTGGCCCACGTCACTGCCCTGTGCACATTCAGAGCCCTGGCGCTGCCCAGCCCGCCCGGGGGCCGCTCGGGCGGGAGTGGGCCGTCTGGGCAGACTTGTGTGCTGTGCACCTCGGACTCCTGCCTACACAAGACTCTTGCTGCCTGGCCCGGCCTCCCTGGGGAGCTCGGGGTCTCCGTCGCTCTCAGCGCTCGTGCTAGAGGAGGGGCCACGCAAGGCTGCCGTCAGCCACCCGTTCACGAGGGCGCTCACGTGAACCTCTTCTGCTTCCAGGGGCCTAACGTGATGGAAGAGCAAGACCTGCGGGAGATTGGCATCAGTGACCCACAGCACCGGCGGAAGCTGCTCCAGGCGGCACGGTCCCTGCCCAAGGTGACCGCTGACAGCTCGGTGGCCTCAGCCTGTGCCGAGACAGGGCCCTGTCCCCGACGCCACCTGGACCCAGAATAGGGAAGGAGCTTGGCTCCAGGGCATGCAGATCGCCACAGGCTGGCTGTCTCTCATTCCGAGGGACACGGCGGGCAGCACAGAGGCCTGTTTACTTTCTTGCCAAATCCCGGGGCCCGGAGAGTCAGCAGAGACTAAGGACAGTTGGGGACCCGGTACAGGCTCTGGGGGGAGGCTCCAGACCCCTGCCCAGCACAGGAGCTGGTACCCACAGGTTTGGCCTGTCACCTGGAGCCTCTTGGGGTCTTTCCTGACTCACCGGAGACCAGGCCAGCCTGCACCGACCCCTGACGTCAGCCCCTCCCCAGGAAAGGCAGAGAGGTGCTCAGGGTGGCAGGGGAGGCAGTTTTTCCCTGGGGGAGCCAGGGGCTGGTAGGCCCAAGCCTCTCCCCCTCGACTATGGTGGTGCTAAGTCCAGGGTACCCAGAGCTGGGGAAGCATGAACAAGTCCCAGCAGTGGGGCCAGTGCCTACTTCACAGGAACAGACCATGTTGTCCCACCAAGTCTGTGACCTTGTCATAGCTCAGTGGGAACCCCTCTGCAAACCTTTCTCCCATCGAGCTGTACCCACTAGGGCCGTCTTCCCCAACCCTGGAATGCTCCGGTGACGCCAGATGGGGGAGCCGGAACCAGAGCAGTGGTACAAAGGGCTGTGTGAAGGGAGGAGACTCTGGTCCTCTGGACTTTTGTCCCATGAGTGCTGAGATGTCAGTCCTACTGCCCCTTCTTGCCCCACAGGTGAAAGCTCTGGGCTATGACGGCAACAGCCCCCCATCAGTGCCCTCCTGGCTGGACTCCCTCGGTCTGCAGGACTATGTCCATTCCTTCCTGTCGAGTGGCTACAGTTCCATTGACACTGTGAAAAACCTCTGGGAACTGGAGCTTGTCAACGTGAGTGCAGCCTCTGCTCAGGCTGGGCCTGACCCCCGAGGGTGCGGCCTGGGGCTGGGAGGAGAGCTGCGGGCGCAGGTGTGGCCTGACCCCTCCTCTCACCCCTGCCCAGGTCCTGAAAGTCCACCTGCTCGGCCATCGCAAGCGCATCATCGCCTCCCTCGCAGACAGGCCCTATGAGGAGCCACCCCAGAAGCCCCCGCGGTTTTCCCAGCTGAGAGTGAGTTGGGGAGGGGTGGAAAGGGATCAGTGGGTGTTCTTCATATTGCTAGGAATTAAAGAAAATTCTTGAGAGGTTCTTTAGAGACACTCTGATCTCTGTAGTAGAGGAGTGAACGATCCTTCCCCTCTTGTTGTTGGACCAGTTCTGCCCCTGGGCCCAAGGAGCACAGAGCAGGAGTTGTTGGGCTGGTCATTTATCAATTACATGCCTCCCATCTACATCAGAAGCTTGACGGGGCCTATAATAAAGGGTTCTGTTTAAATATATGTAGAAAGTAAAATGTTAGAAAAAGTAGCAAAGCAAATATCGAAATCCCAGCAGCTGCTGGTGACAGAGCCAGTGGGGCAGGCAGGGGGCAGGAGGAGCCCCCTTTCCAGCAGTCTGACGTGAACCTGAAACAAGGCTTGAAATCAACAGCGGGACCTGTGCCCTCCCCAAGTCTTTGGAAGGAAAATCCCTGCACTGGGGTGGGCTAGAGAACCTGTGGTTTTATTTATTTTTTTAATAAATTGTTTTTAATGTTTACTTATTTTGAGAGAGAGAGAGAGAGAGAGTACAAACTGAAGAAGGACAGAGAGAGAGGGAGACACAGAATCTGAAACAGGCTCCAGGCTCTGAGCTGTCAGCACAGAGCCCGATGAACGGCTCGAACTCACGAACAGTGAGATCATGACCTGAGGTGAAGTCAGATACTTAACCGACTGAGCCACCCAGGCGCCCCTGATTTTATTTATTTTTAAATGTTTGTTTATTCTGAAAGAAAGGGCTCGTGGGCACGCCCATGTGAGCACAAGCAGGAGAGGGGCCGAGAGAGAGAATCTCAAGCAGGCTCCACACTCAGAGCAGTGCCTGACAAAGAGCTCGATCCCATGTCCCTAGGATCATGACCTGAGCCAAAACCAAGAGCCACCCAGGTGTCCTGAGAACATGTGGTTTTAAAATCCTCATGGATGCTTTGTGCTGAAGCCAGATAATCCCTGACTGCAGGTTGGACTCTGAGGGCCCACGCTGAAGTCTGGGACAGGCTCTGTTCCCAGACCTGTGAGACTGAGCCCCTGACGAGCACTGGGCCCCGAGCAGGGCCCTCCGAGCCTCAGCCCATGGACGGCAGCCTCACGGCCTGGGCATTACACAGGAGATCGGCCTGAGGAGCCAATGCACAGCTGACATTCAGTCATGAAGACCTGAGGAGACAGGGCCTCAGGGTGTTGACTGGCAGCCTGTGTATTTTCTCAAAAAGAGCTTTGGATTTGGCCACGGGCCCCAGAGATCTTCAGTGAATTGTGACCGATGATTCCATCTTTGCTGAATATCAAAGTGGCTTCCCAGCCCTGTAACCATCCCTTTCTCCGTGTGGCTTCAGGCCAAGGAGGGTGCAAGTGAACTGGGGGTGCCCCCCGTGGCTGCTTGCCCGCCCTGCTTGTCGCCAGGGCTTCTTGACTCCGGGAAGAACTTGGTTGGTTTGACTGTACCTGGGCTGGGCCCAGAGGCAAGGTTCCCCACCGGCTCCTGGCCCGGCGTGCCATCTGTTTGGTGCCTGCTTGGTGTTGGTCCTTAGCTTAATGCCCTTTCTGACGGGCACACCTGCCCACGAGGGGCCCTAACCAGCTCCAGGACTGGCTGACACCTCCAGTCTAGGGACTGATCTGATGGGTTCCAAGGTTTACCTGGGTTTCTCTCCGCTGCAGTGCCAGGACTTGCTCTCCCAGACATCATCCCCGCTGAGCCAGAATGACTCCTGCACTGGCCGCTCCGCTGACCTGCTGCTGCCTCCCGGGGACACGGGCAGGAGGCGGCATGACAGTCTTCATGACCCCGCGGCACCTTCTCGAGCGGAGCGCTTCAGAATCCAGGTGGGGCAGGAGGGGAGCTGTGAACGGGAGTCCCCAGACCCCTCCACTGCCCCTGTGTCCCAGCGTCAGCAGCAGGAGGAGGACCCCGCCTCCTCCCCCTCAGCCCCACCCAGCCTGTGTCTGGCGTCCAGCCCCGAGACTCCTCGGCTGTGACCACCTGGCTGTGGTCAGCTGCCACTGCGAGGGCCTTTCCTGTATCTAATGTGGCCTCAGAAGTTCAGATCCACTGTCTCCTCTTTGACTACAGCCTCTCTCTTCCAGCCCCTCAGGCTACTGGCCCTGTTTTGCCGCCTCTTGGCCGCTTCTTGGCCCCCTCTTGCTTGTCCTGCCTGTACCCCAGAACTGCTTTCTCCCCTCCTCATCTCCACACCCTGCACCCTGCCTGCCCAGAAGAACTGCAGCCTGGGTCAGACCCTGTTCTTCCTGGTACATTTCTGCAGCCCGGTGTCGGGCGCAGCTGGGAGACACATGTGGCTGTGCCATCTACTCTCACAGACCCACCAGCCGCTGCTGGGCCCTAGGCCGCCCTGAAGCCCTTGCCCTAGGTTGGCCCCATCCTGCACTCCTCACTCGCATCTGACAGGGCATCGCGTTCAGGGCTCCCGGATGTATTCAGGCCTCACCTGTCCGGCTTCCTGCCTTGCACAGATTCCAGGCTTTGTCTCTTATCCCCCACCTTGGCCTGCTGGTCACAAGATTGACAGGTGTCCCTCATCCCCTCCCACCCCCCCACCCCCCACCGCTAAGGTGAACTTGAAATTCACTGCTTTTTCCTCTCTCCCTTTTTTTTTAAGGTTTTATGGAGAGAGAGAGAGAGAGAGAGAGAGAACACACAGCAGGGAGGGGCAGAGAGAGAGGGAGAGAGGGAGAATCCCAAGCAGGCTCCGTGCTGTCACACAGAGCCCGACATTGGGCTCGATCTCATGAACAGTGAGATCATGACCTGAGCCGAAATCCAGAGTCGGATACTTAACTGCCTGAGCCACCCGGGCGTCCCTGCTTTTTTTCTCTTGCTCATACTTCTCCTCTCCAGCACCTGCGGATTTCCTTCACCTTTCACCAGCACAGCCATGACTTTGACGAGATTGGAAAAGCATGTTGTCCAAAAGTTTTAGTTGCTCCATATGAGGAGACTTCTGCACAGTGCTGGGAATGGAGGTCATAAATGTTTCCTAAATTTCTTCCCGCCTCCCCACTTCTACCAGTGCCCTGGTAGAAGGACCCCGTCACCTAGCACCTGGATTTCAGTTGGCCTCCTACCCTCTCCCCCACCCCAGCTTCCACCTCAGGGTCTACAGAAGGTCTCCCTAGCACTGGATACTTGCCCACCCCAGAATCACGTGGGGTGATCCCTGACTTGGATGTGAGGCTCCCAGGGACCTGGCTCCTGCTCCCCATCCTTCATGCTTTGTGCTTGTTTTCTCCTCTCTGGTTTTAGTCATTTCCCGTCTCCACCTCAGAGCCTTCCTGACTGAGCCTGCTCTCAGGTGGCTTAGGTCCTGCATCTCTGGTGGGGATGGGCCTCACCTTCGCCACAGTGCCTCTGCATGGTTTGTCTGTCCCCTGCCCTCCCCACCTGCTCTTGAACCCCTTGTAGCTGGCTTCTTTGCCCTTGGGTGGGCTGGAGCTCGCAGAGAGCCCATGAGTTCCTCTGGAGTGGGCAAGCAGACCTGTGACCCTGCGTGTTCTACAGGAAGAGCACCGCGAGGCCAAGCTGACCCTTCGACCCCCCAGCCTGGCCGCCCCCTATGCCCCTGTGCAGAGTTGGCAACACCAGCCAGAGAAACTCATCTTCGAGTCCTGCGGTTATGAAGCTAATGTGAGTTGCCCCTGCTGCCCATCTCTCCTGGCCGGGACCAGGGCTCCAGTGCTGTTCTGTATGTCTCAGACGCCCCCAGCACCTAGGGAGAAGGGGGGCCTCCCAGCTAGGATGGGGGAAGGGAGTTGGGAGAGGAAACCCTTTGGCTTGGTCCCAAATTGGTTGGGTCGCCCTGCATGATAACACAGGACTTCCTAAGCCCAGTTACTGCCTGCTCCTTCAGTATCTGGGCTCCATGTTGATCAAAGATCTTCGAGGGACAGAATCCACCCAAGACGCCTGTGCCAAGATGCGGGTAGGTTGTCCGGGGCGGGCGGGGGGGGGGGGCGGGGGGGGAGGGGGCCGGCTGGGATAGGAGGCATCAATTTGCAGCCACCTGGGCCCTCCCACGCTGTGCACAGGGGGAGGCCGGGGCCTGCGGGATCCAAGGGGCTTGGCCTTGAGAAGGGACAGTCACAGGACAACTCCTTGTTTCGCATAGAAATCCACCGAACACATGAAGAAGATCCCCACCATCATTTTGTCCATCACGTACAAAGGTGTCAAGTTCATCGATGCCTCCAACAAGGTGTGCTTCTCACAAACACTATTGGCGGGAGGGGACCCCCTCCCCCCATGCCTCACCCCCCCCACAAGCTGGGCGTCATACCTAGGGTGTCCCCAGCCCTGTTTATTCCTCTTCATTGCTACCACCTCGCCCAAGTGCTTGCCACTCGGCTGCCACACATCCTGATCCCAGGACCCTGCCCTCGTGACAGGCGACTATTGTCTTCCTCAGCATGGGTCCTGTGGGCCTCTTACCTGTTCACGGGCCCTTCACGGTGTGATTCTCTTCATGAGCAAAGGGCTCCCCCGACACCCTGCACTTGGAACCCCACCCTCCTGATACCCTCCCCGCCTTGCCCCCCCCCGGGCTGGAGAGCTGGTGGTCAGATGTGAACATTTTACTCCCTCGGTTACTGGGATCACAGGTGGAAACCTCTAAACCTAAGTCAGGCGAGGTTAGACACTGTCCCCACCCCCACCAAACAAATCGGAGAGAGAAGTAGTGGCATATTCGGCTACACCCCGGGCAGGGACGGAGAAAGGTGGGTGACATAAAGGGGCTGAGGTGTGCCTCAGGGGGCCCGAGAATTCCAGACCCTGCTTTCCCCCGGCAGAACGTCATCGCGGAGCATGAGATCCGGAACATTTCCTGTGCGGCCCAGGACCCAGAGGACCTCTGTACCTTTGCCTACATCACCAAGGACCTGCAGACCAGCCACCACTATTGCCATGTTTTCAGCACGGTGGATGTGGTGGGTGGAGTCCCAGCCCTGGGCACGGCCGGAGGGGGCCTGCATCCAGATGGCCTCAGTGCAGTGCTGTCCTGGTGCATGGGTGACACTTAGCAAACGTTTTGGTTCCGAATGAGGCCCCGGGAGCCATCCAGTCCAGTCCCTTTTATACAGTGAGGAGACTGAAGCACACAGAATGAGAGGCGCATCCAGGGTTCCAGTGACCAGGCTTTTCCCACTTCTCCCCAGGTGTTTCTTAGGTCAGCCAAGGTCTCCCCCAGGCTCTTTGTCAACCCACCACCCTATCCTCTACCAGCAGTCTCCCTGAAACGTCCTCTGTCTCCCTCTTGGGGGCAGCAGTGCCCTCCTGACATGGCCGTAGGCTTCCTTCTCCCAGATTCATGCCCAGGCTGGGCTCTGGTGCCCAGGGACAGCGGTGCAGCAGGGACTCCCTCTGCCCGGAGACAAGGCCCCCGGCCCTCTCCTCATCCCCCGTCTTCTGTCCAGATCCCTGCCATCCTTGGGGAGAGCAGCTGGTTCGCAAGTCTCTGTGGCTTCTGGAACACAGACGGCTAGGCATCCTCAGCCCCGGGACCTCAGTGCTTGCTCCCGGCCCGGCATGAGACTCGGGGCTCTGCCGCTTGCTGGCTGTGCCGTCTTAGAAGTTCCCTCTCCCCGGCTCCTCATCCCAAAAGGGGCTATAATGTGACCGGCTTCACGGAGTTGTCTGGAAGGTTACGCGAGCTCATCTACCCCATACTCGTAGTTCCTGGCACTTCCCCTGTAGCTCACATTTTCCACATCCAGTCATTTCTGCCGTAACACAACGTACGTGCTTCTAACAATCAACATGCTACATAAAGTCACACAATAAACACCAGGGAGGATCGAACTGGGGACACAACACTCAGAAACTTTATCAGTGACACACTAGAAAAGATAGGAACCTAATAAAAACACCGGCACCGCTTTGTTCATATTAAGTGGGTTAAGGCATACATAGGTGTCACAGCAGGACCCTACCTTGAGAAGGACCTGAAGTTGGCCGCCCCCGGCGGCCCATTTGCCAGGGGAAAAGAAGGCAGAGAGCTGGAAAGAGAGACACCCGGATGGAGGGACAGGGTGCAAGGAGGGTGCGGGGCGGCACAGCCAGGTGGTGAGGTGGCAGGCCCCGGGGTCTCTGGGGAAAGCTGAGATGCCGGGTGGAGACGGCGCGGCTGGGCCTGACTGGCGGGCCAGCTGGGTGCGGGCTTGGTCCCCTAGTGTTTACAAAGTCCTGCTTGAGGAAACAAGACGTGTGTGATGCTCAGATTGTTCCCCAGCGTTATCGGTCACTTTGGGACAGATTTGTGTTTTCAAGCCCAATGTTCTGAATTGGCCAAACCCTAACCTGCTCAGGGCTGTGAGGCCGGGGCAGGGGTTTGAGCAAACGGATAAGGTGGCTCTTCAGTGTCGTGTGCTAAAGTCATGCTCTGTCTCCTCCCAGAATCTGACCTACGAGATCATCCTGACGCTGGGGCAGGCGTTCGAAGTGGCCTACCAGCTGGCCCTGCAGGCCCAAAAGTCCAGGCCGATGGGGGCCTCCGCTGCCGAGACGGTTGAAACAAAGTCTTCCAAACCGGTGCCTAAGCCTCGGGTCGGCGTGAGGAAGTCAGCAGTACGTGGGCCGCGGCCGCCAAGAACCCCCCCTCCCCGGGATTCGAGGGCTTGGGTGGAGGGGGCTCCAGGAGGGTCTTCTCATGCTGCGGCCGGCCAGCCGGCCGGCCCCTTGGGGAAGCACCGTTATTTCCTCTCACGGGAGGTGGACAGCTGTCCCCCCCCCCCCCCCCCACAGGCTTCTGTCCCCTCCCTTGCCAGGCACCACCAGGGCCCGGCCGGTGTGGGGCTGCAGAGAGCGTGGCCCGCAGCGAGCCCCCAGTAACGTCACCCTGTGTCTGTGTCTGCTTTGCTCTGCGCCCCAGGTGCCGCTGCCCCCCGATAGTCGCTGTTGTTACTGTCACACCTGCACCACCCATCGTCCTTCTTACCTACCGCTGCCGTCTGTTAGTCCTGGAGTCAAGGTCTTTACAGCTCCTGCTGTCTGTGTGTCAGTCTCCCCGAAGTGACCGTGAGCTCTCTGAGACACTAGTGGCCTCCCGCTCTCTGCCTGCGTGACATTCTTTCCTGAGCTCCCCCTCCCTCCCCGCCATCCCTGTCTGTGCTTTAGCTCTCTGTTTCTCTGTGTGTCCTCTCTCCAGAGGGGCGCTCCAATGGGGCGCCCATTGTGGTCTTGCCCAGGGTGCGCTCTCTGGTCCCACCTGAGGGGCCTGAGGCTTGGAATTTCCCAGCCCCTCGCCCCCCTTCCTGTCACCCTCAACAGATTTGGGGCTTCGAGCCTCACGCTCAGGTCAGGCAAGGCTCCTTTACCTGAGCAGCTCTGAGAAAGCCATGGGAGAAGTTGTCCCTGAAGAGGCCTGGAGGTGGCCCTCCCATGATGCTCCAGGGAGGGTGCCGCTTCTGCCACCCTAGCCCCAGGGAGCTTGCTCTTCGAGGAGAACAGGGGCTGCCCCTCGTGTCCCTCATGCTGGCACGACGCCAGCGCGGCCCGGGCGGGTAGGAAGGACAGCTGGGCCCTGTTGCCCCCCGGCCAGGTACAGCGCGCCCTCTCTGACCCCTCGCCTTTCTTCCTTGGCAGCTGGAACCGCCCGACACGGACCCAGATGCCCAGTCCCATGCCAGTGTCTCCTGGGTTGTGGACCCTAAACCAGACTCTAAGCGGAGCCTCAGCACCAAGTATGAGACCACTATCTTCTAACCGCCCACCCCCTGTCTCCACTAGTCTCACTGTGCCTTGCCATCCGACCTCTGCTCTTCTCAGCTCTCCTTCCGGCTGCCCACCCCCGGTGGGCCCTGCTCTCCTCCCGGGCGGCAGCTCTAGACCCTGCACACTCACAGCTCGTACCCAACACCACCGGACACTGTGAAGTCCCCCCTCGGGCGAGGACAGCTTGGTGGGGGAGGGGGTGAGTTGCCTTTGAGGTGGGCACCAGGAGGGCTCAGGGGGCCCTGTGGCACCCAGGAAGCCTCAGCGGGCAGGCACTGTGAATCCTGAGGGGCGGGCGGTCTTCGAGCAGAGTCCAGACAGCACCCTCTGACTAGGCCGGGCGCTCCGTCCGCCCTCCTCTCCTGTCTTCCGTGCTGAACCACAGCCGGGAGCCGCTGCCGGGAGCGAACTGTCCTTTTGCACCTTTCCTGACACAACCAACCACTGTGACCACCTGGTGCCAGAATCCCCTCGCACTCCGCTCACGGCTGGCCTGCGGCCCTGTCCCTCTCTCCTCTGCCGTAAGGTGCTGGTCTCCCTCCAGTGAGAGCCTGAGCTCGGCGATGTGTCTTGACTATTGTCAGACTGCGTTCTGTGAGGGCCAAGGTCCTCGGGCACAGGCCTGACTCCACAGCATGGAGCTCTGAGCATCTGAACACCCGCGGGCCGGCTTCCCTCGGCAGGTCTCTGGGTCCCGATGAGTCTTCCGCTCCGAGGAACGGGACGGCATATATGTGGTCGGCCCCTCGTGTCTTCACCAGTGAGTCACAAGGCCCGCCCTGGAGTCTAGCTCACCGAGGAGGAAGGCCTTTCTGTAGGACCCGGCAAGAGGGAGGCCTGTGCCCTGCACACACGGTGCACCTTCTTCCCTCACAGAACAGAGCCGCTCAAGGACAGGGGCCTGGACCGAGCCACTCCCATTGTCATCCAGGGGCTGACACTTCTCCACAGTGTGGGGGTCAGAGCTAGTCAGCCATCACCTGGTCCTTCCCTGTTCGGCCACCCGCAGCCTCTCGACTCCTCCGAGGGGGTAGGCTGTGCGGTCTGTTCAGCAGCAGCGGCTGGGATCCTGGAGCCGAGGCTTTGAAGAAGCCCCGCCTTGTCCGGTGAGGGCAGATCAGCTCAGATGGCAGGAGACGGGAAGGCAGCAGTTCCGGGAGGAAGCAGTGCAAACGTAGGATAGTCCGGTAGAGGAGCCAGGAGGCGACAGCGATTATTTTAGAGCTGAAGCCCCAGCCGATAAA
The DNA here is from genome assembly GCF_027475565.1 of Acinonyx jubatus. NCBI lineage: Eukaryota > Metazoa > Chordata > Mammalia > Carnivora > Felidae > Acinonyx > Acinonyx jubatus. The sequence goes on along the minus strand of NC_069385.1, from coordinate 116,448,034 downwards.
CCGGGGTGGGTGCCTGTGCCGGCCTGCCTGTGCTTGTGCCTTCCAGAGCAGACGTGCTGAGCCGGAGGCGGCCGTGGGCCACGGGCGCTCGGAACAGCCACGAGGGCACTCAGGGGAGGCTGTGAGGGACCTTCTGCTCTGCTTCCATGTTTCCTTTCAGTTTCCTCCACCTTGTGCAGGCCCCTTTGGTTAACCCTCTCCTCCCCCCGTTGTGTTTGCTTCTGCCAAGCTGAGCCACCGAAGGAGCCAACTGTGCCGCGGAAACACAGACGTGGGGAGCACAGGCTCCCGCCGCCGCCACCGCCGTGTCACCTGCGCTTTGAGGACCCAGGCCCAGCCTCTGCCTGTAGCAGCTCCTCGGGGCTGCTTGGCCTGGACCTGCCACCACCAGGTCTCACAGAGCGAGCTGCACTCCAGGCCTCGAGCAGATGAGACTGGAACTCCAGAGAGTCAAGAAGTGACTTGTCCAGAGGATGTTTTTTAATAGAAAAAAATTTTCTATAAAATGAATTTTTAAGACTTGGCTCAAACCTCTAGGTTAAACTGCCAATCTTTAGAGAAATGGCCATCAGATCAGAGGACAGGGGACCTGAGATTGGCTAAAAGGCCAGTCTGTCCAGGCTTCTGTCCTCGGGACGGGACCTTGGTGTGGTCCGGTAGGGTGAAGAGAAGGCAATGGCCCATGGGTGAATTGAAAGCAGGCACAAGTGGGCAAAATTGAGTAGGTCTGTTAGAGTCCACTTTTCAAACCCAGCCAAGCTAGTTGCCATTCCTTATGAACTGCACGACTTCTTGTCCCGTCTAGAGCCGGACACAGCCTCAGCAGTGAAAACACAGCCTTAGGGGTACCCGGCAAAAGGAAAGACTTCCAGTCCGTTTCTGGGGTTCCAAATGTGAAGGCCCAGGGGCCAGACGGAGCTGAGCAAGCAGCCCCTGGTGCCACGAAGTCTGAGCCAGCGCCCGGAGCTCTGGGCCGCTCCCCAGCCTCTGACCTGGCGGTGGTCAGAGCGCCGGCCCACACGCTCTCTGGCGACCTCAGACTGCCTGAGTTCAGTTGGAGAGAAGCAGCAGCTTTGTTTTGGGCATTAATGGGTAGGTTAGCTAAGACTGCTACCTGCCAATTTGTGATTTGTCTAATCGGGTCTGTGTGATTAGGACTCACTTTGATTCTCTGAATTATTGGTTCGACTGTTGTATTTCAGCTGCTGGATTCATCCCTGGCTCTAAGTGTGGAGAAGGCTATATTTAGCCTTCTTGGGTGACAGTCAACTTGATTCTCCCCCAGCGTGGCCTTCAGGGCAGGCTGGGGTCCTGGTGCAGCACTGCCACTTAAGCCCTCCTGCTGGCTTGCTTTGCTTTTTAATTTGGAATCTCGCTGTGTGCTCCTCAAGTGGCGAAGGGAATGGGGAGGGGGGTGGGGGGGACAGAGCGGTTCCTGTGAGGCTGAGGCAGGGCCAGGTCAGCTGCTTGCCCAGTACCTTCCAGAGTAGGGAGCGGAGAGGAGGCTTTTCTCCCGCCGGTGATTCAGCAGACCTCACGCTCTGCTGGCGCGGTGCAGGCCGCTCCCGGGACCAACATTCCAGGTTCGGTGGCACTTCTTTCCCAGTGAAGGTGGTGAGTTGAAATTCTCTGGTGGTTCTGTGCAGGGAGAGTGCTCTTGGGCACACTCACAACCCCTGCGGTTGGCCAGAAACGGAAAGCCTGGCCCCGTCCTCCTGCTGACTTGCTCTCTGCCTGCCACCGCAGGCCCCGCCAGTCCCCTCCTCTCTGGAGCAGAGGCGGGTAACACCCTACTTTCTGGTACTAAACAAGGACCTCAACACCCGGACGCTTGGCTTCACTTCCCACTTCTTCCGAGGCCCGTGAGCTTCCCATCGGCGGCCGCCGTGCGATGTCCCGCCCGCCCCTGCCGGCCTCGAGCCTCTGACGGAGGAAACCCGAGGGCCGTGCTAGTGCCGGCACCCTCGCCTCCACCCGCGGACGGCCTGGCCTCCCCCAGTGCGCCTCCCGTGCGGGAGGCCCCAAAAGAAAACTGTGTAGACACTACGATGAGCTGCTCAAGCTGTCTTTTTGTTTTTAAATCCTCTGTAGGTGTTTCCTCCCCTTGAAGCTGCTATATCCTTATTTATTCAGGGTGTTGTCATGTTGGAAAGCCTTGGCTAGTCTGCTCCGGCGCTGGGTTTCGTTCTGAGATCGGTTTCTTTCTGAATAGTCAAGAAGGGTAGGGACTGGATCTTTCTTTCCTTCTTACTTTTCCTGTGGGGCAGGTACTCTTCCTTCCCTAGAAAGGGATAGTGTAACTTTAAGGACAGGCTTCAAGCGGAAAAGCCCCTGCTTCTGCACTTCTCTGAGTCTCGCTGCGTTTTCTGAGCTGTGCAGGAGCCCTTTCAGGCAGGACTGGAAACGGAGTCAGTACCTGGCACCGGCCTCAGGTTCTCTGCTTGCTTCTTTCCCTCTCGCCGCCGGCTGGCTGCTCTGAGCAGTAGGACCCCCTGACAGGCTCTGCATTTGCAAATGCTCCACATCCCTCTCTGGTCTCTAGCACCGGATTCTAGAGGGAGTCCCTGAGAAGCTTCTGGCTGAGCAGGCAGCAAACATAGTTGCAGTCGTTACATTAGAAAGCTAGTCTGACCTCGGTCTGTTTCCGAAATGCCCAGACCTGCAGAATGACTGTCAGATGCAGTTCACAAAAGTGTTGTTGCTAATGGTGTGGCAATGGGACTGAATTGTAATAAAAATGTTATTTAATCTTTGTCTCTGTATTTTGATACTTGAATGAATTCCCCTTTTATTTTACTGTACATATAATTGTTAATCTGATTTTGTCCGAATTACGAACATCTTGTGGTACCAAACATAACCGATCTGTGCAACAACATAGACTGACCTCACTACATGAGAGACAGTGTAAATATCCCTGGGCTTCCAGCTTTGGTTTTGTTATTTTCATAACTGTACAACTTAGAACAGACTGAATTAATAAAGGAGAAGCAACATGAAACCAGCCTTACTTTTGGGGAGTTTTTGAACTGGAAAGCTTCTTGATTGTTTTCTGGCACGGCAGCACAGGCCGTCCGCTGGCTCTGGCGGGCGGGGGGAGTCAAGCATCCCACCGGTGTGGGGTGTGGGTGCGGGGATTCCGCTCCGGCTAGCGTGCCTCAGCGGGAGGCTGCCAAGGATCACCCGTCGTAGTTGGCCCTGTTGAGCTGCCAGGCCTCGGTGACTCACCTTCCCTCCTTAGAACAGCTTCTCTGAAGCAGGGGCCGCATTCTGGTTATGGCCACAGCTCCTGCGTCCTTGTCTGGGCCTGTCAACCCACAAGCGTTTATTGAATGTCTGTACAGGACCGTGTGGGAGGATCCCGAGCCCTGGACCAGACGTGTCTCCCTCAAGGAACTTAGTTTTAGACAAAAACTAGCTACCGGCCCGAGCCACACTGGATGGTCCCTTGAGCGTCCAAAAGGAGGACTGCTTTCCTTTCGGAGCTGGGGGCAGGGGGATGGGGACAGGGAAAGAGGGGCCAGCACCTGGGTTGGTATTTAAAGGGGAGGGTTTAGAAAGGCACACACTGCACTCATAACCTCTTCGCTGACAGCATCTATATTCCAGACCCTGCTAGCAGCTTTCTAGGCACCCATCTCGTTAGTCCTCACGCCGTTCTGAAGCAACCGCGGCTCAGAAAGATGACAGTACTTCCCAGGGCCAGCTGGAGAGGACCTCAGGACCATCTAGTCCAGTAGCTTCAGGCGTCCTCAGAGCCCCTGGTCCCACGCCTGCTTGCACCCAAGCCGCCTAGCAAAGAGTTTCTGTGAAATACTCCATTTGTCAAAAGGCTTTAAAAGAGACAATCACAGGGATGCCGGAGTGATCAGTCGGTTAAGCATCCGACTTCGGCTCAGGTCATGAACTCACGCTTTGTGAGTTTGAGCCCAGAGTGGGGCTCTGTACTGACAGCTCAGGGCCTGGAGCCTGCTTCAGATTCTGTCTCTCCCTCTCTCTGTCCCTCCCCGACTCGCGCACGCTCTCTCAAGAATAAACAAACATGAAATAAATAAAAAATTAAATAGACAATTGCTGATTTAATCCAACACCCAATCGTATTTATGAAGCAAACAAGACCCCAGAACAGGGAAATGCTTTTCCTAGCTAGCCAGCTAACAGAGGAGGGACCAAATCCCAGCTTCTTCCAATTAGAGCTTTTTAGGCCAGATCACATTGACTTTGGGAAGCAGACTGAGGTCCAGTTGTGGAGAGCCTCACTTACCAGCTAGGAGGTTCATCCTCACACCCCTGTGCCCTGTGGCTCTGGCACTCTTTCCTAGGCAGAAAAAAACCTTACAGCCAGGAGAGAAAGGCCATAATTAGTATCACTGTTGCTCTGGAACAGGGTGTCGGGACATAGTGCCACTGTCATAATCCTTTTGGCATCACTTGGAAGCCTTACGTATGGGACTCTTAGGCTGCATGACCCCAGCGCTGCAGCGCCGATCACGCCTCGGTAGCCGGGTGGGCGGGGAGACAGTCCTGTCGGGCACCTGAGCCTACCATTCTGAGCCACAGGCAGGGCTGCGGCCTGGCCAAATGAGGAGGGAAAGACTAGGAGGAGGAGCCGGTTGGGGCAGCTTCACAAATGGAAGGATGGAACACACGCACCAGGAGTGAATCTGCCTGCCCCATCCTGCCTGGCCATCCCCACGACTCCCTCTAGGACGTGCTCTGGGGGCAGGGAGCTGTCAGGAGTCCAGCATTGCTGTCTGCTGCTGAACGAGGTAGACCCTCTTCGTGCACTCCCTTCTCCCCCATGACACTTTCCGGCATCCTCACCAGCCACCCCCCACCCCCACCCCCACCCTGGATTCTCTGCGGTCAGGAACCCAGGCAGCTGGCGCGTTACTCCTGTGGCTAAGGTGGCTAACCCTTCAGGCAGTGGGCAGGCTCCTGGGGAGGCAGAGCTTGGCAAGCTGGAGCCCTTTCCAGAGCAGCTCAAAATGCCCTCTCCGCCCTGGCCACCTCTGGCTTCCTACAACTACAGGGTACCAGGGCCCACCTGCCTCCCAGCACACAGGGACAAGCACACCTTTCCGGATGTCCTGCAACTCAAACTGTGTGGCTCACACAGCACTGCTTGTCACCAGCTGACACCCATGAAGCACAGAGTTTAAAGTGGCCATTGCCGCTACAACTCTGTGACTGCTTCCTTCAGGATTCCGCTATCAGGAACACAGTTTTAAACAAATTTTTATCAAATAAAAGAATTTCCCCAACACCACAAAATATTCATTACCCAGTTATGGGCCTGGGACAACTGGGTAACCACGGGGGTGGCGGCGACAGCACAGGGAAATTCCGATTCCCACTCACACCAAAATAAATTGCAGATGGCTCACATATTTAAATGTAGAAAAAATAAATTACAACAAAACTAGAAGAAAATGGGGAGACTTTTATTTTCATAATCTTGGTTTGAGAAAGCTCTTCCCAAGCATGCTACAAAACTCTGAATCCATTTTTTAAAAGATTAATATATTCAACTACATAAAAGTCAAACATTCCTGCAAAGCCAAATGCACCATTTAAAAAAAAAAAAAAAGCAACTGAAAATAATGTTTGCATCACACATAACAAAGGACAACACTTAACAGCTACCAAAATAAACTGGAACTTCTGCTTCCAGGAAGATCAAGTAGACCTACTCTTCCCTATTCTTGCTAAGCTCAAATAAAACCCCTGGCAGAAACAGCACCGGCACAGACAAAGCCCAGACCAAAGTCTGCTCTCTGTAGCCAAAGGACCAGAACAGAGGCAGCCTGGCAAGACAGAAAACTGGTAAGACACGGCTTTGCTCCATTCTGCCACTGCAGAAAAACAGCAGCGGCCAGCAAAGGCCAAGGGGACTTAGACCTCCCCCCTCACCAGGCAAACACGGTGCCCCCCAACTCCCACTGGGGTGGTATCGAAGGAGACCTAGTGGACACTCACCAATGCCTGGCAGTAACGAAGCTGCTCCCGAAAAATAAAATAACCAAAATCAAAATCCCCATGGATGGACTCAACAGCAGGATAGATGGGAAAGAGGCAGAATCCAGACTGGAAGGAAAACGAAGAGAGTCTCAGGGACCTAGGAACCCTAACGTAAGATCAAACATTTGTGTCAGCAGAGTCCCAGAAGGAGAGGGGAAAGGGTTGGAAAAGTATTCGAGGAAATAATGGCTGAAAACTTCCCAAATTTGGCAAAAGACATAAACCCACAGATTCAAGAAGCTGAGCGTACCCCAAACCAGATGAACCAAAAGAAATCCATCACATATCATATCCAAGGTACATCATAATTAAATTTCTGAAAATGAAAGACAAAAATTTCTGACAGCAGCAAGAGATGAACCTTGCCTACAGGGGACACATAATGTGAATGATGGTGGATTTCTCAGTAGAGCAGTGGAGACCAGAAGGAAGTAACATACTTTTCAGGTGCTGTAAGAAAAAAAGAGCCAGGTCCCATAGCCTGCAAAAATCCCCTCTAGGGATGAAGAGAAGTCAAGACATCCTCAGATGAAGGAAAAGAAGGGACTCAGCTGCAGACCTATCCTCAAAGAGTGATAAAAAGGTTGTCTAAACAGAGGGGAGATAATATAAGAAGGAGCCTTGGAACACCAGAAAGGATGAACAAACATTGAACAAAAATATGGGTAAACTCCATAGACTTTCCTTCTCCCCTTCAGCTTTCTAATGTGTTTGATAGTTGAGGCAAAAATCATAACACAGTCTAATGTGTTTCTAAATATTTGTAAAGGGAATGTTTGAAACAATTATCTTTTTTTTTTAAGGGGAAGGGGCAGAGGGAAGGGGGGGTGGAGAGAGAGAGAGAATGAGAGAGACAGGGAGAGAGAGGGAGGGAGAGAGAGAGGGAGGGAGAGAGGGAGGGAGAGAGGGAGGGAGAGAGGGAGGGAGGGAGAGAGGATCTTAAGCAGGCTCCATGCCCAGTGCAGAGCCTGATGCAGGGCTCAGTCCCACGACCCTGAGATCATGACAAGCCAAAATCGAGTCATCTGCTCAACCAACTGAGCCACCCAGGTGCTCCAAAACAATTATCATTTAAATGGGGAGGGTAAATAGATGAAAATGGAGGTAAGGTTTCTATTCTTTGTTCGAACTGGTAGATGACATCACCAGTAGACTGGCAAGCTATGCATACATATAATTCCTAGGGAAGACACTAAAAAAGTTATGCAAAGAGATAAACTCAAAAACACTATGGATAAAATCAAAATGGAGTGTAACATTTTTTTTCAAGTAACTCAAAGGGAGACAGAAAAAAGAAGATGAAAACAGAATAACTAGAAAACAAAATATGGCACACTTAAGCACTAACATATCATAATTACACTAAATTAAATGGTCTAAAAACACCAACTAAAAGAGATTGGCAGAGCAGATTAAAAACATGAACTATACGCTGTCAAGGAAATACACCCCAAATAATATAAACAGACTGAGCGCAAAAGGATAGAAAAATATATACAGTGTAAACATCAATCAAAGGAAAGCAGGAGTGGCTACATTAGTATCTCATAAAGTAGACTTCAGAGCAAAGACAATTACAAGAAAGAGGGGGCATTATATAATAATAAAGGGTCAGTGCACCAAAAAGACACATCAATCAATGTGTATATGCCAAACAGCAGAATTGCAAAATATGTGCAGCAAAAACTGACTGAATTGAAAAGGGAAAGAGACAAATCCACAAATGCTATGAAGTGTGTCCCTCCCAAATTCCTATGTTGAAGCCCTAACACCCCAGTGTGACTGTATTTGGAGACAGGGCTTTTAGGAGGTGATTAAAGTTAAATGAGCTTATAAGGCTGAGGTCCTAAATCAATTGGATTGCTAGCCTTATAAGCAGAGGGAGGGAAGGAGAGATCTCTCCAGACACAGGTGCAGAGGAAAGGCCATGTGAGGTATACATAGCAAGAAGGCAGACATCTATAAGCCAGAAAGAGAGTCCTCACCAGAAACTGACCCTGTTGGTCCTTGATCTGGGACTTTCCAGCCTCCAAATATGTGAGAAATGAATTTTTGCTGTTTAAACCACCCAGTCTGTGGTGTTTTGTATGGCAGCCTAAGAAGCCTAATATAATAAATATAGTTGGAGACTTTAATTCAATTGGAGACTATCAACTTATAGAATGAATAGAGAGAAAATCATGAAGGATAGATTAGAACTCAACACCACCATCAACCAACAGGATCTCATTGACATTTATAGAACAATCTGGCCAACAACAACAGAATACATATTCTTTTCAAGTGCGCATGGAACATATACCAAGATAAACCAATCCTGGGCCATAAAACAAACCTCAACAAACTTGAAAGAATTAAAATCATATACAGTGTGTTCTTGAATCACAACAGAATCAAAGTAAAAATCAGTAACATGAAGATAACAGGAAATCCTCTAAACACTTGGAATAAATACACTTCTAAGTAACCCATGAGTCAAAGAGAAAGTCTCAAGGGAAATCAAAATACACACTAAACTGAATGAGAATTAAAATACATCATTTCAAAATTTGTAGGACAAGGTAAAGTAGTGCCAAGAGGAAAATTCACAGCACCAAATGCATGTACTGGAAAAGAGGAAAAGTCTTAAATCAATATTCTAACTACCTTCAAGAGCCTCAAAAAAGAAGAGCAAAATAAAGCCAAAGCAAGGAGAAGGAAAGAAAGAATAAAGATAAAAACAGAAATCAATGAAAATGAATGCAGAAATTGGGAAAGTATCAATGAAACAGAGCTTGTTTTATGAAATAACCAATAAAATTGACAAACCTGTAGCCAAACTGACAAAAAAGGAAGACCGAGATTACCAATATCAGGAATGAAACAATGGCTATCACTACAGACCCTGTCAACATCAAAAGGATAAAAAAAGAATACTATGCACAACCCTACACATATAACTTTGGCAACTTAGACAAAATAGACCTATTACTCAAAAAACACTCACAACTCACCCAGGGTGAAACAGATAATTCAAATAGCATTATAAATATTGAATCCATAATTTAAAAAAGTCTCCAAGACTAGATGAATTCACTGGAGAATTCTACCAAATGTTTAAAGAGGAATTAACACCAATACTACACAATTTGTTCCAGAAAACAGAAGAGGAGAAACACTTCCTAATTCATTCTATGAACTAGTATTACTCTGATTCCAAAACCAAAGTACAAGAAGACAAAAACAAAAACAAAAAAACCACTATGAACTAATACCCCTCATGAATATAGGCACAAAAAATCAGTAACAAAATATTAGCAAATACAATTCAGATATGTAGAAAAAGAATTATACACCATGACCAACTGAAATTAATTCCAAGGACAGGAGGCTGGTCAATATTTGAAGATCAGTCAATGTAATCCAATATATTAACAATCGAAAGAAAGAAATCCCATAGTATCTATTGATGCAGGAAAAAAAAACTGACAAAATTCAAATCCCATTCATGTTTAAAAACTCTCAGAAAAAAATGGAAATAGAGGGTGAACAATAGTTCCCTAAAGATGTCCACATCTTAATCCACATAACCTGTGAATGTTACCTTACATGGCAAAAGATAATTCACACATCTGATTAAACCAAGAATCTTGAGAGGGGGAGATTACCCTGGACTATGGGCCCTAAATCCAATCACAAGTATCCTTATAAAAGAGAGGAAGAGGTGGGAATGCAAGCTGGTGCAGCCACTCTGGAAAACAGTATGGAGGTTCCTCAAAAAACTAAAAATAGAACTACCCTACGACCCAGCAATTGAACTACTAGGTATTTTTATCCACAGGATACAGGTGTGCTGTTTCGAAGGGAAACATGCACCCCCATGTTTATAGCAGCACTATCAATAATAGCCAAAGTATGAAAAGAGCCCAAGTGTCCATTGATGGATGAATGGATAAAGAAGATGTGTGTATATATGTATACGTATATATATACATATATACACACAATGGATTATTACTCAGCAATCAAAAAGAATGAAATCTTGCCATTTGCAATGACGTGGATGGAACTGGAGGGTATTGTGCTAAGTGAAATTAGTCAGAGAAAGACAAAAATCATATGACTTCACTCATATGAGGACTTTAAGAGACAAAACAGATGAACATAAGGGAAGGGAAACAAAAATAATATAAAAACAGGGAGGGGGACAAAACAGAAGAGACTCATAAATATGGAGAACAAACTGAGGGTTACTGAAGGGGTTGTGGCAGGGGGCATGGGCTAAGTGGGTAAGGGGCACTAAGGAATCTACTCCTGAAATCAGTGTTGCACTATATGCTAACTAATTTGGATGTAAATTTTAAAAAATAAAAAATAAAATTAAAAAACTAAACTATTAAAAAATAAACTAAAAAAAAGAGAGAGAGAGAGAGAGGAAAAGGGAGCTTAGATATACACAGAAGAGGACCATGTAACCTCCATGTGACCAGGGAGGCAGAGATTTGAGTAATGCAGCCACAAGTCAAGGAATGCCAGCAGCCACTAGATGTTGGAAGAGGCAAGGAACAGATTCTCCCTAGAGTCTCCAGAAGGAGTACAGCCTTGACCACTCTTTGATTTCAGCCCAAACTGACTGATTTCTGACTTTCAGAACTGAGAGAGTATATTTCTGGTTTTGTTAAGCCACTCAGTTTGTGGTAATTTTTTACAGCAGTCATAGGAAACTAATTCGTCCCTAGAGCCTCATGCAGCTCTGCCTACACCTTAATTTTAGCCCATAAGACCCACTGTGGACTTCTTACATCCAGAACTGTAGATAATAAATTTGGCTTGTCTCAAGGCACTAAATTTGTGGTACTTAAAACAGACAGGGACTTCTTCAACTTGATTAAGAACATTTACAAAAACCTACAACCAACATTATATTTAATAGTGAAAAACTGAATGTTTTCCCCTTAAAACTAGGAACAAGGAAAGGATTTCACTATTACCAGTCTTAAAATTCTAGGAGTTCAAACCAGTGCAATAAGGCAAGTAAAGGAAATAATAGGCATTTATATTAGAAAAGAAATAAAACTGGCCCTATTTGCAGAATACATGATTATCCTTGTAGAAAATTCCAAGGAATCTACAAGAAAATTAATAAGTGAGTTTAGCAAGATCATAGGATACAAAATAAATGTGCAAAAGTTAATTCTATTTCTAGAAATGCACATGTGGACACAATTAAAAGTAAAACACCGGTTAAATCACTCAAAAAAAAATTCTTAGGTGTAAATCTAACATGTTCAGGACTTATATAAAAACTACAGAGTCCTAGGGCACCTGGATGGCTCAGTCAGAAGAGCGTGTGACTCTTGATCTCAGGGTTGGGAATTCGAGGCCTAGGTTGGGTATAGATATTACTAAAAAATGAAACTTAAAAAAAAAAAGACAACTACACAGTCCTGATGAAAGAATAACTGGAGGGATATACCATATTCATGGACTGGAACATTCAACTTAGTAAAGGTATCAATCCTCCCAAAATTGATACACAGGTTTAAACATAATATCTATCAAAATTCCAGCAAGTTTTTTTTTGTAGATACAGACAAGATTAGTCTACAAAAATGCAAAGAAACTAGAATATCTTAAAAAAAAAAAAAAAACTTTGAGGGGCCCCTGGGTGGCTCAGTTGGTTAAGCGTCTGACTTCGGCTCAGGTTATGATCTTATGTTCATGGGTTCGAGCCTTGCATCAGGCGGTGTGTGGACAGCCTAGAGTCTGCTTCAGATTCTATGTCTCCCCCCCAAATAAAATCATTAAAAAAATTTTTTTAACTTCGAAAAAGAAGAATAAAGTGGGAAGAATCAGTCTACCCAATTTCAAGACTTATTTATATAGCTAGAGTAATCGATACTGTGTTGTATGGAAGAGAGACAGACACATAGATCAGTGGAATAGAATAGAAACCCAGAAAAAGACACAGACAAATATGCCCAACTTATTAGGTGCAAAAACAGTTCACAGAGGAAAGACAGCCTTTTCAACAAATGATACTGGAGCAACTGGACATCCATAGGCAAGAAAAACAAAGTTCCTCAACCTAAGTCTCACAGCTTATACAAAATTAACTCTAAATGGGTCATAGACTTAAATGTAAAACACAAAACTTTTAGCAAAAAACACAGGAGAAAATCTTTGGGATCTAGGGCTAAGCAAAGAGTTCCTAGATTTGACGGCCAAAGCACAATCCATAAAAAGAAAGCCTGATAAATTACACTTCATCAAAATTAAAACTTTTGTGCATCAAAGGACATTATCAAGAAAGTGAAAAGACAACCCACAGAATGGTAAAAGATATTTTCAAGTCATATCTGACACATCAGATATGATTTGATCTAGTATCCAAAATATGTAAGAACTCTTACACTCAACAGCAAACAACCTAATTCACAAATGGGCAAAGGACTAAAATAAACACTTTCCCAGAGAAGATCTACAAGTGCCCAAGAAACACATGAAAAAGATGCTCAACATCACTAGTTATCAGGGAAATGTGAACCAAAACACAGTAAGATTTCACTTCACACCCACCAAGATTTCTGTAATTAAAAGAAAAAAATCACTGTTAGTGGAAATGTGGAGACACTAAACCCTCACACACTGCTGGTGGGAAGGTAAACATGATGCGGAAACTACTGTAGAAAACATTTTAGTAGTTTCTCAATAAACACAGAATTACTGCCTGACCCACCAATTCCACTTCTGGATATAATATACTCTAAAGCATTGAAAATAAGTGTTCCAGGGGAGCCTGGTGGCTCAGTTGGTTAAGCATCTGACTTCGGCTCAGGTGATGATCTCGCGGTTTGTGAGTTTGAGCCCCACGTTGGGCTCTGCGCTGACAGCTCAGAGCCTAGAGCCTGCTTCAAATTCTGTGTCTCCCTTTCTCTCTGCCCCTCTCCCCATTCATGCTGTGTCTCTGTCTCTGTCTCTGTGTCTGTCTCTCCCTCTCCTTCAAAAATAAACAAAAAAAAAAAAAAAAAAAGAAAGAAAAAAGAAAGAAAGAAAGAAGTGTTCCAACAAAAACTTACACCAAACACAAATATTCACAGGAGCACTATTCACAAAAGCCAGAAGGTGAAAACCAACCAAATGTCCATCAAGTGATGAGTGGATAAATAAATTGTAGTATATCCATATCACAGAATATTAGTCATAAAAAGGAATGAAGTGCTGATACCTGCCACGACATGATACATTTTAAACCTTCTATTAAGTGAAAGAAGCCAGTCACAAAAGACCTCATATTCTGATTCCATTTATCTAGAGGCAAAAAATTCATTGAAACAAGCAGAATAGTGGATGCCAGTGGCTAGGGGGAGGCGAGAAGAGACAGTGCGAACTCCGGGTGCCTGGCTGGCTCAGTCCATGGAGCATGCAACTCTTGATCTCGGGGTTGTGAGTTTGAGCCCCATATTGGGTGGAGAAATTACTTAAAAATAAAATCTTTTTAAATTTTTTTAATGTTTATTTATTTTTGAGAGAAAGAGATTGCAAGTGGGGGGAGGGACAGAGAGAGAGGGAGACACAGAATCCGAAGCAGGCTCCAGGCTCTGAGCTGTCAGCACAGAGCCCGACGCAGGGCTCGAACTCACGAACTGCGACCTGAGCCAAAGTTGGACACTTAACCGAATGAGCCACCCAGGCGCCCCAAAAATAAAATATTAAACAAACAAACAAAAGAGCAAGCTTCTTGAGTGTGATTTCCTTCTGAGATGATGAAAATGCTCTGAAATTAGATAGTGGTGATAGTTATACAATACTGTGAATGTACTAAATGCACTAATGGTAAATTTTGTGTATTTTTCCACAACGTTGAGTATATAGCCCTGAAACCATTGGCAGGACAGAATCTTTCGTTATTTGGGTCGGGATCCCTTTCTCCTCTATGTGGAAGCACAGGAAAATCAACTCAAAATTTCTAAGAAATCGATCATTCCAGATTTTAATTATGAAGTATAAAGCAAGGTTCTATTGTCGGCTTAGTGTCTGCATCCACCGAGCAGACCTTCTCACGGGTGTCCCTTCAGAACACTTCTGCCTCTAAGATAATGAGGCTTCCAAAATGTGGATTTTTAAGAAATTCAAATTAATCCTTGCAAATCAGAGAAATTCATCTAGGCAAGTTTCACTGTTTATTAAACATACCCTTTTGCGGGGCTTCCCCATCCTGAGGATGTCTATCCAGGCCCTCCAGCGCTTCTGGTCACGGCTGCACTGTTGCCCCAGCTGTGTCACCCATCTAGGCTCTCTCTCTAAAAAGGAAGTCAATGAGGAAGAAGCCCTGGGTTAACGGAGCGCAAATCCCCCTTCTGTTGTTGGTCCTAGATTCCATGTGTTGTCAGCAGCTCACTCCATTCCTGAAACGTTCTCACCCTTTGTTTCTCTTCACATTACCTGGAGAGCACATAAGTGAATTTTCATTTTCTCTTCTCCATTATTTTATTTTATTTTACTTTATTTTATATATATTTTTTAACATGTATTCATTTTTGAAAGACAGAGAGAGACAGAGCACAAACAGGAGAGGGCTAGAGAGAGAAGGAGACACAGAATCTGAAGCAGGCTCCAGGCTCCGAGCTGTCAGCACAGAGCCCGACGTGGGGCTCGAACTCACGGACCCTGAGATCATGACCTGAGCCAAAGTCGGACACTCTACTGACTGAGCCACCTAGGTGCCCCTCTTCTCCATTATTTGAAAAGGGCCAATCTAAATGGAACATTTTCCTCATTTCGCTCTACTAGGTTAGGACTGCTCTGGTGCAGCCAGCCTGAGAATGGTGGTGCTCTATGATGCCAGGGGACAAGCCCAGGCCCTTCCCAGAACCTCCCTCATTGGTGATGCCAACAGGAGCTCACAACGCACCTGCCCATTACAGTCCCAGACAGGAAGTAGGAAGAATGGAGGCTGCACCACCTCTAAATGCCCATGTCACCTCCGTAAGAATGGGGTGTCTAAGCTTAGAGATGAGGGAACAGGAAATTCACGCAGCTGGAGAACAGGATCAACAATAAACTCTAGATATTCCAGAGAGAGAAATCCCACGAACTCTGAAACCTGCCTCAACAGAATGCTTGCTAGCAGCCAATATCATCTCCATGCAGCCTCAGTTTCACCCTGCTGCAGACCTGCAATAGACTCTTACTATTTCTTGATTTCTTGTTTCATCATTTGAAATTTTCAGGGGAATTTGGTACTAGAAATGAGGTTTCTAGTAACCTATTTCAACCGCACCCAATCCTGAGCTGAATTAGACAAAAATTTCTGACTTCCAGAGAAGCCGTTATAGTCACATTTTGGATAATCCTACAGATTCTCAGAGCCCTCAGAGAAATGCTTTACCCTTAGAGAAATAATGCTAGCACCCGAGTGTCTTGGCTTCTCAGCTCTGCATGCTGAAGGGAGCCCCTGGCCAGCAGAGGAAAAGCTGGGGGTCTTTTGGCATCTCGGCTAGTTGGGGGCCCAGAGCACAGGGCTCAGCCACAGCTGAAGCACAGGAGAGTGGAGGTTTGCTTGTGGTTCAGAAGTTTATTAATGAATGAGTTTGGGCCAGCTGGTGTTTACATGCTGATCACTACAGCCCTGGGTGTACTGGCTGCAGGAGGGGAGGAGGGCTTCCTGCTCGGATGGTCAGTGGTGATGTCACCCCAGGAGAGTGATAAGGAGCTCTCCTGGGTCCAAGGCGCCAGGGCTTTGAGCTGGTGCTATCAGAGAGACTCCACTTCTGTTTCCAGTGCCTGAGCGGGAGGGATGAGGGTTTTTAGGATCTCCGTGTAGTACGGGCCAAACACCTTCTGATTGTGGTGCGTTAGGCTGACAAACTTTTGGCCCAATTCTGCCAGCTCTGCTTCAATGACGGTAAGGCCTCCAGGGAGATCTAACAGAGATCGCTGAACACCAAGGACCAAACAGCATTTGAGAAACAAATGGATCCGCTGATCTGTGAGCAGGAGACGACAGTGAGTAGGGAAAAGGCAAACAACTTTCAGGGGGCAACATTACCCCTGCAACTCTACTCACTCAAGCTCCGAGTTAACTGAGATATTTACTAGTCGACCCACTCACCCAGAGATAAGGAAATTTGTTTTGTTTGGGAAGGGGGCTGTTATGTGGCTCCCAAGGACATAGCAAATATCACAAACTAGTGGGCTAGTAAATTTTAGACTATTCAAAAGATTACCTAAGCATCTATCAGTAGATCCTAGTGAGTATTTATCACGAGGATCTTAGACCAATACTTCGGATGGCTGAGGTTAAGAACAAGGTCAAGTTCATGCCCTCCATTCCAACAGGGATAAGTCCTTGCTATGGGAAAATGTCCTCTGGCTAATTCAGCATCAATTTGTTATTGCTGGGACGTGGGGGGTAGATGTCACATGTCTTGGACTACAGTCAGGAAACGACCCAGAAGGCCAGGGATGACCTAACCAGGTTGGTTGGGCAGCATGCCATACTCAGAAGTCATGAATTCCTGGATGCAAATCTTCCTTAGAACAAGAATCAGTCTTTAAACTAAAAGGAATATATTCTCAACTCAGCATTTTGAAAAAACTAAAGCCTAAACAGTGACTCGCCCAATGGTCATGCTTTGTATTGTTAAATGGTTTAGTAACTGACTTCCAGGGATGGGATCTACCTCTCACCAGAACATTCTCACCATCCCCACAGGCATACTTACCAATGACACTGCGGACACAGTTCTCCTTCTTGGCAATGTTCTGGAGCTGTCCTATCAGAGACGCTGTGTTTTCACTGCTCAGAGCAGCAAGGCCCATGTTCTTGAGACTTTGATGGATTTCCTGAGACACCTGTTCACTCACGGTCTGCATAGCCTCCTCAGGCCTACACCATGAAGGAGAGTAAGCTGGTACCCAGCAGATGGCCCAGAGCCAGGGAAGCCCCACACCAGGAGCTGGGCCCACTGGAGGCAGACCCCCAGATATCCTCCTGCCCTCACCCCAGTCCCTGGTAGCAGCAGGGCCCAGTGGGTAGGCTCAGCATCTTCACTACTATGCCCCAGATGCCAACTATTCTCTCTGATACCATGTTCTGCTTCTTAGGAAACAAGATAAACTATAAAGTCAACTCTGGACGTGAGTTTGGTATCCACTCAGAATTCTTTAGCCCTAATGGAGTTTATTTATGTATGTGTATATACAATTTTAACCCTTTCTTGGACATTTTCTGTGGTCACATGTCCTACTATCACCAATTACAGTGACAGACCTGGCCTTCTGATTCTTTTTGTCATCTGGTGTGACACCTGCACACAGTGGATGTTCAATCAACACTCCTGGATATACCTAAGCCCAGCTCACTGGCATCCACTCAGCGAGACAATGACTGCTTTGTAGCAAACAAGATAATCATTATGTAGTAAACTATCCTCCACACCACCCTTAAAAAGAAAGCTTTCTTTTTCTCTGTCACAAGTCTCAAGACCATTATGGAAAGACATCAACAGTCTTTGTGGATGGTCCCAATCTTTGTGGTCTGTGGTAGAACTGTCAGCATCATTCACGACCTGTCCATGTTCTTGTACCACAATTACCATCTACCCTAAAACAATCTGTGCAGTTCACCTGGACTTAAACTCCTCCATCACGTCTTTGGTTATATGCTTCAGCTTATCCACAAACTGGGGTGAGCCAAACAACACGCTGCCAGAGAAACTACTGGCTACCAGCAGAACTGAGGCCAGGATGGTTAGCTGGCTCAGCTGGGACTCGAGCTCCTGCAGCTGTGTTCTATCCGTCAGCAGGGTCTGGGGGAGCAGGGAGAACAGGCTGTCAGGAGATGAGGCTCCTGAACACAAAACACAGCGATGCCCTCCACAGACCTACCTCAGGAAAATCTTCATCTTCAGGGTCCCAGAGAAGGAGGTTCAGGAAACCCTGGGACAGCACCATTGTAGGGCTGAGGGGCTCAGGGCTGATGGCTGCCTCGCTCGGAGAGGAGCTGGCCACACTGGCGGAGTCAGAAGTGTCAGGGCAAGTCGGAAGTGGTGTGGTGAGGTCCACCGCTGCTTGGGTCAGCCATTTGGTGGTGTGACTGAGGAGGCCTGTGATAGGAAGAGAGTGGGGAAGTGGGGAAATGTGTTCGGCATCCGCATCCCTAAAGCTCCAAGACTAAGGTTCTCTTCAAGATATGCTCCTGGTCAACAAATCAGAGCTTTGGTGGCAGCAGGGGTGGAGGGTGTCTGTCTCAGACAACTCTTCCTTCTCCCTCCCGCTACCTGAGGAAGAAATTTTCTGCTTCCAAGAGGCAAAATACTCTCTAACATCATAGCAGTCAGACCCAAGATCATATCTTTCCACTCCTGCCCTCGAGTTATTTACATACTTGGCTGCTTATTGAGGAGTTCCTGGAACGTAGCCCGTTCATGCTGGATGGAATGTTCCTGCAGGTGGGGTTGAAGGCTCTGGATAGTGTAGTTCACCATGTCCATTTTCATCAGGCCCAGGACCTGGAAGATCCCCCTGACATAGAAAATAAAATATACTCCGAAAAGAAATCTAGTGAGAGGGGAACCTACCGAAAGTGTCATTAAATCACTGTATTCCAGAGTTAGAAGCTCTAAAACTAACTTAGTCCCACCTCCTAAGTTTACAGAAGATAACATTGTGATGAGGGGACTCACGACCCAAGGCCCAGAGTAAGTGAATGGCGGAGTGAGGAACTGGTAAGTCTCTGGACCTTGAATCCTCCAGGCTAGCTCTCTCTCCACATGATCATTCTGTTGTCTATTTTAAAAGGTAGAGTCAGGGACGCCTGGGTGGCTCAGTTGGTTAAGCATCTGACTTCGGCTCAGGTAATGATCTCATGGCTTCATGGGTTCGAGCCCTTGCATCAGGCTCTGTACTGGCAGTGCAGAGCCTGCTTGGGATTCTCTCTCTCTCCTCTCTCTCTCTCCCCCTCCCTCACTTGTGCTGTCTCTATCTCTCTCAAAATAAATTTAAAAAATAATAATAAATAAAAGGTAGATTCAGCAAAGGGGAATATACCAGCATGCTAATGAATCTTTCTGGGAAATGGGATTATAGGTGATGCTATTTCTGAAGCCATTTCTAGGCCAATCACTCCTCTCTCTCTTTTTTTTTTTTTTTAACTGTCTGGGTCTTGCTTTCTTTAGCTATTATACAGGAATAACCTCCCATCCCTGTCCCCTCACACTGTGAAAGCCTGAGGAAAAGATGTTTCAACACATACTCTATATAATGTTTCATGATAGGATGTTATATGGGAGGCCCAACCAACCTATGGCCATTTGGGACGGGGAAATAGCTAATAGGCGAGCAAAGAGAAAAGAGAGGAATTAGTCTGGTCTTCAGTAGGGGAAGAGCCAGCCAAGACAGGGGCTATAATCTAGTGTCTGACCCCACTTTCCTGGGCCAGGGACTGAGGCAGGTTTCAAGGGACGGCAGTCAAGTTTCACACCTCAGTAACCAAACAGGGTCTGTAATGTTCTCTAGTTTCTGCACTGCTTCATCTCGAACTGGCGCACACAGCAAAGTCATCGTGTCGAGAATATACTTAGAGAGATGCGGGACATCCAGATCTCCATGTTCTGCCTTCTGCTTGAGGAGCTCCGTGTCCAGTGCTTCTTCAATGTCACTTCTTAGGCGGTTCTGGCGTGGTAACAGCAGTGAGAGCAAGATCTGCCCAGGAAAGAAATCAAAGGGAGTCACTTTCTGTGCAAAGCCCCGAACCTTCCCTAATGGACAACCCCTTCAGTCAAGGACGTCAGCCTGTCTTTTGGGGACCAAGAAGTGGGGTCCCTAAATTTCCTAGAGAACATTATTTATCTTTGTTGAGAGGCCGATAAGAGTTCAAGGCTTTAGGGGATCGATATAGCAACAGTGCATCGTTTTCTAGGCAGAATGAGATAAAGGGACAAGTAAAATCAAGGAGTGTGGTAAAAAGAAACACAAAGAACAACAAATATAAACTATACACATCACACAGTGATGACGTACTCTTAATTTTAAAATGCAGACACTCCTAAAATGAACAAATCGGGAGACTATAGATGCTGGCAAGAATGTGGAGAAACAGGAACCCTCTTGCACTGCTGGTGGGAACGCAAACAGGTGCAGCCGCTCTGGAAAACAGGGCGGAGGTTCCTCAAAAAAATTAAAAATAGATCTACCCTATGACCCGGCAATAGCACTGCTAGGAATTTACCCAAGGGATACAGGAGTGCTGATGCATAGGGGCACTTGTACCCCAATGTTTATAGCAGCACTTTCAACAATAGCCAAATTATGGAAAGAGCCTAAATGTCCATCAACTGACGAATGGATAAAGAAGATGTGGTTTATATATACAATGGCATACTACTTGGCAATGAGAAAGAATGAAATCTGGCCTTCTGTAGCAACGTGGATGGAACTGGAGAGTGTTATGCTAAGTGAAATAAGTCATACAGAGAAAGACAGATACCATATGTTTTCACTCTTATGTGGATCCTGAGAAACTTAACAGAAGACCATGGGGGAGGGGAAGGGGGAAAAAAAGTTATAGAGAAGGAAGGGGGCAAATCATAAGAGACTCTTGAAAACTGAGAAGAAACTGAGGGTTGATGGGATGTGGGAGGGAGGGGAAAGTGGGCGATGGGCATTGAGGAGGGCATCTGTTGGGATGAGCACTGGGTGTTGTATGGAAACCAATTTGACAATAAATTTCGTATTAAAATAAAAAATAAAAAGCAGACATTTTTTAGATTATTTTACTTCAAATGGAGAGGAAGAAATAGGCCAAGGAACAGTTAAGGGGCACTGGAAATAGCCTATTAACTCCAAAATGTAAGTTCCCTGTGAAAAGAGACTCTGTTCATCCCTGTACCTCTGTAACATAGAGAACATGGTGGGGGTGAGGGTGAGGTTCAACGCATACCTGTGTAACTGAGAGGAGTACTGTGTGGTACCACGTTTCCCACCTGTTCGGACTCGTCTTAAATGCAAGTCTGTCCACACTATCCAAATGGTCAGGGCACCTGGGTGGCTCAGTTGGTTGAGCGGCCCACGTTGCCTCAAGTCATGATCTCACAGTTCGTGAGTTCGAGCCCCACCTGGGGCCCTCTGCTGTCAGTGTGGAGTCTGCTTCTGATCTTCTGTCCCCCTCTCTCTGCCCCTCCCCCGCACACACTGTCTCTTTCTCAAAAGTAAACACTAAAAAAAACCAAAAAACACGTAAATGGTAAACTATGCCAGTTACCGGCTGGAGGTTCTCAGTGCCAAGTGTACCCTCCAGGGCCTACTTTGGGAAAACAGAGCCAGGCCCTTGAAGTATTTTTACTTTGCCGGCCGGCTAGCATAATGGTAAGTCTTGTTCGCAGAGGGAGCCGGAGAGATCCCGAAGGAGGAAGAGGCCTGCCTTCTTGGCTCTGGCGGGCGCCTCCACAGCATGTTCCTGCGGTACTGTGGTTTCTCTCGGTTCACATTACTTTCTGGGTCCTTTCTTCTGATTGGACCCTAACAGATACCAAACTGGTAGCACAGGTGACGTGTGAACTCAAAAGGCCACAGACCCGTTGGATCTGTGGCACAGGAAGCAGCAAGGACTTTAGATGCCTCAGGAAGACGTGCAAACTACAGGATGGCAGATAATCCCCAGAAAATGTCAGCAGCCTGCCACCCCAGCAAAGTTGCTAGAGCTTCGGTGGTCTGCACATTGTCTAGCTAACCCCTCCAAGGTGAAGGACAAGTCGTGGTACCT
The DNA here is from genome assembly GCF_027475565.1 of Acinonyx jubatus. NCBI lineage: Eukaryota > Metazoa > Chordata > Mammalia > Carnivora > Felidae > Acinonyx > Acinonyx jubatus. Next base: position 116,426,268 of record NC_069385.1, on the reverse strand, counting down.
CAAACCACCCACCATGAAAAAAGAGGCATAACACTTGCAGGCCTTTCTGCGTTTTCGAGGCAACATATACCACAAGTGAATTTGCTCCTGCAACACTCATCTAAGGTCTCTCATAAGGTTTCCAGTTTCAAGCGGGAACCAGAGTGAGAGTAGTCCCTACAGCAGCCAAGTCCAGGCTGTCATACAAGCTGCAGTACCGTTTGGGCCACATGATCCTACAGATTCAGTGATACTTAAAGTGTCCATGGCAGGTAAGGATGCTGTTACACAGCCTCTGGCAGGCACCAGTAAGAGCATCGCAGCACAGACCTCTAGAGTTTTAGAGCGAGTCTATGCCCTCTCTGCAAATCGCTATTTGCCTTTTGAGAAACAGTTTTTGACTTGCCTCTGGGCTTTTGCAGAAGTAAACACCTCACCATAAGACACTCGGTGGCCAGGTGGCCTGTGCTTCCCAGGAAGAACCATGTGTTGTCTGACCTACCTAACCATATGATTAGGCCTGCACCACAGCAATCGATCATCAGATGAAATGGCCCATAGGAGACCAAGCATATACTGGGATAGGACAGATTTATGGAGCAAAATAATAGAACAGAGTCCAGAAATAAAACCTGAATATGTGGCCAAATGATTTTTTAAAACAATGCCAAGACCATTCACTAGGAAAAGGACAGTCTTTTCAACAAATGGTGCTGGGGAAACTGGCAAGCTACACATAAAATAATGAAGTTGGACCCTTACCTCACATCTTATAAAAACAACTCAAAATGGATCAAAGACATAAACAGAAGAGCTAAAATCCTAAAATTCTTAGAAGGAAATAAAGGGATAAATCTTCATAATCCTGGATTTGGCAAGATATGACACCAAAGGCAAAAGGAACAAGCCAGATAAATTGGACTTCACCAAAATTAAAACTTCTGTGCAAAGGACATTATCAAGAAAGTGAAAAAACTACCCACAGAATGGGAGACTGTATTTGCAAAAGATTTACCTAACAAGGGGCTACTATCCAGAATATGTAAAGACCTCTTATAACAACAACAAACAACCCACCCAATTTAAAAATGGACAAAGGACTTGAATCAACATTTCTCCAAAGATGACACAGAACATGGGCAACAAGCACAGGAAAAGATGCTTAACACCACTAGCCACCAGGGAAGTACAGATCAAAACCCCAGTGAGATCCTACTTCATGTCCACCAAGACATGTCTATAATGACAAAAGAAATGAAGAGCTGGGGAAAATGTGGAAAAACTGGAACTCTCATGCCTTGCTGGTGGGAATGTAAAATGGTATAGCCACCATTGAAAGTAGTTTAGTGGTTTCTCAAACAGAGTTACCAGATGATTCAGCAAGGCCACCCCTGGGTATGTACCCAAAAGAGCAGAACATAGGTGTTCAAACAAAAACTTGTCTATGAATGTTCAAATCAGTACAACTCGCAATAGCAAAAATGTGAAAACAACACAAATGTCCATCAACAGATGAATGGATGAACAAAATGTAGTTTATCTATACAATGGAATTTTATTTGGCCATAAAAAGGAATGAAACTTTGACACTTGCTTACAACACGAATGAACCTTGAAAATATGCTACAGCGAAATCTGCCACATACAAACGGACAAATATCATATGATTCTCTTTATATGAGGTACCTAGCGTAGTCAACACACAGAGACAGAAAGTAACATAGAGGATACCAGACTCTGCAGGAAGGAGGTAATGAAGAGTTACTATTAATGGGTACAGTTTCTGCTTGGGAAGATAAGAACGTTCTGGAAATGGATGGGATGTTGGTCGCCCAACATTGGGAATGTACGCGATGCCACTGAATTGTAACACTTAGAAATAATTAAGACAGCGGGATGCTTGGCTGGCTCAGTCCATAAAACATGCAACTCTTGATCTCAGGGTCATGAATTTAAGCCCCAGGTTGGACATGGAGCCCACTTAAAAAAAAAAGAAAAAAAAATTAAAATGGTAAAAATTTTGTTACATATGTTTACAATTTTAAAAATCCTTAAAAATACAAAGCCCCTAATAAGGCGCCACTCCCCAGTGAGGATCAACCAACCACCTCACCTGGTGGCAGATGATTTCTCTGGACCTCTTCCACCGAGGAGAGGACAGATTCATCCTCACTGGAACAGACACATATTCTGGATATGGGTGTGAATGCTTCTATCAGCACCAACATCTGTGTACTCATAGAATGTCTTATCCACTGTCCTGCCCCATCTGATCAAGGATGCATCTTCTAGCAAAGGAAGTGCAGCACTGGGTTCATACCCACCTCCCCCTTGAATCAACAGGCCTTAACTGAAAACTGGAATGGCTTATTGACTCGATTACAGCATGAGTTGAGGGACAAAACCCTGAAAGGAAGAGGTTCTGTCTGATAAGATGCAATACCGTCTTTGAATCAAAGACCATCATATGGTATAGTTTCCCAAAGCCAGAAAACATGGTCCTAGGAATCAGGGAGTGGAGGTAGGACTGGTTTCTCTTACTATCATACCTAATAACCTACTTGGAGAATTTTTGTTTCCCATCCTGCTAACTTTAGGCTCTGCCGATGCTCAGTTGGCATCGGTTCCAGCGATCAGAAGATGTGGCTGCACCTGGTTATTCTGAGCTCCTCAGACCACTGAACCAATAGGCTGAAAAAAGGAGTTCTTCTACTGGCTAGAGCAAATGACCTGGCTGTGGAGAGGAAACCAGGTTGGTGCTACACAATGAGGGCAAGAAGATTCTCTGAGGTTCCTCTTGGTACTTCCACACCTAATAATAAAGGTTAACAGAAAACCACAGCATACAAACAACAGTAAATTGCTTTAAGGACTCAGTCTCTTTGGTGATGAAGGTTTGGGTCACTCTAGCATGTAAAGTAACCCAACCGCTGAGGCTCTGGCTGTGGACAAGAGAAATATGGAATCAACAGTAGCAGGAAGCCATAGGTCAACAATAGCCTTGTGACCAACTACAGAAACAAAAACTATAGATTTTCTCTTTGCCTGTTACAAGTATGGGTTTATTTGTATATGCTAACCATGTTCTTCTCTCTCCTTCCATTATCTAACAGATCGGTTACTGAAAGTTAACCTTACAATTTGGACTTTAGGTAACGGAATATTCAGAAGGACTGTGGCTGGATTTGAGGAGCAATACAGATAGCAATGGTTACAGTAACTGTTGGGAATGTGAGTCTCATTTTATGGAAAGAACGAGAACTTGTAAGACAGCTGTATCTTAATAGGTAGAAACAGAGTTCTTTTCAGGAATTGCAATGTGTGTGGAAGGGTGCATGTAGAAGCTGAGCGGCCACAGGAATGGAATGTAACATTTGTCAATTTATTGTCTCTCAGTTCCAAGTCCATCATTTTTTTCTCTGCTCTGAGAAAACGAGTAAGTCCCTTAAATATTTTTCCTTTACCAGGTGGCACAATGTTAAGCCTCATCTGTAGAGGGCACTATTAGTTTTCTGCGCTGCTTAACCAATTAGCATAAATTTAGAAGCTTAAAACAGCACACACATTTCTTATCTCACAATTTCTGTGGATCAGGAGCCCAGGCACAGTTCAGCTGGGTCCTTCATCCAGAGTCTCACAAGGCTGCGGTCAAGGGGTTGTCTGGCCTACATGACCATTTGGAAGCTGCACTGGAGAGGAAGCTGTCACCAGGCTCATTCCAATTGCTGGAAGAATTCGTCTCCTTCCACCTGTAGACTTGAGGGCCCCAGCTTCTTACTGGCTGTTAGATGGATGTTGTCCTTAGATCCTAGAGGCCACCTGCATTTCCTTGCCATGAGACCCTCTCCATGGGCAGTTCACAACACACCTGTTTGCTTCTTCAAGGCTGCAAGAGACTTTCTCCAGTCTGCTAAGATGGGGTCTTTCGTAGTGAAATGCATTTCTAGGACAGACATCCCATCATCCTTGCATATTCTACTGGTTACAGGCAAGTTACAGATCTCGTCCACTCAAGGAGAGGGGATTATACAGAGGCGTGGATCACTGGGGGACACCTTAGGATGTGCCTACCACATACTAGAAAGACACTGCAAAAGGCGAGAGCTTCCCTTCCTGGTTCTGGAATCCTCACTTGGCATTATGCAGTGTGTGTGCGTGCGTGCGTGCGTGTGTGTGTGTGTGTGTGTGTGTGTGGCTTTGCCAGTAGCTGGCTCCCACAGCCTGAGTGGCTTCTCGGGGCTCAGTTCCTGCAGAGCAAGTGTCTACCTGTCCAGGGCCAGGCTCCTGCTGCAGCACCCAGGTCCTGCAGTGCCCAGTGGTCAGCAGCCCACAGGCTGGTAGCCTCCCCTGGCACAGCCATAGGAGCATAATATATTCTCCTTAGATCTGATATCTTAGTATACTTTAGTTTTCTTTGCTTCTCACTAGTTCAAAGATCTTGTTTCTCCAATTCCATGTTATAATAATTTTTTTTTTAAGTAGGCTTCATGCCAGTGTGGGGCCCAACACGGGGCTTGAACTCACAACCCTGAGATCAAGACCTGAGTTGAGATCAAGAGTTGGATGCTTAAGCAACTGAGCCACCCAGGTGCCCCATAATAATTTTTATATTAAAACTTCCTCGTTGAGGGTGCCTGGTTGGCTCAGTCAGTTAAGCATCTGACTTCAGCTCAGGTCATGATCTTACAGTTTGTGAGTTCAAGCCCTGCTTCAGGTGAACAGAAGTCCCACTTCGGTTGAGCCCTGCTTCTCTCTCTCCCTCTCGCTCACTTGTGCCCTCTCCCTCTCTCTCAAAAAAATAAATAAGTAAATAAAAAACTCCCTTGTTGAAACTGTGTGATTTCCATCTACTGATTAGACTGATTCATGGGCCATGTTCAGTTAGGATCTGCTAGCCACTGACATTTCAATGACCTTGGAGATGTCTAGGACATTCACATTTACAAATGGAAAGTCTGTCACTCACCTCTTTAATTTCTTTCAGAAGTTCAAGAGCACAACTGAAGTCTGGGGGAGTAGCTGACAATTGTTCTTTAAGATGGTCCCAAAAGGCATTATGCATTGTCTCCTTGACCTTGCCTTCCAAACTGTAAGAGGGTTAAATGAGCAAATTACTTTCCCTACCCAAAAACTGTTATAAGGTCATTATCTCCTAAGCCCCAAACAAACAGCATTTGATATGACAAAAGACGATTATACTGGCAGGGAAAGGCCAGGAACTGTGTATAGACTGTAGCAAAGTTGACAAGCTGGGGCCAGACTTGGATGTCATCAAGGGTATCAGTAAAAGCTCTCAGAAGGGCTCTTCATGATTCCAAGCAGCCCTCCCCGCCCTGCAACATGAAGAATTCTGAAGACATGTCAGGCCAGCTTTAGCACTGACACTGCATCTAACCTAGATAATATGTGACTTAGTTTCCATTTATGTATACATATAGCAATGAACTAAATGATCTTTTATTTTCTTACAGTCCTAAAATGAAAAACAGGATTTTCCTTCTTTGATAATACTCGAATATACGTATTTCCAAATCAACAGATCCAAAACTGAATTTGCTATCTTTTTTTTTTTAATTTTTTTTAACGTTTATTTATTTTTGAGACAGAGAGAGACAGAGCATGAATGGGGGAGGGGCAGAGAGAGAGGGAGACACAGAATCTGAGGCAGGCTCCACGTTCTAAGCTGTCAGCACAGAGCCCGATGCAGGGCTCAAACTCACGGACTGCGAGACTGTGACCTGAGCCAAAGTCGGACGTTTAACCGACCGAGCCACCCAGGCGCCCCATGAATTTGCTATCTTCCCTCCAAACCTGTTCCTCCTGTATTCCCAATCTCACTGGTACTACCAGGTAGCCAGTCATGAGGGCCAGAAAGATCCATCATTTCTTCCCCTTAAAAAACAACAACAACAACAACAACAACAAAACAGAAGCAAAGGCAACTCCATTTAGAAAGAACAGTCTTTTCAGAATGTGGCACTGGGACAACTGGACAGCCACATGCAAAAACAATGTGTCTAGACACAGACCTGGTACCTTCCACAAATGGATCACAGGCCTACATGTAAAATGTAGATAACCCAGAAGATAACACAGGAGAAAATCTAGGTGGATTGTGGGTTTGGCAATGACCTTTTATATTTTTTATTTTTGTTTTTATTTTTTTAATGTTTATTTTTTTGAGAGAGCGAGAGAGACAGAGCACAAGTAGGGGAAGGGCAGAGAGAGAGGGAAACACAGAATCTGAAGCAGGCTCCAGACTCCAAGCTGTCAGCACAGAGCCCAACGTGGGGCTCGAGCTTGTGAACTGCAAGATCATGACCTGAGCCAGAGTAAAATGCTTAACCAACTGAGCCACCCAGGCACCCCTGGCAACAACCTTTTAGATAAAACACCAAAAGCAAGATCCATGAAAGAAAAAAATTGGCAAGTTGGAAAACTTGTGCTCTGTGAGATACGCTGTTAAGGGAATGAAAACACAAAGCACAATCTTTGCAAAACACGTATCTGACAAAGAACTAGTATCCAAAATAGACAAAGAACTCTTAAAACCCAACAAGAAGAGAACAACCCAGTTTTAAGACAGGGAAAGATCTGAAGAGACACTCAAGTCTGTTCACCAAAGTTGTCATGCAGATGGCAAATGAGCATATGAAAAATGAGCATACTCAACATCATTTCATCAGGGAACTGCAAATTAAACAATGACGTAACAATACACATCGATGAGAATGCCCCAAATCCCAAATGCTGACACCACCAAATGCCGGTGAGGATGTTAAGCAACTCTAAGAACTCTCATGCATTCCTGGTGCAAAATGGTACAGCCACTCTAAAAGATGGTTTGGCAGTTTCCTACAAAATTAAACTGTCAGTAACTGTGCTCTTCCATATTTAAGCAAATGAGTTGAAAACTTACGTCCACACAAACACTTGCACAGGGAGGTTTATAGCAGCTTGATTCGTAATTGCCAAAACCTGGAAGCAACCAAGACGTCCTTCTGTAGCTGAGTGGACAGACAGACTGTGGTACAACTGGACAACGGGATTTTATTCAGCATTACAGAGAAATAAGCTACCAAGCCCCAAAAAGACACGGGAGAATCTTACATTTTTTTTTTAACATTTATTCATTTTTGAGGGAAAGAGACAGAGCGTGAGCGGGGGAGGGGCAGAGAGCGAGGGAAACACAGAATCTGAAGCAGGCTTCAGGCTCTGAGCTGTCCGCACAGAGCCCAACGCAGGGCTCGAACCCACAAACTGTTGAGATCACGACCTGAGCCAAAGCCAGACGCTCAACTGACTGAGCCACCCAGGTGCCCTGACATGGAAGAATCTTAAATGCATATTACATAATGAAAGAAGCCAATCTGAAAAGGCTACATATTGTATGATTCCAATTATAGGACATTCTGGAAACCAGCAGAGACAGTAAGAGGAGCAGTGGTTGCCAAGGATTCGTGGAGCAGGGACTAAAGGGCGAACAAGTAGAGCACAGGGGATTTTTAGGTCAGTGAAATCACTCTGTATGATACAAAAATGGTGAATTCATGACATTACACACTTTTCAAAACCCATAGAATATATAATACAAAAAATGAACCCTAATGTAAACTATGGACTTGAGTTAATAACAACGTATTAATGCTAGATCACCGATTGTCACAGGTGACCTATTACAAGATATGAACAATGGGGCAGAAGAGGGGCTGTGTGGGAACTTTGTACCTTCCAATCATTTTTCTGCAAAACAAAACTACTTTAACAAAATGTGTTGGGGCACCTGGGTGGCTCAGTTGGTTAAGCATCCAACTTCAGCTCAGGTCATGATATGGTTCTTGAGTTCAAGCCCCACATTGGGCTCTGCACTGACAGCTCAGAGCCTGGAGCCTGCTTCGGATTCTGTGTCTCCCTCTCTGCCCCTTCCCCACTCATACTCTCCCCCTCTCTATCAAAAATAAATAGACATTAAAAAATTTTAATGTTTATTAATTTAAAAAAAGAATGACAGGAATTAATTTTCCTCTGAAAGTTTATTTAAATGATGTCTCTAAATCTACAGAGTTAGACTCATAAGAAAAGGAACCATTTGAAAAGTCTGAGGCTGTACCTAGTCATTGCCAAGTAACTATTGGTTTTCTTGAATTAAACATCCCCCCCCCCAGAAAAATACAGTAGTCATGCATGCTTCTTGTAAAACAAAAATTCAGCAATACAAAGATGAAAAAGAACAAAAAGTCAAAGTTCCTCTCCCAACACACCATTCCCAATCATCAGAGGTAACCAACTATAATCTGTCCAATGGTCTAAGGTGCATTAGAATTGTTCTCAACTCTTTTCTCCTCATCCTACTTAACCAATCCATCTCCAAGTTCCATAAGCTGTGCATCTTAAATGTGTCTGAAATCCATTCCTTCCTCCCAGCACCTCTCACCCAGACAACTGCAGTAGCCTATTCACTGGTCCCCCTGCCTTCAGTCTTGTCCCTTGTCAATCTGTTCTCCACCAATTCATTGTAAAATCAAGGACTTCTTGGGGCGCCTGGGTGGCCCAGTCAGTTAAGCGTCAGACTCTTGATTTCAGTTCAGGTCATGATCTCACAGTCGTCAGATGGAGCCCACGCTGGGCTCTGCTCTGGGCAAGGAGCTTGCTTAAGATTCTCTCTCTCTCACTCTGCCCCTTCCCAATATGCATGTATGCACTCTCTCTCAAAAATAAAATAAAAAAAATAAAATAAAATAAAATAAAATACTCCTAAAATTCAGTTCTGATCACGATGCCATGCTCATTTAAAGTCCTCTAGGGGCTTTCCCTCATCAGCAACATAAACCACTACCTGGACCCATCTGGATATCGCTCTGTCTCCTTTCTCCTTTTCCACTTTATCTCCTCTTATCTCATAGTATGTTGTGCTCAACCACACCAAGGAACTTGTAAAGAACATACTATATTCTTGCCTCTGACATAGTTTCCTCGGCCAGGAGCATTCTTTCACACCTAGACCATCTGGAAAGTATCTATTCCACTTCTAAGACTCAGCTCAAATCTTCATAAGCAACTCAAGTCTTCCTCTGTGGGCCAATCTTCTCTGACCCTCCTTAAGCAACTGAGGACTCTCATGAAACTCTATATACACAACTATGAGTGAATTTACCAGTCTTTACTGTTACTCAACTGTCGCTCCTACAAAAGCTTCCTAACAGCAATGACAGTACCTTATTTATCGATAATGATATCTCTATCTCCGGCACTCCCCATTTTTGCCTACCACATAAGGACTCAATATAACACCTATTGAATGAATGCCCAAACATGGGATTTCCCTTCGGAATGTGCATTTGTCACGAACACCATCCTATGCACAAGGGAAGCCAATTGCCAATAATGAGTGACCTCTAACTGTTATTTCAACCTTTTTCCTGATATGAATTTGGTGTTACCTTACGTGAAAACCCAGCTCTGAATCATAGTATTTCCCATTTCATTTCTCCCTCTGGCATCGCTTCTATCCACCCTCCCCCCAACTGTCTCACTACTGCCCCTTTGGCAGACCTTCACTCCCAGTTTCTTTCTTTTCTCCTCCCCTTCAAGCAACAAACACATCTAAGCAGTGAGAGAGATGCTAGGAAATGTGGATTTTGGTGAAAACCTGTTCCCATAGAAGCTGTGCTTGGCATGGACCCCCACTGGTCCATGGGCAAATCAGAGCACAGAGAGGAGGGAGGGGAACAGCCTGTGACAGAGAATGGCCCTTTAGTCACAGATTCCCTGAAGCTGCCACATAACAAAACCAGTTAAGGAAGCTGACTAATCACAGCTGCCCTCACGTATCCATTGGTGGGAAATTAGAACTGTTTTAAAATCTGACACCGACTTTACCCATTCAACTGCCAATAAACCAGCAGAGCCACTTAATTCACACTTACCAGATGGTTCTTATTTATTACACTGCCAATATAAGGAACAATCAAAGTGAAGCTTGATGGAGGTGGGGGAGCATTATTTATCAACAGAGTTCTGATCCCGATTCCTAAAATAAACTGATTTATGAGCCGGCCAAAAAGACAATTGAAAACGCCACTATGAGAAAACTAGTATTTTATCTGTGCCTGTTTAATCTGCAGTCACTTAAGAGAGTAATTGAAAGGAGCTATAAGGTAGGCAGCCGGGAGGATGACCCCAAAGATGTAGGATTCCTGGCATTCACACTGGTGTCATCTCATGTCCGGAGGGTGGGCTGGGCTCAGCACCCACCTTCTAGCAAACAGAACGCAGCAGAGGCAACAGGAGGCACTTCTGAGATGAGGCAACAAAAGACTGTGGGTTCTGTCGTGGGCACCATCTCTCACACCCTTATTCTCTCACTCAGAGGGAAGCCAGCTGCCACATGGCAAGAAACTGAGGGGGGCTCTGGCCAGCAGTCAACACATTGACCGCAACGTCATGAGAGAGAGACCTTGAGCCTGAGGCCCACGGTTAAACCACGCCCATATTTCTGACCCACGCAAACTGTGAGATCACGAACATGGTTTTAGCTACCAAGCTTTGGGATCATTTGATGGCCACAATAGCCAGCCTACAGCACAGCCAGCAGCACAGGCTGCTTCCTGCACACCCATCAAAGAAGATCTGAAATCCACTCTATTGACATTTTATTATTAGTGGGGGGTCCCAAAATCAACATTCCAATAGTAATTACTTTGGTTGATTCACTAAATAACATTTGCTTCTTGACTCTCTAATACTAATAATTACTCTTCTGTTTAAATTGTTGAGACCTCTTAAGGTTTATATTCAGACACTGTATTTTCTCCAGTTTTATTGAGAAAGCACTGACTGTATTATTAAATAAAAATGCTTCAAGTCTGGTCAGAAGCCATTAGTGCTAAAACCTATGACAGGATGAATAAAATGGGAAAATCAGAAAACCAGTACCTGCTTGGAGGTAAAACCTTTTCTTCCATGTGGAAATCACGATTCATTCCAGTATTGTTGTTCAGCTTAGAAACGTTGTCAACTGTGTCTATTGGACCTGTGATACAAAGAATTTATGGTGTACATCTGAAACCCACGTTTCATGCATCAACTCTACCTCAATTAAAAAAAAAAAACAAAAAACTTATGGTGGACACAAGCCTAAATTTCTATTTTATTCAGAGATTCACTCTGGGTAGGCCCCAAATTTAGATTCATCAGCTTGATCTTACACAAACTTCATTCAACCATTCTAGTCATTTCTGTTTCCTGAACTCCAGGCCCTGTGCCTGTAGTCGGGCATGTTGTAGCCAACTGTCCTAGGCCTCAGTGCCTCGCAGAATAGTCCAGCGTGGGGGTAAGGGAGGACAAAGAAGCTACTTTACAAATAACAAACAAGCCAAATGATTATGAAAGCAGCAAAGAAACAATGATTTGTGATTTGCAAAAATAAACATTTATCTAAGGGGACTGAGTCTACTCTCCTCTTCCAGCCTCTGATGAGAGTTAACATCTCCATATAGATGGTACTGAGTTGCACCAATGTCATTTGGTCTCATAAAGCAGTAGCTCCCAGATGTTAGGATTGCACAGACTAATCACATTTCCAAAAAAGACTTTTGAGCAGCAGACGACTTTTGTTTTGCCAAGTATGGACAGTGAGACCAGCAACTAAGCAAATAAAAAATCCACTCTACCACCACCAAGCCATCATTTCATAACAGAATAACCTCTAAAAAAAACAAAAACAAAAACAACAAACAAAAAAAAACAAAAAACATAAGAACAAAAAACCAGAATGGGAATATTGTCAGAATAGTCCTTTACACTGAATCAATTTAGCTTTAGGAAAAAACTCATTACAACATCTTTATTTTCTTTCACTAAATATTGCTAGGAATTTTGTCACGAACCAGCACTAGCTGTTGGGAACCACTGCTCTAAAGTCTTAGCACAGACCCAGCTGACAACATTCTCACATAACAGGCATGAGAGTTATAATGATCACTTGTATGTGAAACGAAGCTGCACACAGCTAAGTCGTATTTTCCCATTCTCTTTCAACATCACTTCATAATTTGTTTCCAGCAAAATCTCGGATTCCAAGATGTGGAGCAGATATAAATGAACTAAGATTGGCCGTGAGTTAGTTGATCTTTGTTGAAGCTGGGTGATGAGTAAATATGGTTCATGATACTAGTCACTATACTTTTGTAAATGATCCGGTTTTCCATAAGGAAGAAGATTCAAAATGTAAAAAGGAGGGGCGCCTGGTTGGCTCAGTGGGTAGAGCACACGACTCTTGATCTCAGGGCCAGGAGTCTATTGAAAAAAAACAAAAGGAAAAAAGGAAAGATAGTTATTGTAGAAAAAGGGTTACATAAGATGCCTTTATTCTTAGGAAATACATGATGAAGTTTTTAGAGGTAGTCATTATTCCAATTCTCAGCAAGAAAGGAAAAAAATACATACATATATATGAGAAAGAGAGAGCAATGTGGCAGAATGTATATATAGAGAGCAATGTGGCAGAATGTGTGTGTGTATATATATATATATATTCAGCAAAAAAGAAAAAAATACATAAATACATATGAGAGAGAGAGAGAGAGAGAGAGCAATGTGGCAGAATGTTGACAATGTGGACATTGACTGCGCTTTCTGTTTACTTTTCAACAAAGTTGAAATATCTCAAAATTCAAAATTAAATAAAAAATTTATGGGTAAAAAGGTGATCGCAAATTTACCAAAAAGCCACTGAGCCCTTGCTTAGGTAAACATAAAGATGAAGTGAACCTTACATGCAGGGTTGGAAGTTCCCTTTATTTCTGCAGCCCCTCTGAAGTCCTTAGGGTCAGCCAAAATGGCAAAACAGTCAAATATGTAAATGGACCATCCCCTAATTCACTAATGCGAAATGAGAAGAGAACATCTTCAAAGGGAGAGTGAACTACAGCAGCTTACTGAAGGACTGAAAGATCACACAGAGAAACACTTTCCAACTACAAGTCAAAGTTCATAACATACTTTGACAAGACTGTTCTGTTGCTCACGAGTTTGGTGGCGCTGTGCAACTCCAACAGCTGTAAAACTCAGGAAAGGGGCGGGCCGAGAGAGAAATGAGAGGTAAAATCAACTAATGCAGATCTTTAAAATCCAGCCACCTGAAAAACGTGTTTACACTGTATTTACAAAATACTGGTTTCCACCCCCATATCAGATTCATAGCTAAATAAATTCCACCGCACCCAATTTGCCACTTTGGGCCCATTCTGTTAGCCAGCAGCGCCCCCGTGTGGCTATAGGAGAAACAAGTGTAATTCAACCTAGTAGCAGGGCGTTCAACTAATTTTTCCCATTTCAATCTTCAAGAATTTAACTCAGGTTAAACTCTTGCATGTGGACAGGTCTTCGGATTGATGCCTGTTTAAATTCTCTAGAGATTGTCATAAGAGAAATGCAGGATGCGTCCTAGTGAAGCTGGACCTACCGAAGTGTGGGAGAGCCCTTGTGACCCAATAGGAACATAAGAGTACATCTATAGTACAGAGCTCAAGCACAGGAGCCCAAAGCAGTAGTAACCTCTTGAGTCAACGAAGCGCCAAAAGAACACAATTCCCATCCGGGATCACTTGGGTCCTTTAAAGCTACTCCAAGGGTCCGCCATTTTACACTTACAAATTCAACGACAACGGCTGTGAACGAACACGGCGTCAAATCTTGTCAGATTCAAGTAATCACACCTGGCTCACTTCTTTTTCCTGGAACAACAACTCTTTGAAGACCTTTGGGTCATAGGGGGCCTAGGGCCAGTGGGCAGATACTGGGTGGTGGGAGGCCAGGCGAAGGGGGCCCAAAGCAAGAGGGACGGGAGGACGACAGGAGGATCGTGGGCCCTTCCTCTCCGCCGGCCCCACACTGGGCGCCGGCCGAGCGGCGAAAGGCCGGCGGGGCGGGACCTACAGGGAGGGTGGTCCTTGGGGCCGATCTCGTTTTCCCCGGTCGGTGCTGAGGCTTCGAGCTTGCAGGACCCGCACTCTGCATCGCCTGGGTCCTTCAGAGGCACTTTCTCCTCGACGTCCGGCATGTTGCGGATGGAATCTGGACTGGGAGAAATGACGCGCCGTTGGCGTCGGGGAAGGGGACTCTCCAATTGCCGACCAGGGAGCTGAAGCCTGGCCCGTCGCGCCCGACCCGGACAGACCAAAAGAGTAGGGTGGGCACCTTCGGGGCCTCTCGGGGGACAGACGGGACAAAGGAGCCTAGAAGAGCGGTGCGGGGAGCCAGAAGTCGGGCTCTGGACGCGCAACGAGGAGGCAGCAGGCCGAGATGCGGGCGGCCCTCCTCGTCCGGGTCGCCCGCCGCAGGCCCTCTCAGGCTCCGGCAGCAGGGGGAGCTCTCGGCGACCCGGCTCCCGTCGCTCACCTCCTCCCCGGCAACCCGCCGTCTGGTCTGGGGTCAGGGCTGCGGCCGCGCAGCCTCCGGGCCCGGGCTGTACCACTGCGGCGGGGGGGGCGGGCAGCCGGGAGGGGCAGGACGGAGACGCGGAAGCGACTGGTCGAACCCCTCGCGCACCCCCGCCCGCCACGCCGGGGGCGCTCGGTGGGAGAGTCGGGGATTTGAGAACAAAGCGCCTCCCGTCTCCTGGGGCAACGGGCGGGATCACGTGCCCACCCCGCAGTCGGCCGCCTGCCTTGCTGGGGCCGAGGCGGTCGGGCTCGTGCTGGGTCGTCGTGGGCACGAAGCCCATCAGACCCTGCGTGGTCGCTGGGGCTGGTCTCTGCCTGGCATCTCTGGCTCCCTACGAAAAAGATCACCTGGAACTGCTTAGGGAGGGAGGGGCACTGTGCTTTGTTTCTCTTCTGCCTGCTCTCATAGCCCGAGAAACAGAACCACACCCAGGAGGGCGGTTTCTTTTTGAGAGAGCAAGGCCATGCTACCATTCTACAGGTGTGGAAACCGAGACTCCCCGCCAGGTCTATTGAGGTCCAGGTCCGTGGAGGCATGGGAGCTGGGCAGCAGTGTAGGCTCTTCCACTGAATTCTTGGCCTGGGCTCATCCTGGACCTGGAGGGCTGGCCCTCGCTCCTGGCTCCAAGTCCGTTGGTTACGGGTCTGCCCTGTTGCCCCTGGAGTGATGTGAGGACCTGGAACGACCACCCTCCCCTCCAATCCCTGCACTTTGAGGGAAAAAAATGAAAAGAAAGCATCCACTCCGTACACCCCTACCCCTCTTTATTAAATGACTTTGTTTCTTACAACAAAAGCTTGATTTAAAGTAATAAAACATAAGATGAAAGTATTGCCTGTAAGAAATCAAGGTATTATAACCCTTGCTTTGTTAGTGTGGAATGTGGATTTTTCTTGCACAATTCATGCATTTTGAAGGGGAAATTATGAAAAGGCCCAAGAACAGTTCTCTCTCTCGTTCTTATCTCTACACCTAAATAGGGCTTGAACTCATAACCCCTGAGATCAAGAGTTGCATGCTCTACTGACTGAGCCAGCCAGGTGCCCCTGAAAACATTTCTGGTTAAGAAAGCCCACTCTTCTCTGAGGCCAAGGCAGATATGAAGGGAATGGCCTAGTAAAGTTACTGTTTAGCTGAGGAGTTCTTAAACCAGTACATGCTAACTCTGCCCATTACCCCCTCCTCAACCTTTCCTGGCATTTCCCTCAGAGATGTCAAATATGAAACAGGTTGGCCTTCACTCCAAACTCAGAAGGGAGAGGAATTGTCCAACTTCAGTAAAGAGTTCAATGAAAATATGGTTCTTCATTAGTACATAAGGAAATATTTAGGTTGGGTCTCTTAAAAAAAAAGAGAGAAAAATCCAGATTTCTTTTTGGGCATTTTTATTTCTGGGAGAAAGTTTCCAGAATGACACCAGTTCATTTGCCCACAAAAATGGCATTGCCATAAAACTTTCCCTGCTGATGCCTGAAATTACCTCCGGCAGTTCATGCATATATATTACACAGCCTCTTTTAATGTCTTCTTAATACCCAAATTCTCTGGACGGGGCAGTAGGAAGAAACAGCAGAGTGGCAGCACCTGGGGGTGAGGGTGGGGACTGAAGCCAGAAAAGGAGTAAAGGATGGGGGTAGGAGAGAAAGAATTAGGAGTTTTCCCAGGGTCAGCCTGGGGACAGCATTTCATGATCTTTATCACTAATAGTTATCAGAACCAACTAGGCAAAGTTAAAAGTTGAGGGGAATAGAAAGATGATGTGAGAGATATACCCACCTTCCCTTTGGGGTCTTAGTTAATAATAACTGATTTGTGTTTAATGATTTGCAGAATGCTTTTACATTGCAAATCCATATGCTCTGTACACAATCCTACCTGTTCGGTAGGCAAGGTGGGTGTTATTTTGCACCATTTAATAGATGAGCAAACTGGGAATCAGAGAGATTTCAGGTAGTAACCAAAAGTCATATGGCAAGTAAGGGCTTGACTGTCAATCACATACTTTTTCTTAATTCACCTTACCTCTCTGATTCTAGCTGAGAAGCCGTATAAACAAGAAAATATAACTTACATAAAATGGTATGGTAAGTATCCGAGCTGGGGGTACAGACAAGTGATCCTGGAGGTCAGAGAAAGGGTGAGAGATTTTCCAGATGTTTGGATCAGTTCAGACTCAGCCTTCAGCCATGATACCAAGCAAGATTGTATAACTGATTTGGTCTTTGTTCAACCTGGTTCCCTCTCAACCTCAGGACCCTCTTTAAACTCTCCTGATGGGTGTAACTGGATTTTCCACATTTGTCCACTATTTATCAGGAATGCCCTTCTCAAGTGACTTAGCACCTTTACTCTATTAAAGTGTACATATTTCAAAAGATGCATGAGACAAGCAACTCAAGGACAGAAGTAAAAGCCCCATTTCCTCTCACATTGCAGTGCACATGTGACCACCCCCAAGGTTCCCTTTTTATATTAAGCTATCATATAACTTTTGTTTTCTATTTACAATATTTCCCTATTTGTCTTAATACTAGAGTCACTTTTCTCTCCTCAAATCTTGGAGTAGAATTCTTGTTCCAGAAGGAAAGGCTTCCTATACACCCTGGCACACCTCTATATACCCCTGTGGGTTCATACACCCCAGACTGAGAAGCAATTTAAGGAATCTCGGGCCTGCAGCTAGAATGTTCCTGCTTCTCAACCACTTCCCCCATATGTGAGCTTTAACCCAAGCCCAACACCATGATCTGTTTTCATTTGCTAAATACTACTCTGGGTGTGTCACCACACAAAAGCAATTATACAGAAAGTTGGTCCCTACCCACAAAGACATTCTGAAAGAGGGGTTGACAAAGACAAAAATGTAAGAGAAATACTCCTGGATGACTGTAAGAGGGACAGAACCACAGAATTTAAGAGGAATCCTGAATATGGATCTGCTAGCTTTGTAAGACAAAACAAAATAACAGAAATGAAAATCACCTCATTTTACAAAGCAACTTGGGCTCAGTGAGGTTAAATGACTTGGCTAAGGTCACCACCAGTTTATGGAAAATTCAGGACTAGAACTCGTATCACGGCGTTTATAATATATAGTGCTAAGCAAGAGTAAAAATTAATACTGTAAATAAATATTTGCATTTCCTAAAGAAAAATGTAAATGACAGGCCATGGAATGGAAAACGTAAGAGATGGAATTAAATAGAGGCCAAGACTGCAAGTACAGTAGACTATACTGGAAGATAAACAGTCAACTAAAGTGGTAGGGACGCCTAAATACAGGGTGGGACATTTAAATGAAACCATTTGGAGTCATGTAAACCGGGGCTGACTTCATTATAGCCTTCCTTATGGTACAGAACCACATGTCAAAACTATTTGCTTTAGTCTCTTGATAAACGCGTTTTCCTCATAGAGCCCAAGAGGAGGGTGAGAAAGGTTTAGGTAATCTGGGGGCAATCTGGACATAGCCCTTTGAAGCTCAAAGTGAAGTGTGATGGATGAAGAAACCATTACAAGTCTTTTAAGGAAAGCAGGCTCGAAGAGAGGATAAAGAAGATTCTGGCAGCTGCATTAAACATCCTACCTCTTTAGCCACATCTCACTCTATAAGCAATATTCAAGAGGCCCTTGGTCCTTCCTGCCTCAGGGTCTTTGCACATGCTGTCCCTTCCATCTGGTATCCTTCCCCTTCCCCTATCCCCCTCATACTTCACTCACTCCCTCATTCTTCAGGTCTAGATTGTCAGGTCTAACTTCTTCAGAGAAACTTCTATGAACCTGATTAGCTTCTCTCATACATTTTCTTCATAGCCTTTACCACAGTATATAATTATATGTTTGTTAGCAAAATTAACTTCACCAAATGTGTAACTCCACCATGAGACCATAAGCTTCCTGAGAGCAGGGACTGCATGCACTTCATTTACCACCGTGCCTGGAACGTAGTAGATGCAGAATGAGCAAACAGGCATGAACAGGGGTGGCGGCGTGGAGGAGCAGAATGAGCCCCTGCTCCTCCTCCCTCCCCCCCCCCCCCACCCCACACACACTCAAGAAGTCAGGCACACTGTGTCTGTGTCTGGACCCAGTTTCAGTTACCAGTGTCCATCCTTCTCTTTTTTGTCTCAGAGACATGTTTCCTCTCTTTCCATCTCTTCCCTGTCCTGTGAGTCTTTTAAATCTTCAAAGACAACATCTGAGAGAAGAGGAATGTTTAGCGTCCTGTGACGGGGAGGTCCCCCCTGAACCGGATGGTGGCAGTAGAGGGCAGTGGCACCCTGGGAGTAACTTACAGAAACAGGCTCCTGATGAGAGTCTCTCTCTCTTTCTCTCTCTCTCTCTCTGCAGAGCAAGCCAGGGTCAGCAGCAGCCCAAAGCCACAAAAACTGACTTTAAAAGTCCTCCTAAGAGCTGCATCTTTCGACTCCCCAACACAATCACGCCTTGTGCCCCAGGACACGGCGCGAGTTCCACACTTAAAGCAGTTTCCACAGAACCACATTCAGTTGGTTTTAAACTCTGGGGAAAGCTGGCAGCCTCTTTGTGGGTTTTTAAAAAAAAACTAGTTAGAGGGACAATTAAACCTTTATGGGCCCCAGAATGTACCTATGCAGACATAAATAAGGATCATTCTTCATCACCAGAGAGAATCCACTTTTTGGCAATAGATATATTTTTCTACCATCGCAGGACAGAGTTGAACTCACACCTGAGAGCCTTTATGATGAGGGCAGGTGATGGGGGGTCAGCATGAGCAGCGGTACAACTTTGACCATAAGTTCTCAAAATGGACACATTGCAGGCCTTGGGCTTAGCTGGTCTTAAATAAATCACAAACTCCCAAAGCCTCCCCAGAAAGCTGCCTGGATTTTAGGCCAAGAAAACTCGCTCTGCTGGTGCCCCCCACCCCCCCACCCTTGTGTTACTCTGGGCCAAAATGGTCCATTTGTCAAAGAGTCCTGACTCCTTTATTCCCACTCTTACAACACAATACAATGCATTCACATATTTACAGTGCAGTGTCCTTGAATGGTCGGGATGGCTTTTTTTTTTTTAATCCAATAATATCATTAAATGCATCAGGGGGCTAACTTCTTAAAGGAACCTTTGAGTAAACTCTTTTGTTAAGTGAATCAGTCTTTTGTAAGGCAAATCATCAGCCACCAATTTGTTTTCCAAATCTGAGATTTCACATAGGAGATTTTCTTAAACCAGGCCCACTTTAGATGGTGGCCTGTGTATTTTCTTTTATTTTTCTGTCTTTGGTAAAGACAAGCCCTTCCTGAATAGACATTAGTGGGTAGGGATGAAGGAATCTCAAACACTTGAGAAATAAATCAGTTTCAATCAGTCCTGTCATCCATAATTCTCTCGAACCACCAGCCTAAAGCAAAGTATAATGATCTCCTGACAAAGAATCCGGCTGCACAGATTTGAAGGCCAGTCTATTTGAAGTCAGTTTCAAAAGAAATGCAGAGAATGGGGTTTTGAAAAAAAATTATTGTCGATTTTTTTGAGGCCAAATACATAGCATAATATTTATCATCTTAACGACTGAAAGTGTACAACCCAGTGGCATTCAATAAACTAAATTCACAAGGTTGTGTAACCATCACCACTATCTATAGCCAAAACCTTTCATCATCCCCCACAAAAACTCTTCCCATTAAACAGTAAGCCTCCCTCCCCTCCTCCCAACCCCCTCCTTCACAGCCCATGATAACCTCTATTCTACCTCCTGTTTCTACAAACAGAGTACGGGATAGTTTTAAACTCTGGTTTTACTCTGGGGCTTTTCTTCTTCCCACGGTGTGGCAGGAGAATGGGGAAAGTGTGGCCGCCTTCCTTTCACCTTGTAGACCCTTCCCACTGCGGCCTCCCCACTCCCCTTTCCTCCACCCTCAGCGTCTAGGAGCTGAAGCGGGAGCTCACTTGAACGGGGCGAAAAAGGCAGAGGGCTGCAGCCCCGGCAGGAACAAAAGGAGGTCACTGGGTCTGAGTCTCCCTTACGAGCTCAGGAATGGCAAGAATTTTCTGACTTCAATAGTCTGAGGAAGTAGAAACGCAATGAGCAGAAGGCTGTTTTGGTGTCTGAAGCCTGCGTGTAGCCTGCACGTGGCCCCCGTTGAACACCCACCCATCAGCTACAGCGTTTCATACCTGAGATCTGTCAGAGCTAAGACAGATGGGGCGGCAAGAAGAGACTTGGGGGGCTCCCTTGGGCACCCTCAAATTCCATGCTTCGAATTTCTTACTTTGAAAAACACTGGCTAAACCAACAATAACCCCTGCAGAATTTACATTTCTTGTACCCATTGGTGACCAACAGAGGCACACTCAGAATGATTCACATCCTACGGTTTTACTTTGTTCACAATGCTTAGAAATTCTCAGAGGAGCCAACCTCCCCCCCCCCCCACCCCGCTGCCCACCCTCTCCCCCCTTCCCCAGTGCACAATTCAGGACAACAGGAGACTGGGCTTACGAAATCTGATTTTTAATTGTTTCAAGAACTACTTGAGGACCCCCCCCCCCAGCCTAGTCTCCCCAACCCCAGGAACTGTGAGCCTGCCAAGGCCCTTAGGGCAACTGCGGCAAAGTGGTTCCGTGGCACAGAGAAACAACCGTGGGGTGGTGGAAGGGGAATCACCTCAAAAGCAGGAAGCCTGAGTTCCTTCGGCTGCCCACTTGCTGGTGACCTTGGGTGAGTCACTCTGTCCTCATTTCCCTCAAGCAGGTGCTAGTGCCCTCCAACTATGAGAGTTTGTGGGAAAAGGAGAGAGAAACAAGGCTTTCCAGGATCTGGAATTCTCGCATTCCATCAGGGCTGACATTGATGAACAATGGCTGCAGGGAGGCGGAGTAGGGAATTTGGGGGAAGAAAAGAGTGGGTGGTATACTGTAGGTGTCCTTTAGGACAGGTTGCGGAGAATGAAGTTTTGGTTGGATCCTTATGAGAAAATGTCTAACAGGTAGGTCAGAATAAGCAGCTGAAATTGAGAGAGACTGAGGCAAATGGATAACAAGAATGGAGTTGGGAGCCATGGTTGAGAGATGAAATAGTATTAATAATACCAGACAACATATCAAATGCTTGGCATGTGCCAGGCTCTTTGGGAGCCCTTCACACATGGATGTACTATTATCATTCTCACAACACCCTTACAACGTTGTTAAAAGATGTTGTTTTGGGGTGCCTGGGTAGTTCAGTCGGTCGAGCATCTGACTTCGGCTCAGGTCATGAGCTCGAGGTTTGTGAATTGGAGGCCCGCGTTAGGCTCTGTGCTGACAGCTCAGAGCCTGGAGCCTGCTCCGGAGTCTGTGTCTCCTCTCTCTCTGTCCCTCCCCTGCTCTCCCCCTTTCTGAAAAGTAAACACTAAAAAACAAATAAAAGATGTTGTTTTTACACCTGCTTTACAGCTGAGAACTTAAGTATCTGACTCAAGGTCACACAGGGGATGAGTGGTAAGATAGGGACTTGAACGCAGGGAGTCTGACCTCAGAGCTCTATACAGCCTCCTAAAAGGGGAGGTGGAGGAACACACGAGAAAAGCAATACAGGTGAAAGACAGAACCCTGACAAATACCTGTAAGCAGTACTCCTATTCTCGACCAACTGTGACCTAAAATCAGATCCTGAGAAGATAAAGATGTGGGTCAAGACACACACAGAACCATCCAGGTGTATCTAGTGATGCTGTCAGCTGGTCTGGCTTTGCACATGTTAAATAGTAATACTGAGCGCTTACTGTGAGCCAGGCACTGTCCTAAAAAGCATCACATATATTATCTCCTTTAGTCCTCTCACAAATCCCATTGTATGGGAGAGGAACTGGGGTTCCAAGAACTTAAGGGATTGAACCCAGTTAGAAAGCCTCAGGACTAGGAACTCAAAACCAAGCTTGTGCTTCTGAAGCCATCTCCAGCAGTCTTTCCCGACTGCCCCTCCACCGTCACGTAGTGAAAGTTCTGGACAGCCTGGTATGTTTTGTCTAAGGTTACTCCCTTGAAATAAGTAGTTGAAATCAGTATTTGAAGCCAATACTTCTGGAAGTTGCTAAAGGGTTATCAGCTGCCCGGAACCAATATGGAAGCTTACAACGTGCATACTGGAGTCAATTTAGCCCAGCTAGAATACATTAGCGGCTCTCCTTTTTGGTCCCAGAGACAAGCACAGCGCGTTACTACCAGACCCATTTCCAAGGAGAATCCTGATTGGCCTAAAGTAATCCCACCTCCGCTAGGGTATTGGTTCAGAGAGAGCACGTGACACGAGTCAGGCCAATAAGGCACAATGAGAGGTCAGCTAGAGGCGCCGTTAGTCTACTTGGTGCTTCCGCGTGGGAGGGAGAACCGTTCCTCTAGACTTTGTCCGGCTGGAGTGAGGCGGGGAGCTGTCCCTGGCAGCTGTCTCAGTGCCAACCTCACTACACCAGAGTCACCCGTGAAGCCCAGCCTCCTGCCCAAGATTCCCCAAGCTAATCAAGCCAATACATTTCTTATTGTTTAAGCCACTTCGACTTGAGATGCTTATAGCCCCCAACTCCCACGGGAATGTAAGCAGTGTGAAGGCACAGGTCCTCACTCTCTCCTTAACCCCAGCCCTTACTACAGAATTTAGCATGGAGATATAACTCATCATGTAGTTGAGTGAGTGTGTGAGAGGAGCAATGAAAGAACCTACTATGGGCTCAAGAGGATAGTAGCTAGAAAACACTTATAAAATCTTGAATCAAAGTCTTCTCTCTCTTTTCTTTCTCTTTTTAAAAAAACAATCTCTACACCCAATGTGGGGCTCGAACTCACCACCCTGAGATCGAGTTACATGCTCCAGCTCCACCAACCTGAGCCAGCCAGGTGCCCTTCTCTCTTTTCTTCCTTATGGTAAGCAAAGAAGCAAGACTTGCTGGGTTAGGGTATAGTAATTTTCCCTCTTAATTGGGGCAGACACCTTCTAGGGCCTGCAGCCAGAGCCTTCAGTCCCCCGTTAGGCAAGCATCCCAGAGGGACTTTGAGGCCACACCCAGTCCAAACTAGAGAACAAGACACCAGGAAGGACTTGTCCCCAGGCTAAATAAAACCAGTCAAGGATAGAAATGGGGACTTGGTGGGGCGCCTGGGTGGCTCAGTCGGTTGAGCCTCGGACTTCGCTCAGGTCATGATCTCGCGGTCCATGAGTTTGAGTCCCGCGTAGAGCTCTGTGCTGACTGCTCAGACCCTGGAGCCTGTTTCAGATTCTGTGTCTCCCTCTCTCTGACCCTCCCCCGTTCATGCTCTGTCTCTCTCTGTCTCAAAAATAAATAATCGTTAAAAAAAAAAAAAAAGAAATGGGAACTTGGTAAGAGACATACAAAATTTTACATTATAAATTTAAGTACCAAATATCTTTGAATGTTGGCTAATACTTATTGTTGTCTCTTTTTCATGACTAGATTGTGGGAAATACATGATTATAACTCTATGGGCCTTTATAAGGGAGAGCTCTACCTTCATCCGTCTCTGGATATAGGGCTGAGACTCCCCCACAGCTTCCTTTGCCACCTCTCTAAAAATCCAAAATTGCGAAATGAAACATAGGAAACATTGGTAGACTTCACAACTCCCTTACGCTGCATTCGAGTGTTCTTGTATGTACTTTTTACATAATATTTTGTTTAAAGCTTTATTGAAGCATATTTTTCATGAATAAAATGTGCCAACTTTAAGTATATACTTCAATGACTTTTCACAAATACATATATATCAGGTAACCACCACCACCACCACAAACAGAATTCTTCTATCACACCCAAAGTTTCCTTGAGCCTATTTGCAGTCAATGCCCATTTCCTTATCCCAGGCCCCAGGCAACCATTGATCTACTTTTTGCCACTATAGATTAGTTTTACCTGTTCTAAAACTTCAGGTAAGTGGAGTTATATAATATGTAGTTGCATTTATCAGGTACCTTCTTTTTTTTTTTTTAATGTTCCTTTCTTTTATTTAAAAAAAAAATTGTTTGGGGGTGCGGTGTTAGGAGGGCACACTTTCAAAGCTTTGGGGAGAACACAGGTTCCAGAAGGAATCACTGGGGCAGAAACACATTGGGGTGTGGAGGGGGGAGGTACCTGGGGCTGCCATAAAGTACCACAGACTGGGAGGCTTAAACACCAGAAATTTATTTGCTCACAGTTCTGGAGACTGGAAGACCAAGATCAAGGTGTTGACAGACTTGGTTTCTCCTAAGGCCTCTCTCTTTGACTTACAGGTGGTTGCCTTCACTATGTCCTTATATGGCCTTTTCTCTTTGTGGGCACATCACTGGTGTCTCTTCCTTGTTTTTTAAGGACACAAGTCTTATTGGATTAGGGTCCCACAACCCTTATGACCTTATTTAACCTTAATTCCCTCTTTAAAGTCCCTGTCTTTAAATACAGTCACATTGGTTAGAGCTTCAACACATGACTTTGGGGACACAATTCAGTTCACAACAGTAGTCTTTTGTGTCTGGCTTCTATGACTCAGCATGACATCTGTGTGATTCACCTGTTTTGTGGTACTTATTGGTAGTTTTTCCCTTTTTATTGCAGAGTAGTAGTCCATTGTATGAATACACCACAGTTTGTTTGTCTAAGATGACTCTTTAGGTTATTTCTAGTGTTTTGCTATTATGAATAAAGCTCCTATAAATATTCTAGCATGTCTTTTTGTGGATATATGTTTTCATTTCTCTTGGGTAAAAACCTAAGAGTGGAATTGCTGGATTATATGGTAAGTATGTTTAATTTTGTAAGAAACTGCCAAACATTTCTCCAAAGTGGTTGCCTCACTTTACGTCCCCACCAGCAGTGTACAGAAGTTTCAGTTGTTCCACATCCTTACCAATACTTGGTATTGTTCATCTTTTTTTTTTTTTAAGACGTTCTAGGATGTAGTGGTTTTTCATTGTGGTTTTCATTTGCTTTTCCTTGATGACTAATGATGTTGAGCATCTTTTCTTGTGCTTGTTTGTCACCTAGATGTCTCCTTTGGAGAAGTGTCCATTTAAAGCTTTTGCTCATTTAAAAAAAGTGGGTTGTTTTCTTATTATTGAATTCTAAAAGCTCTTTACGTATTCCAGCTACAATTTATCAGTTAAATGCTTTGCAAACATTTTTATCCCAATCCTTTTCATTATCCCAATAGCATCTTTTAGAACAGAACTTTTCATTTTCTTTAAGTCTGGTTTATCAATTTTTCTTTAAGGATCATGCTTGTCTTGCAATAAAGACCGTTTTACTTCTTCCTTCCTAATATAAATGCCGATTTTTTTTCTTGTCTTATCGCACTGGCTAGAACTTCTAATACAGTGTTGAATAGAAGTGATGGGAGCAAGTATTCTTTATCTTGCTCCTCATCTTAGAGGGAAAGCATTCAGTCTCACCATTAAGTATGTTAGCTATAGGTTTTTCATGGATTGTCCTGATCAGGTTGAGGAAGTTCCTTTCTACTGTTTGTTTGCTTAGTTTTTCATCAGGAATTCATGTTGTATTGTTGTCAAAAGTTTTTCCTGCATCTATTAAGATGCTCATGTTTTCTCTTATTTTATTAAGATTGTGAAGTATATTGGTTTTCTAATGCTAAGTCAATCTTGCCTTCCTGGAATAAACCCCACTTGATCATGGTGTATTTTTTCTTTTTATATATTATTGGATTTGATTTGCTAAAATTTTGTTTGGAATTTTTCTATTTATGTTCCTGAGAGCTATTGGTCTGTAGTTTTCTTATAAATGTGTTTGTCTACTTTCAATATCAGAGTATCAGAATAATACTGGCCTCAGAATGATTTGAGAAGATTCTCTCCCCTTCAGTTTTCTGAGTTAGTATAGAATTGGTGTTTTGGGTGCCCGTGGCTCAGTCAGTTAGTGTCCAGCCCCTGATCTTGGCTCAGGTCGTGATCTCATGGTTCATGAGATCTGTGCTATCAGCACAGAGCCTGCTTGGGATTCTCTCTCTCTCTCTCTCTCTCTCTCTCTCTCTCTCTCTCTCTCTCTCCCTCTCTCTTTGCTTGTCCCCTGCTTGCTCGTGTAATCTCTCTCTCTCAAAATAAATAAATGAACTTCAAAAATAAACAAACAAATAAGTAAATAATCCTTAAAAAAAAAAAGAACTGCTATTTTTTTTCTCCTTTAAATATTTGTGAAATTTACCAGTAAAGTTATCTAACCCTGGAGTTCTTGTTAGGCAGAAATTTTAAGCTAGAAAGTCAATTTAGATATTGGGCTATTCAGGTTATCTATTCTTATTAAATGAGTTTTGTTACTTTATCTTTCAAGGAATTTGTCCATTGCACCTAAGTTGTCTGGTTGGTATTTATTGTTCACTGTTGGCATTAACAAAGTTGTTCATAATACTTCCTTATTATCCTTTTTTTAACCTGTAAAATCTGTAGTGAGGTCACCTCCTTCATTACTGATATTGGCAATTTGTGTGTCCTCTGTTTTTTCCTGATCCATGTGGCTAACAATCTATCGGTATGATTAATGTCTCAATGAACTACCTTTTGGCTTCATTGATTTTCTTCACTGTTTTGATGTATTATATTTTAATTTCTGCTCTGATCTTTACAATTTCATTTCTTCTGCTTATTTGGGTTTCATTTGATTTTCTTTTTTTCCAGTTCCTTAAGGTGGAAGCTGAGATTATTGAGACCTTTCAAGTACTGATTTAGTGGAGTCCCACAAATTTTGATATGTTGGTTTCATTTTCATTCCATTCAAAATACATTCCAGTTTTCCATTTGTATTTTTATTTGACCATGGGTTATTTAGAAGGGTGTTGTCTAATTTCAAAATATTGGGAGATATTCCAAAAATCTTTCTGTTATTGACTTCTAACTTAATTCCATTGTGATGAGAGGACATATTTTTTATGACTTGACCCTTTTAAAATTTATTGTGACTTGTTTTATGGCCCAGAATATGGTCTATTTTGGTAAATGTTCCATGTGCATTTCAAAAGAATGTATGTTCTGCTGTTGTTGGATAGAGTGTTCTATAAATAGGAATTAGGTCAGGTTGATTGATGCTGGTGTTTTTCTTCTATACCCTTGATTATGTTCTACCTGTCAATATCATTTATTAAGAGAGAGCATTAAAATCTCCTGCTGTAATTGTGATTTGTTTATTTGTCCTTGCCATTCTGTCAGTTTTTGCTTCACATATTTTGAAACTCTGTTATTAGGTGCAAAAATTTTCAGAATTAAGTCATCTTGATGAATTGACCCCCATATCATTATGATATGGAATGATATTTTTTTTAAATGATATTCTGTATACCTGGTGACAGTCTTTGCTCTGAAATCTACTTTTTCTGATGTTTGCTTTTCTTTCTTTCTTTCTTTCTTTCTTTCTTTCTTTCTTTTGCAACTATTTTCAATTTAATATATCATGGACATCTTTCCAAGTCACAGACCTCTTTTTTGAGATATAATCGATGTATAATGTTATATTAGTTTCATGGTATAACATTGATTCAATTTGAAATGGTCACCACATTAAGTCAACATCCATCATCTCACATAGTTACAGTTGTTACAGTTTTTTTCCTTGTGTTGAGAACTTTTAATGTTTCTTTATTTTTGAGAGAGAGAGAGTACGCGTTAGTGGGGAGAGACAGAGAGAGGGGGACAGAAGATCTAAAGTGGGCTCTGCACGGATAGCAGCTAGCCCAATGTGGGGCTTGAACTCATGAACCATGAGATCATGACCTGAGCTGAAGTCGGATTCTCAACCAACTAAGCCACCCAGGTGCCCCTCTTGTGTTGAGAACTTTTAAGATCCACTCTCTTAGCAACTTTCAAACATATAAAAATACAGTATTATTAATTATAGTCACCATGCTGTCCATTATATTCCCAGGTCCATGTTTCTTTTGGTTGATGTTAGCATTGTATATCTTTTCCCACTCTTATACTGTTTGACATCTGTGTCTTTATATTTAGAGTGTGTTTCCTTTGCCCAAGGTCACACAGCTTGTGTCACACAGTGGTGGAGCCAGAATTATGAACCCAGGCAAGCTGTCTCTCTAGTCCGTGCTCTTGACTTCAATGATATATGATCTCCTAAATGTTGTTCTGAACCCATCTACTTTTCTTCACCTCCAACCCCCAACCCCATTCAAGACCACCTCTCTCCCAGAAACCTATGTCAAGGCAGAATGGAAAACTTTCCCCCTACCCTTTTAGATTCATAACTAGGGTCTGTGGATTAAACTGACAGATTATCAAGAAAAAAGATTTTTATTAAGTACTAGGCAATTAGAATGTGGGAGCTTATATACCAACTTAATAGGAGAAGCAGAGGAGGAGAAGGTACTTACTTACAAGGAAAACAAATGACTTTTAGGAAAGATGAACAGGCCTACAGAATAGATGAGAAGAATTACTGATGGTTTTGTGACAATATCAGGGTTTATCAGGTGATAAAAGCCAATCTTTCCCTGGTTGCTCCTAGGAAGGGGATTAGGACAACTGGGTTATTTTGGGAGGCCTGCTTTTAGACAGAATAGAGAGTTCATGAAAGAGACTATTTTCAGCTCAAAATAATTTTCATGCCACGGTGGCGTATTCTGGACTCTTTCATCTATGGCAGCCCCTGGCTCATCTCCCTGCTTCCTCTCTCACTCTCTCCAATCCCTTCTCCTTGCCTACTATAGTAATCATTTCAAAATGTATCTATGACTATCTTGATCCCATGGTAGCCCCCACTCTTCTGCCTGTTTTGGATGCTCCCCATAGCTCCTAGGGTGAAAACCCAAATCCCTGACAAGGTGTGCAGGGTCCTGCTGCTCTGCCCTGCTCCCTTCTGGCTCCTGGCCCCCTCTCTCACTGAGCTAGACCCGGGTCCTCCTGAGGGCTCCTTCAACAGAGGCATTTTCATTTGCTGATCCACTTGGCCACCTTTGCGAGGCAACTCCTCCTTTTTCCCTGGGTCACACTCCTAACTTCATTTTCCCAGGAAGGCCCACTGTCCTTGGACAAAGTAATTTCCTCCATTGTGAGCTTTCTGAGCCCCATGACCTTACCTTTCCAGCATTGGGTGAGGTGGATGTGGGCCCTCCTCTGGCAGAACAAGGACCAAGTAGTTATCAGTGCACATGTGTCTGTGTCACTAGTGACTCAAGCATGTCTGGCACATGGTGGACACTCAGAACACTTGTTGTGAATGGATAAGGAGATGAGGCATCCAAGGAAAGAAGGGCCAGATGAGGGATGAGGTGAGGCTTAGGGCAGGACTTCCACACTCTCACTGTGTGGAGATACTCTTAGCATCTGGAGAAGAGAAAGGATCCCTGCTTAGAGCCATCTTTTGAAATGTTTAAAATAATAATATATTGTATTACAGAAGGAGTACTAATATTGAAACACAAATATCAATGTATAAAAATACAGACACATTTGTGATTAAAAAGAGATAAATAAAAGTTCTATGTGGCCTTGCTTTGAAAAAAAAATTTTTTTAATGTTTATTTTTGAGAGAGAGAAAGAGACAGAGCACAAGCAGGGAAGGGGCAAGAAAGAGGGAGATACAGAATCCAAGCAGGCTCTAGGCTCTGAGCTGTCAGCACAGAGCCTGACATGGGGCCCAAACTCACGAACCGTGAGATCACGACCTGAGCCGAAGTTGGACACTCAACTGACTGAGCCACTCAGGCGCCCCGGCCTTGCTTTTTTATCCAACCTGACAACCTCTGCCTTTTAATTAAAGCATTTAGAATTTTTTTCACCTCAGAAAAATGCATGAAATTTTTTTTGTTTGATTTGGTTTGGTTTTAATTGTGGTAAAATACACATAACAGAATTTAACATCTCAACCATTTTAAGTATACAGTTCAGTAGTGTTAACAGTGTCAAACTGTTATGCAAACAGTCTCCAGGATTTTTTCATTTTGCAAAACTGAAACTCTATTCCCATAACCAATAAGTCCTCATTTTCCCCTCCCCCAGCCCCTGGAAAGCGCCATTCTGCTTCCCGTTTCTAGGAGTTTGCTACTCTAGTAACCTTACATAAGTGAAATTTGACAGTATAAACCATTTATTTTTAATATGCTTATTGACACAGTTAATAATAATATTATTATTACACAGTGTATACACAATATTATTATTATATACACAATGTATAATAATACCACTTTGCATATAGTATAAAGACTTTATAATGTTCATTTATGCCTTCCTGGCCTTTATGCTTTTGTTGCCATACTTTTTCACTTACACATGTGTAATAAACCACATTTTTTTTTGGTTTAAGCAGTCAGTTATCTTTGAAAGAGATATACACAGTTGAAACATATATATATGTTTTGAATGTATAAAACATTTCCCCATGTGGTTACCTTTTCCAGTGCTCTTCATTCCTTAGGGGAGACCTATGTTTCTATCTGGTATCATCTTCCTCCTGCCTGAAGGACTTCCTTTAACATTTCTTTTTCCTTTTTTTATTTTTAGGTTTATTTATTTATCCTGAGAGAGAGAGACAGAGACAGAGACAGAGAGAGAGAGAGAGAGAGAGAGAGAGCATGAGTGGGGGAGGGCAGAGAGTGAGAGAGAATCCCAAGTAGGCTCCACACTGCCAGAGCGGAGCCCAAACCCAAGAACGATGGGATCATGACCTGAGCCGAAAGACAGAGTTTGACGCTCAACCAACTGAGCCACCCAGGTGCCCCTCCTTTAATATGTCTTATAGTGTAGTGCTGCTGGTGATGAATTCTGTCAGATTTTGTATGTCCAAAAAGATCTGTATGGTACATGTCTTCATTTCTGAAGATACTTTTGCTGGGTATAGGATTTTGACTGACAGGTTTATTTTTTTCTTTTTGGTACTTAAACTATTTTGCTCCCTTGCCTTCTCACTTGTACTGTTTCCAATGAGAAATCTGCAGCTATCCTTATATTTTCTCTTCTGTATGTAATGTGTCTTTTTTCTCTAGCTGTTTCTAAAATGTTCTCTTCACCACAAGTATTGAGCAATTGGATCATATGCATATTAGTGTAGTTCTCTTCAGGTTCCTTGTACCTGGGGCTCATTGAAATTCTTGGATGTGTAAGTGTAAAGTTTCATCAAATTGAGAAAAATTTGGGCCATTATTTCTTCAAATAATTTTTCTGTACTCCCGCCTTTTCTTCAGAGTCTCCAATTATGTATATATTAGGCTGTGTGAAGTTGTCCCATGTGTATTGATGGTTTTTTCTTTTTCTTTTTTCTTTGAGAGTGAGAGAGGGAGGGAGCATATGCATGAGTAGGGAACGGGTAGGAGGGGGAAAGAGAGAGAGAGAGAGAGAAAAGCAGGCTCTACACTCAGTGCAGAGCCTTAATTGGGGCTGGATCCCACAATCCTGGAATCATGACCTGAACTGAAATCAAGAGTTAGACAGTCATCCAAATGAACCACCCACGTGCCCTGCTTTTTTCATTTTTAAAACTTTTTTCCCCAGTATAATTTTCAATAGCTTCACTGTTATGTCTTCCTATTCACTAAAAGGTTCTTTTGCAAAGTGTGATCTGCTATTAATCTTAGGGAGTACAATTTTCATCTCACTTATTATAGTTTTTATCTCCAAAGGTTTGGTTTGCATCTTTTTAAAGTCATACATGTTTTTGAACATATGGAATACAGTTATAATAGCTGGTTTCACATCCTGGGCTGCTAATTATAACATCTGTGTCTGTTCAGGTCAATTTTGATTGATTGATTTTTTAAAAATATTTATTTATTTGGGGGGAGACAGAGAGAGAGAGCGCTGTGCAAGTGGGGGAGGAGCAGAGAGAGAAAGGGAGACAGAGGATCAGAAGCGGGCTCCTTGCTGACAGCAGAGAGCCCAACACAGGGCTCAAACACAAAAACTGTGAGATCATGACCTGAGCCAAAGTCAGACGCTTAACAGACTGAGCAATCCAAGTGCCCCTTGATTGATTTTTCTCATTATGAGTCATATTTTGCATGCCTGATAATCTTTGTTTACATTCCAGACATTGTTAGTTTTACCTTGTTGGTGCTGGATATTTTGGTATTTCTATAAATACTCTTGCACTTTGTTATGGGAGTCAGTTAGGTTACTTGGAAATAGTTTGATCCTTTTAGTCTTACTTTTAAGAGCTGCTAGGTAGGGGGTGCTTGGGTGATTCATTCAGTAAAGCATGTGACCCTTGATCTCAGAGTCATGAGTTCAAGCCCCATGTTGGGCATGGAGCTTACCTAAAACAAAAAGATAAATAAGACAGTATCTTTAAAAAAAAGAGAGAGAGAGGGAAAAAAATTAGGTAGGACCAGAGCAGTATTTAGTGTAGGGCTAACTATTCCCTACTACTGACGTGATACCCATTGAGTATTCTACCCAATGCTCCATGATTGTTACAGTATTCCAGTCTGGCTAGGGGAATGGACTCTGTTCCCAGCTCTTTGTGAACACCTAGGATTTTTCTCTAATCCTTTCAAATGGTTCTTTCCCCAGCCTGGGGTAGTTTCCTCCCACTCATGGGCCTATCATGCTGAATACCTGAGGGAGACTCTCTCTAGATCTCCAGATCTCTGTATCTCCTCTTCAGTACTGTGTCCTGCAAATTCTGGCTACCTTGTTCTCCCCAGACTTTTGCTCTGTCCCCAAACAGATAATTCTCAACTCAGACAATTTGCTAAGCTCTGCCTGGATTCTCTCCCCATGCTGCAGCCACCTGGAAACCCTCATAAGACAGTAAGCTTGGGCAATTGTAGTCCTTACTTTGTTTTCCTATCTCTCAGCAACTGTCTTACTGCCTGAAATGGTTTGAAAACCACTTTTCCATATGTTTTGTCTGGTTGGTTGCTTGGTTGGTTGTTTCAGGAAGGAGAATAAATCTAGTTCCTGTTGCTCCATCTTGTTCTGGAAGCAAAACTCATTCTTTCTCTTCAAGTTCCTTCTTTCTTTGTTTTTCTTCAAGTTCTTTCTTATCCTTTGTTTCAACCAGAACAGTGCCAGGCACGTGATTGGTTCACTCACTGAATGCTTCTTGAATTAATTACTTTTTGTAAGTAGTGATATCCAAGGAAAAGTTTGTTTAGAAATTCAGTTGTTGGTAATTGTGTTAATTTTTTAAATGTTCAGGGGCTCCTGGGTGGCTCAGTCAGTTAAGTGTCTGATTTTGGCTCAGGTCATGATCTTGCAATTCACGAGCTCAAACCCCGCGTTGGGCTCTGTGCTAACAGCTGGGAGCCTGGGACCTGCTTTGGATTCTGTGTCTCCCTCACTCTTTGCCCCTCCTCCACTAGTGCTCTGTCTCTCTCTCTCAAAAATAAATAAAAACATTTTTAAAAATAATAAAAATAAATAAATAAAATGTTCAATAGCAAATTCTTGTAATTCATACTCAGACGAAGACCAAATTCATCTACGAAATTGCGTGAAGGCAGATTAAAAAGTTTTTGGAAACACATCGTATAGCAATGTTTTTGAAATGCTTGCTTCATGTGGACCTGCTTTTATTTCTTTATTTTAGATCGTTTTCTAACCTACAGAAAATGGCAAATATGAGATCAACACATTTATATCAGAATCCATGTTTATTGTCACTACCAGAGTCTCCCTGAATGCCTGGAACACAGTAAATACTCAATACATATTCAAAGAATAATTGAACTGAACAGAACACTTTTTGGGTAGAATACTTTTTACTTCGCCAAACTATTATTTTATTTGAATAGCATCCATCAAATATACCTATTCTCCCCTTTTATTTTATTTAATATAATTGAATTTAAAAAAATTTTTAATGTTTATTTATTCTTGAGAGAGAGAAAGAGAGAGAGAGAGAGAGAGAGAGAGCGGGGAGGGACATAGGGAGACACAGAATCCGAAGCCCGCTCTAGACTCCGAGCTGTCAGCACAGAGCCTGATGTGGGATTCAAATGCACAAACCGTGAAATCATGACCTGAGTTGAAGTCAGAACCTCAACCAACTGAGCCACCCAGGCACCCCTGTATCCTTCCCTTTTATAAGCTGAGAGCTCTATTTATAATAGATCTCTGCCTCTTCTGGTCTCTTCACAACAAACTCTGTTGCCCTTACTTTGTAGCATTGTTTTGTCAGACGAAGTTAACACAAATCAATATTTATTTCTCTATAAGAAAAGCCAACATTTTGATTTGGAAATCTTAATTGAAGACGTTTGGCTTGTAGTCTTGAAAGCATCAGACTTGCATAATACTTTGACTTCTAACTTAATTCTTGTGGATTCTTGGGGCTCTAGCCCCTTCCCTGGAGCTCTGCTCCCATCTGTCATGCTTTTCTATGGTCCAGCCATTTCTTGCACATCTTTTAAGTCCAGCTTAAGCCTTTGTTCCTCTGTGAAGCCTTCTCCTTGCCACAGCAATCTCACCTTCTGCCTACTCCTTAGAACTTTATTCTTTTCCATTCACTTGGTACCTCATCAAGCACACTCCTTGTTTTAAAAAATTTTTTTTAATGTTTATTTTTATTTTTGAGACAGGGAGACAGAGCATGAGTGGGGGCGGGGCAGAGAGAGAGGGGGACACAGAATCTGAAACAGGCTCCAGGCTCCAAGCTGTCAGCACAGAGCCCGATGCAGGGCTCAAACCCACGAACTGTGAGATCATGACCTGAGCCGAAGTCGGATGCCTAACCAACTGAGCCACCCAGGCACCCCTAGCACACTCCTTGTTATACCTTTCATGTTTATGTGGGAACATCTGTTTCAACCCACTTGTAACCACCTTGAGAACAGAGACCCCCATGTGCCTAGCACAGGAATAAGAATAGCAATAACCAACATTTATTGAGTACTTACTATGTGCCAGTTGTTGTTCTAAGAGCTCTTTATGCATGACTTCAGTGAATCCTCACCTCACTCTAGGCACTCCTGGGTGGCTCAGTCGGTTGAGTGTCCAACTCTTGGTTTCGGCTCCAGTCATGATCTCACAATATCCTGAGTTCGAGCCCCGCATCAGGCTCTGCACTGGCAGCACAGGGCCTGCTTGGAATCCTCTCTCTCTCCCTCACTGTCTACCTCTCCCCTGCTCATGCTGTCTCTGTCTCTCAAAATAAATAAATAAACTTAAAAAAAAATCCTCACCTCATTCTAAAGGAGTGGTGCTATCACTATCCCATTTTCCAGGTAAAGAAGCTGAGGCTAGGAGAGTTAGGTCACTTGCCCAGGGTGGCCAGCAGAGCGAGGATTCAAATCAAGCATTCTGGCTTCAGAGCCTGAGCCCTCAACCCTGTGCTGTGGCCCCAGGGATTCAGCAGTGACTCAGTACATGTCCGTTGAATGAATGCAGACCTCCAGGTCTGGCCCATGCAGGACAGAAACATCCAGCAGAGGCTCTGTTCTGTTACTCTCACAGCCTTGCTGCTTACCATCACTGTATCGTTGCTGTTGTTTTAGGAGCAAGATCCTGTGTGGTCCAGGAGGAAAAAGATGCCTACACCCCTCTCCTGCCTTCCTCCCTTGCAGATTGAGCAAAGAGCAAGTTGGGACAATTCTTCCTGCCACCCTGTAGCACTCAGAGCAGCCAGCAAACCTGAACAAGGAGAAGCAGAAAGGGAGTTGGGGGCCTTGGGGGGTTAGCGCCATCCTCAGGATCACTGGTTCCTGGGGCCTGTGCCTCCAAAGGCTCAGTCAACCGGATGTGCCTTTAGCTTGTCGGAATTTGGCCGGATTTACGGAGATAAGATCACTCTGACCCTTAATTCCCCAATGTAATTTATGGGCTTGCCTCTTGTGTGCCGCAACACGTCTGGCTCTATGAAATCTTGTAATTATTTATGTAAACACAGCATCCTGCCTTTGTGGATTATAATTGGACTTGAACAGCAAGAAGTAAGGACTTACATAGTTGGGACTGTGCTGAAACGCTTCTTTTGAAAACTCTCACCTGAGTCTTTGAAATCTTCCCTGTGGCTTATGGATAGCTTTAACCAGACCAAACACTTTTTTTTTTTTTTTTGCTTCTTCTTCCTCCTTCAGCAGGCCTGGGCACATTTATTCCCAAACACCACCAGGTTTTGTAGGTTGTCTCAGCAAACGGGGTAAAGATACCCCAACCATCTCGGCTGGACCCAAACTGCGAGGACATGAGCCCTGGGGTGGAGGCCTCCACAGGTCTCCTCATTGTCTGTTGGAACATGAATTTTATACCCTCACTAAGAATAAACAGGATTAGGAATTTAATGCTGTTTGGAAAAGAGGAGAGGTGACTGGTGAAAGAGAAAGGTCTTTGCTTTTTATTCATGCTGCGAGTTCCCCAGGAACCTTTGCTGTACACACACACACACACACACACACACACACACAACACACGAGAGCCAGGAGGATTAGGGGAAAGAAAATGAGCTGATTGAACCAGATGGTTCGGGAAGCACTCCCAGGAGGCCACTGGGGTGGATGAATCTGCATCTTTAAATAACATTAATTTCTGAAAGGCCCAAATTGTTTCCTAAATTACTGCACTGAACTCTTAGCTTTCATCTATTTTATGGCACCTCTCCTGGTTGAAGGCAGGAGCCAGCTTTGGGGAAATTTCTCATCCTCAATGCAGCTGGTAAGGAATCGGTTTCCTGAAGGAAAAAGAAATTTTTAAGAATCAAGGTGCCTTGGAAAACGGATTTCGGCAGAGACAACCACCTCCGAGTGATGTGAACAAACCATCCGGTTCTAATGCCAGCTGGGGCACTCATTTCCTCAGTAGCCAGGGGCAAACCAATTAACCTCAGTATCCCCATCTGTAAAATGGGGTTAATAATGCTTACCTGCTGCAGGAGTGCTGTGAGGTTTTAATTGGGTAATGGCTGTGGAGCCCTTTGATGTAGTAAATTTTATTAACTTCCAAGGGATTCCCTGAGGCCAGAAAAAGCAGTTAAAACCCAAGAAAGAAGAAAGGCATTGAAAGCAAAGCTCTTGGTTAAGCCTTCACCTCCAGCTCTAATTTCAGAAGTGCAGAGCCCGGTGCCCGAATGCGCAGGGAAAGCGATGATGTCTGGGACTGGGGCTGTTTGAATGGCATTTGGGAAGGTAGATCCTGCAAACTGTCTCAGAAGGAGCTCAGCTTTCAGATCGTGGCGGGTAAAGGTAAACAAATAGCCTTGCTTGATCAAACCGAGATCATTCTTTGTCCCTTCTAAGGTTCTTTTCCAAGAACAAGTCTCCAGTAAGGGAATTATTTTGGTGTTAATCCAAGGTCCTTGGAACTGAATTTAGAAACCCCCAGCTCTGGCTTCCTGCTTCCCAACAATTAAATAAAGAGAGAACTCAAGGTCTGGCCTCTAGCCAAGGGTTCCTGACCAGAGAAGGGGTGGGGAACAGCATCTGCTAAGGGTCAGAGAACTGGGGCTTTTGCGAGTTCCATCACTCACAGCGAGGTGCACTGGCTTAGGTGGCTAGGCCAGCTCTGTGCCTCAGTCTCCCACTTTGTGAAAATGATTTTAATCAGACATCTTTGCCTCAAGGGCCCAAATAATTAAGATTTGGAATGTGAAGTGCGCTAAATCATAAGGCATGCTCAAAGTGTTAACTGTTATAATTCAGGACAAACTTGTGCTTTCCCTCAGTAACTTTTAAAAATCTTAGTTATCAGATGATTGTACTCCAAGTCAACTCTTTCAGCACGAGAAACGCCTTCTTCCTCTGTCTATTGATCTCCTCCAACACATATTCATTGCCCACTAATCAGTCAACACAATTGGGCATCGGCTACAGGGACACACACAGCTCAGGAGGGTGACCAACTCATGAGGTCTGCCTGGGGATGACTGGTCATCCTACTGGGTCCTCGGGCTGGTGACAGTGTTGTTACCAGTTCCTGACAAGCAGCTATTGACCCAGCCTTAGCCTGTCAGGGGAAAAGAGGCACCATAGTGTGGCAGAGGAGCACTGAACAGGAAGTCTTATGACCCAGCTCTCATTCCTGGCCGTACCACTATCTATTGACCTGGGATCAGACCTGTGGCCTCAGCTTTCTCACCAGTAAAGGGAGGAGGTGTGATGTGACTCCTTTTCACCTCTGCCTCTAGGGAAAAAGGCCACAAGAACTTGCCCAGAAACTTGCCCAGCCCCCTGAGGGGGGGAAGGGGGGGAATGCTGTGTGGTTTGCAACAAAAGAGGCCAGTGGTAGGAACATGCTGGGGACCCAAGTCTCTGCTTGTGGGGTTCAGCCCCTAGTGCTCACTGAGTCCTTTACTACCCTTTCTCTGTGAGAAAAACTCATGGCTGCAGATGTGGCCATTCTAAATAGCTGATATATACATAATGATATACATAGTTCTTGAGGCCACCGTCCTTCCTAAAACGAGCATATTTTACCCCTGAGATTCCAAACTTCTCTTTTCCAAGGCTGTGTTAGATTCAGGTTTGGCAAAATGGAGCACTGAGTCCAAAAATTAAAACAATTTCAAAGACCTGCACTGTTTCCCTCATCCCAATTTACCAAGCTACACTTTTTTTTTGGGGGGGGGGGTGTGGTTTTCTGTAATTGTGTTTTGTTGTACAATCTAAAGGTAAAGAAAACTATCTGCTGTTAAAGGAATTAAAACCACATTAATTATACGCATGCTTTGTCTTTGCTGCCCGGATTCTGCAGCCAAACCACTGCTTGCACTCCCCCTTTGTTTGAGCCAGGTAGACAGGGAAGATAATCAGGATTGGATTGTTTTGGGGGGTTGATTCTTTTAAAGTTGCACTTGATAGGAGCTTAAGTTAACAAAAGCAATCTTCTTGTGACAGATCAGAACCTGGTCTTTATAGCATTAAAAAAAAAAACTACGTTGGGAAGAAATGGGAAACAATGATGGAATCAAAGCCGCCCTTCGCAGCCTCCCCACCCCCTTCTGCCCCATCTGAAAACAGCCCTATTTCAATTTCACCGCTGAGCTCAGCCTGCCTGCTCCAGACGTCCAGACCTCGCACTCTATAAATCGTCTCTGCCCTTGCCCCAGAGTTGCTGACTATATGTATTTTGGGGCTCGGCATTAATTCCCTCATCCTTGGCTGGTGACATTAAGATTTGTAACTGATAGAATGTGTTTTTAATGCATTTCCTGCAGGTTACTATTAAAGAAATCTAATTCTTCTGAACTTGCAAAAGGTTCTGCTTCCATTTAAAAAAAAAAAAAAAAGGCGGGGGGGAGTGGGTATTACGGGAAGAATTTCCCTGCAGCCTCCAGATGGGCTGGGCGGCCAGAGGGGTCTGGGGGCTCCGAATCTCAGCTTGGCTCTGCCACTCACTGTTCCTCCTCCCGCCAGCCTGTTCTCTCTGCGCCTTAGTTTTCCTAGGTACGAAATGAGGATAAATATTTGTCTACGAGATGAAGGTGTTGTAAGGATTAATTGGTTGGTGCTTCGGGAAGTGTTTGAAGATGAAAGAGGTTCTCTGCAGATGCTAAGTAAACTCATAACGTGTCTGGTTTTAATGAGCCAGGTGAAGCCAGTGGGGGTGGCTGGAGATTAACTGTGCCTAGTCCAGAGCCTGCCTGCCTGGGCTACACGCGAACTGGGCGGAGCTCCCCACTGGCTCCCTGGCTCTGGGCACATTGGTCTCTATAAATATGTGCAAAGGAACTGAACTGGGATTTAACCCAGACTCTCATGTCACAGAGAGCAGGGCCTCAGACTTCCCAAAGCATGCTTACTATCATTCTAGCACATGGCCTGGGCAAGCTACTTGACCTTTCCAAATCTCAGTTTTTTGTTTGTCAACAGGGATAGTCAGAGTCACCATCTCCTAGGGTTACGATGAGGGTTTATCATAAAAATGGCCAACAGCAGTTGAGAACTTGCTACATGTCAGGCTCTTGGAGTTTGATACTTGTGAACCCACGCTGCTCTCGCACCAATCCAATTAAGGAGGAACTATTGTTATCACCTCCATTCTACAAGTGACAGAACTGAGGCACAGAGGGGTAACCCAGTACTTACACAAGGCTCAAGTTCTTTTCTTTTTACCCTTCTACCTCCCTCCTCAGGGCCCCAGTTCTTGAGTGCAAGCTGCGCCACAGCTCATGAAGTGCAATAGCGTGTGTTACACTTAGCAGAGTGATGGACACATCCTAAGTGTGTAACTAACAGGTTGTTTCAGGAGTTCTCAGACTTTGCCTGATTTTCCCAGCCCGCAGAGAAGATGCCCCGGGTCAGGGGTGGGCGGTGCATGATACGGGACAGGCTCTGGAAATGTAGGAGCCAGGAGGGACGGGACCAGAGCAGGCAACTGACAGGGGCTCAGACCTACGGGAGGATGCCAGGTGTGTGCACACGCAGCCAACCTGCAGGTTTCAGGAAAGTGTAAGTCTGGGCCTGCTCAGGGTGATCGCATTCAGGACCCATGATACGTTGTCAAAAGTATTCATGCCAAATCCTGGTATCTCAAAGGCTATCAGAGCTTTTTTATGAGGTTTGAATGCTCATCTGGGAACTTCCGGAATTGTGCCACAGTTTAAGAGGGAGGGATCTTGGAAGGTGTGGGCTGCATGGCTGCTATTTCGAGGAATCAACAAACCAAGGGATCAGAATGAGGCAAACTAAGACTCTGTCCCAAGCAGTCCTTTGACCCCACGGAAGGAGCCAGAGGGGAACCCGAAGCCCACGGAAGAATGATCCCACACCCCCATCGTGTGAGATCACAGCCCAGGCCCTGCCATACAGGTAAAGGAACCAGCTAACACATAGGTTGGGGAAGCCTCTGGTTAAAACCAGAGTATCTTCAGCAGCTGCTGCTGGTGATGGAACGGTGGAAATGGAATTTTGCTTCAATATTATGTTATTTTGAAAAATCTAATGTGAAAGTCCCTATTTAAAAAAGAGTTGACTCTACGTTGAAATTGACTGGTGTTCCCACCCCACATGTTGACTAAAGCCTTGGAAAACAAACTCCCTGGTAGATCCTGATTCAAATCACTTGGGAGCGAATGCTTCAAGGTACAATCCCTGAGCTGTGAGCAGAAGGGTCTGGGCAAGAAAAACCCTCTCTGTCTGTGTTTATGAAAAGGCAAACAGATCCCAAAGGGAGGCCCAAATCCTAGCTGGCTTTGAGCACAGGCCCTCCAGGGAAAAACACATGGATTTGAAGGTGTGAGCACAGCTTCTCTGGGACCCCAGTTGGCCCCACGTTAGAGGCCTTCTCAGAAACACAGGGAGGGGCAACCTGGAACCTTCTCTGTGAGCACCCGCCTAATGCTGTGCGGCTCACTGCTTCCTCTGCACAGCCATATGAAGCATGTGCATATTCACACCACACAGTCCCTTCTTCCAATGCAGGCACAGGTTAAGTGGAGTGACCTATGCCCCAGTGTGCCCCAAAGAGTCTCAGTTTGTGCTATGTCCCAGCACAATTAGTGATCGCTTTCCTTTCCATTCTCAAAAGTGCTCCCATTTGGATGATAAATTATATGGACAACCTAGGTTAAGCGAATTGCTCAAATTGGCACAGCCAGTGAGTGGCAGAGCTGGGACTCGAACCCAGGTTTTCCTTCGTTCAAAAAGCAGACTCTGGGGGAGCTCCCCCTCATTCACAAATAACAAACCTTCAGGGGTGTTAATTGCAAAACACAGGACAGCCCTTTCAGAGCTGCAAGCCTGCTCCCCTCCTCTGACCTAGGGCCTCTAGGAGCCTGTCTCGTGTGCCTCTGTGGGGGGAAGAAGCACACCAGTGGCGTCAGGCTCAGCAGACAAAACACACGCCCTCACCAACAACCCACTTTGGTGTGTTTGTTTTGTCTGCTGAGTGTGTTTCTACCAGCTTCTCCACAATAAAAATGCAAGAGCTGGCTTCCCTATTTGGACCACCAGCCCAGATTCCGGGCCCTAGCCCCCAAGCCAGGACTTCCTGCCCTCGGAAGGCTGCCCCCCGGGGTCCAC
Source organism: Acinonyx jubatus (assembly GCF_027475565.1). Taxonomy (NCBI): domain Eukaryota; kingdom Metazoa; phylum Chordata; class Mammalia; order Carnivora; family Felidae; genus Acinonyx; species Acinonyx jubatus. Next base: position 116,383,983 of record NC_069385.1, on the reverse strand, counting down.
CCTCAGTCTTCTTTCCACTGCTTCTGTTTCTCCAACACTTGCCTCTGAGATACTTAGTGTTTGCCTGTTGTCCCAAGTTCCTGTGAAACAGCTGTTTATGCTTCAAGACCATAGAAACAATCCAATCCAAGATCATTTTTTACCAGTGAAGAAACTGAGGTCCCGAGAAGTCAAGGGAATAGGCTCAAGGACATAGAGCTGAAAGCTGAAGCCAAAAGACCAGGTGTCCTGACCCTGAGGCCAGTGTTCTCTCAAGCCAGGTAGGTCCTCAGGTTGGCCCTCCGTTGCCCAGTATAAGATACCTCTAGTAACACCAGGAGAAGTCGTTCATATGATGAGGCTGGTTGGATGCCCGAGTCCAAGATGTACCTGCCTGACCTGGTCCCTCAGACCTTGAATCTGCCAAAATCTCAGGGTCAGCAACAGCGTCCTTCACTCATTCGCCGATGAATCTGCCTGCCTGCCTGCCCACCTCCCTGCCGGGTGGTTCTAACAAAACCACACCCAAGGTCAAAGAAATCACACCTCTGAAGGGGGCCTGTGGTCTTCAGACAGCTGGTTACTAGAAATGTCTTCCTTGCACTGAGTGGAAGATGGTTTCCTTCCACCCGTTAGTCTTAGTTTCTCCCAAAGATTCAGTGTGGGGCAAATGTGACCCCACTTCTGCACATCCTAAAAGTTGAAGACTCACAATCACTGCTTTCTGTTATTCGTCACATAATGTTGTTTTGGTGCCAGAATAGGTGGAGAAACCCAAAACTGAAGCCCACCTCTGCCTTTTTACCTGCTGTGTGGCCTTGGACAAGTCACTTAACGTCTCTGAACTTCCATTTGCGTGCGGGAAATATGGGGAGATCATGACAGTGTTTTCTTCGTTGGATATTTTGAGGCGATGAGGAGGTAATCCATATAATTAACTAGCTAGGCCCAGGGTCTAGGCTAGGAAGCATTTATAAATGGTAACACTGATATTCTCACTTTTCTTCAACTTCGTTCTCTATTTCTCTAAATGCAGCACCAAAGCCTTAGTTTCTCTGGAAGCCACATCAGACAACTAACTCTTAACTAAAACCCATGTCCCTTGTTCACACACAGAGCTGCTGAGGAGGGGTCACCCGTGAGCTGCCTCTCACAAACTGCTTTGTTCTCTCCCTCCCAGAGGAGGCTGGCAACTCCTCAGATTGTATTTCATCCTATGAGAGGCTGTCTATCTTTGTGGCCCATCAGGACGATCCTTTGGGATCTGAGATTCACAGAGCAGGGGAGACATAACCACGTGAAAGCCACAAAAGCCCCACCACGTGAGGCTGCAGCCTGCCTCCATTTGCTTTCTCCCATTGCAGGGTCCATAAAAGCCCGCCCGCCCGGCTGCCCAGTGAGGTGACCCCTTTAGGCCTGCCCCGGCCGTGTTGACGTTCCGCCCACATTGTCTGCGGAGGAGCCCTTGTGCCCCTTTTGAAGTTCAGCCAAGTGAAGTGTAATCCTAAGTGAGCTGGAACACGTTTTGATAAAGCAGCCTCCGCAGCTAGGGACCTTCCTTCGGCAAAGCCATTAACATGGGAAGCTGAGCTGGGGCTGAGCTCTCCTGTCTGGGTCCCCCAGCCCTTCCGCTGGCCTTTGATCACAGGACATTAGGACTTTGTTGCTCAAAGCAGTAGCTCCAGCAGACCTCTTTGTTTTACAGATGAGGAAATTGAGACCCAGAGAGGGAAAGCCACTTGCCTGAGGTCACACAGCTAGTGAGGGGCGGGACCAGTGCCAGGAGGCCTCTTGTCCACACTGGTCAGGCCCTCCTCAGGCAGTACAAAATGGGGTGTGCTCAGCAAGAAAAAAAAGAGCGAGGACCCCGTGAATATGGAAGAATCGGAAGTCTCTCCCTGGAAAGCGCTGGCGGTCCCCGGTGCCTGTGCACAGGCCAGGCCTGCTGAGGAAGGAAGGAACAGCCGAGAGTCTGGTCAATACCTTTGCCTTCCCAAAGCACAGCTGTGATTGTGCTGCTACTCGCTCTCACGGAGCCAGCAGGGGCTTGGCAGGGCTGATGTGTCGCCGACCTGCCCAGGGCCTCACAGAGCGGGCCGGTGCTTCTGTGGAGCATTTTGCCCTGGACAAGGCTTTGAGAGGACTTGGATAAATAAAGAGGGCGATGCCAGGATCAATCTCAAGATGCCTGTAAGGATTACATATGTGCTTAGAATAGTGCCTGACAGGTACTCTGGGGCTGGCTGCTGTCACCACCAACACCGTTGCTGTTCCCAGGACATCTGTCATTCTCCTCCACCCTCAGGCCTGTTCCGTGGGCCAGGCCATGTCCCCACCTTCCCTGGTCTGGTGAGAATGGAAGGCTATTCTGGCAATGGCTTGACTTGTAGCTGGGCTCCTTGCCCAGATTTCCAAACCACTGGTCAGAGGGCCACAGAAACACCCCCTGGGAACTCTGGACCAATAGGTGTCTGCCCCCTCCCCCCACCGACAGTGTGGGGGGAGGTCCAGCTGCAGTGTCCGGAGGTCTCAGCCTGTCCTCTGGCTCTCGACATGCCCCTCTGAGCTTCCAGAGCACCCGAGGGAGGGAATCATCCTGTTCTAGATGGAACACCCTTCCTGGTCTCTGGAGGGCTGTGAAAGGTCTCCCCCAGCCCTGAATGCCAGCAGATTCCCCCAGAACAAGATATAAGGGTAATTCCCACCATCTGAGTGAGTAGGGGCAGGGAGACAGGGGTACCTGGTCTTCTTTATCAGCCTTGGAATCTTGGTGTGTGGCTTTCTGGAAGCAGACTGTTCTTCCTAGTGATGTCCTGCTCAGGCTGCTGTTAGAATAAGCTGGCATTCCTAGGGACTGATGGGATGGAGAGAGCCCATAGCCTGCTGGGGGGCGGGGGGGCTCAGGGGAGCCATTCTATAGACGATCCACAAACACAGAGGGTCCACACTTCACCATTACGTACGTTCTATATTTGACTTCTTCTGAGTGTCTTTGCTCTTTGAGGACCAAACCCAGGACATTTCCTCCCTGTGAAACTCCTCACAGTGACTAGCAACTGATCTTCACTGTGGTCACACAAAGGGATGAATGAATCTTGAGCTGGTTCTCTCACTTGGCAGCATCCCAGCATCCTTCCCTCCCTCCCCTGTCCTAGAGGAAGTAGGGGGGTTTAACATCACATTGATCAGCGAAGAGACATAGACAAAGAAGACAGAGTCCCGCCCCCCAAGAGCTCCCTCATGTAGACACTAGTCTCACACAGTGTGGGAGGTGCCCTCACAGAGTGGTATGGATGTGGAGGGAACAGAGAGAGGCTCCTGCTCGGAATGAAAAGGGTACAAGTCAGGGAAGGCTTCCCGAAGGAGGAGATGTCGGAGCAGTCCTCAGAAGGGCTCTGAGCCAGCAGATTTAGGGATGGGGGAGGGTGCTAAAGGCAGCCCAGCCCAAGGAGGCTGTCTGAACAAAGGTGCAGAGGCGGGAAGGCACCTGCAAGCCTGGGGGGACCACTGAGAGCCGAGCAGGGCTGAATGTGGGGCGTGAGGGAGGAAAGACGGTGTTGGGGTGGAGACAGGAGCAGGGCTCCATGTGACAGGTTTTCCCAAAGGCAGTGGCATCCTTATTGGAGCCTCCTGTCTGCATGGTCTCTCAGTGGAAGGCGCAGCACTGCGCAGCGGCGGCTTTCAAACCTAGGCTCCGTCCTTTGCTGGCTGGGAGATGCAGAGGAGTCACTCGACCTCGCTGAGCTTTGCCCTCCTCTTCTGGAAGTACACAGATAATAGGCCGTCTCCCATAGGGTCACTCAAATGATTCAGTCAATGGAAGGGAAGCAGTATTCACAAACACCCCTAGCACAGTGCCTGGAACTTAAAGGGGCTCCTTAGAGGCAGGCTTGGTCATTCGCTCCTTGATTTACACATTCACGTTCTCCTCACTTCTTGTGTCATGCTCTGTCTGCTATCAGGAAAGGTGGTGATACACTTATTCTGGAAATTAGGATACAATTTGGCTGCAGTGACAAAAGCTAACATGACAGTGGCTCCAATAAACAGGAGGCTATTCTTTTTGTTTGTCTGTGTTGCTTTGTTTTGTTTTTTCCTTTCATGCAGCACCTTAAGTATTAGCGACAGGGTGGATACGGTGGCTCCACATCGCTGGGCACCCAGGCTCCTCCGTCGTTACTCTGCCTCCTTGACCCACAGCTTCCTGCCCCCAGCTCCTGACACTGTGTTCAACATTCCCAGCAGCGGGAAGGGGGAAGACGAAGGAGAGAGCCTCCCTGTAGGGAAAGCGGCTGTTGCTCACGTTGACCCTTCTGAGTATTCCAATCATGTGCCACCGGCCAGACTTCATTATGTGGCCACACCTAGCTGCAAAGGAGGCTGGGAGGCGTGGTCTTTAACTCAGCAGTTCTGCACCTGAGGAGATTTTGCTCCCATCCCAGGGGGCACCTGGCAATGTCCATGGAGACATTTGGGTCACACCTGGGTGGGTAGTGGTGGGTAGAGACCAGGGATGCTGCCAAATAAATGTCTTACAATGCACAGGACAGCCCCCAACAAGAAAGAATTGTCCAGACTAATACATTTAGTAGTGCCAAAGTCAAGGAACCCTGCTCGAATTGGGCAGCCAGGGCTTGGGGGTTCCGTTCCAAAATGAAGACGGAGAACGATGACACAGAGACAAGCAGCGATGTCACTGCACTTACAGGTGCTGAGGGTCACATGTTTGAGGAGGATTATATGATATCTTTTCCCAGGGTCTCTCTCCCCAGCAGGGGATCAAAGCTTTAAGTCAATGGGCTTCGAGGACTATCAAGAATTAGCCCACAAGACAGGGAGGATTTGTGGCCAGGCAGTCCCGAAATCTCAGCCCCTGGGTGGCCCACCCAGAACCGTGCCACCGGGGAGGCCAGAACCCACAAGCCTCCCAGTGAGATGGGGCCCCACAGGTGGGGGTGCACCGACTCACCCTGCAGCATTTCACCCTCCAGATGTAACTTGGACTTTGTGAAACCTATTTCTGATTGGTTCTGTTTCCCAAGGTGGTGAAAACTGGGCTGAGCAGAAAGGAGGGTGAGAGACAAGGGGCCTTCATTCCCAGGAAAGATAGCACAGTAAAACTTTTGGGCCATTCGCCCAATAGCACCAAATTACCTGCCTTGAATCCCAGCATGAGAAACTGGTCAAGAGAGAGGAGTGAATATTCGGGTATATTTTTCCCTATCTGATTGTACTTTCTCCCAATCAGTGGCTTATTGGCATCTACAATATTCCAGAAACTGTCCTTCGCACTTTATAGATGCTACCTCTTTTATTCTTTTTAATGTGTATTTATTTTTGAGAGAGAGAGAGAGAGAGAGAGAGAGAGCGCGCGCATGAATGGGGGAGGGGGAGAGAGAGAGGGAAATACAGAATCCAAAGCAGTCTCCAGGCTCCGAGCTCCAAGCTGTCAGCACAGAACCCAACATGGGGCTCGAACCCACAAACCATGAGATCATGACCTGAGCTGAAGTTGGAAGCTTAACCGACTGAGCCACCCAGGTGCCCCAAAATGCTACCTTTTTTAATCTCTCCATTACCTCCCAAAAAACTATTATTATCTCCATTATACACATGGTCGGAGAGATTAACTTGCCCAAGGCCACACAGCTATAAGACGCCAAGAGACAAGTTTTGACCTTGGGAATGTCTGGCCTACAGCTCGCGCTCTTTCCACAACCACCTCCAGCCACAGGACGGCCAAATGGGGATCTGACCTATTGTCAAATGGTTGTACTTCCAAGGCCGAGGTTCACCCATCTCTATCACTTGCTCCATTATCTCACCCGTAAACAAACCTCCGTCTGTGGATAAATGTTGCAAAGAATGGCGTCATCCGTTCTCTAATTTCCAGCTGGGGAAAACAGGAGCCCAGAGTGGTCAAGTGGCTTGTTCAAAGCCACACAGCGAGTCAGAAAGTGACTCAAAAAGCCCTGCCTCACTCTGCTTTGACGAATAAACAAACAGCTCTGGTGCCGCAGCCCCTGCCACCCTGTGGATTTTGCCAGGAAAGCTGGGCTGTTAATGTGGAGACGAGGTCCAGGAGGGAAAAGACTCCAGGTTTTCATAGCTGTGGGACTCCTGGAGAGGAAACCAGCAGGGGAAGAAAGGCTGTTTTTGCCGGTATGAAGGAAGCAGCAATGACTCAAAGACACACGTGCTCCACATCCATTGAGCAGAAAGGCCCCATTTTTAGATAGATGCTCTTTTGAGCCTTAACCACACCCGATGCCACAAGCCAGCATTTGTCAACAGGAAGCCCATCCCCGTGATGCGTATTCTGCTCCCTCACTCTGGTTGCCCAGGACGGGGGGTACTGCTGGGGGTCGGTGGGAACCCGAAGCAAGGGGCTGGGCCACCAGACCCAAGGAGCCAAGCCCAGGGAATGACCTTCATGCCTCTAAGGAAGGCAGTTGTGTCCAGCAACCAGGTCCACCACGAAGGGCCTGAAATAGCTCTGAGGTTCTGTGTCCACGGGGCGGGGGGGGGGGGGCAGTGGCAGGGACTGCGGGCAGTGGGAGTGAGCACAGCGCTGCTTTGTTGGGGCCGCAGGGAGCTCTGCCTCCACCAGCCTGTGCCACCTGCCAGCAGCATGGCTGGGCAGAGATGTCGGCTCATGGCTGGGCTTAGCAGAAAGAGAAAGCCCTTTTTTAGGCTATGAAAGCTGATGCAGGGCACCTGAAACTCATCACCAGGAAAACAGATAATCCAAATGGGGGAATGTTCTGCATGTTCACAGCTTACACCCTAAAATGTGGATGTCACAGCAGCATTATTCATAGTGGCCAAAAAATGGAAACAACACAACTGGCTATCAACAGACGAACAGATGAACAACATATAGCATATCCATGTAATGAAATACTAAGCCATAAAAAGGAAGGAGGTAACGGGGCGCTGGGTGGCTCAGTCTGTTAAGCGTAGGACTTTGGCTCAGGTCATGATCTCGCAGTTCGTGGGTTCGAGCCCTGCGTCGGGCTCTGTGCTGACAGCTCGGAGCCTGGAGCCTGCTTCAGATTCTGTGTATCCCTCTTTCTTTGCTCCTCCCTTGCTCATGTTCTGTCTCTGTCTCTGTCTCTCTCTCAAAAATAAATAAACATTAAAAAAAAAAAAGGAATGAGGTACTGACACATGCTACAATATGGATGAACCTCAAAAACCTTATGCTAAGTGAAAGAGGCCAGCCACAAAAGGCCACCTATTGTATGATTCAGCTTATGTGAAATGTCCAGAATAGGCAAGTCCATAGAGACAGAAAATAGGTTAGTGGTTGCAATGGACTGGGGAAATGAGGTAATGAGGAGTGACTGCTAATAGGTCCAGGGTTTCTATTTGGGGTGATGGAAAAGTTCTGGTTTTAGATAATGCTGATCGTTGTACAACTTTGTGAATGTAGTAAGAAAACCACTGAAGTATTCACCTAAAAGGGTGAATTTTATGGTATGTGAATTATATCTCAATTTTAAAAAGTTTTTAAAACATGGTAACTAAAAGCAGCTCATGGTCCTTGACTGGACCCAATACTAGGGGGAAAACAGTTACAAAGGACATTATTGAGACAGAGACATGTGAAAATAAGCATTGTATTAGAAGCTAGTATTGTATCAATGGCAAATTTCCTGAGTTGATGAGGTTACAGGTCTCTACCTGTTCATGGTAGACAAATGCTAAAATATTTAGAGCAAAGATCATGATGTCTGCAACGTATTCTCAAATAGTTCAGCATTTACAAAAATGACAAGGTTAAACAACCCACCCAAGATTGCGTAACTAAGAAGAGACAAAGTTGAGACATCAGATTATCATCTAGTACAGTGGTTAAGAGCATAGTCTCTAGAGCCAGACTGCCTGCAAACATGCATTCCTGCCCCTTACCAGCTCTGTGACCTTGGGCAAGTTACTTAAACTCTTTGTGCCTCATTCTCCTTATTTTAAAAGTAGGAAAAATGAGATGATGATAACAATATAGTATCTACCCTTCTAGTGCTATGTGAGTTGAAACACATGAAGCCCTTTGGACAAGACCTAGAACACTAGAAGTGCTCTGAACCTATGTGGGGGGAAAATCGGAAACCAAGTCTACTCTACTGCAGAGATGAGACAGACCTTTGTGCTGCCTCTTCCCCAGAAAAATAGGGGCATTCCATATGATGCTGGGACAGAGAGTACTTTCAAAAGGGTAAAGTCACCAGAAGGCAGGGGAACTGATGGGTGAACTGGTCAGAGGAAGGGAAGGCAAGCCACAGGGACAGGACCTCCGAAATCAAGTCCAGAGGGCATGGGGGGGGGGTGGTTTGGGGGAGGGTAAACCAGGCACAGAGAGATGACATGAATCAGGACTGACAATGGTGATGCCCTAAACTGAAAGAGAGCCAGGCTTCTAGCTGAACCCTCCCATGTTCCAGCTGAGGAAACTGAGGCAAGAGAGGGGAATAACGGGATCAGAGGCTAATAGCAGGGAGCGCAAAGCTGGGAAAATATTGGCAGGACTCCTGGTCCCCTGCTCTAGCCCTGGTAGGAATCCTCCAAACATGGCTTTTGTTGCTGGAGAAATGAAAAACACCTGGATACTAAGATGATGGGCATCATTAAAAGGTTCTTTGGGTACCTACCATTGTTTTCAATACTTTCAAGACTTGGAGTGCAAACTGGTACAGCCACTGTGGAAACCAGTATGGGGGTTCCTCAAAAAATTAAAAATAGAATTACCATATGACCTGTTAATTGCACTACTGGGTATTTACCCAAAGAATACAAAAACACTAATTCAAAAGGATACATACACCCCTATGTTTATTGCAGCATTATTTATAATAGCAAAAATATGGAAGCAGCCCGAGCATCCATCGACAGATGAATGGATACAGAAGAAGTGATATATATACACAATGGAATATTATTCAGCCAAAAAAAAAAAAAAAAGAACAACATCTTGCCATTTGCAATGATATGGATGGATCTAGAAGGTATAATGCTAAGCGAAATAAGTCAGTCAAAGACAAATACCATATGATTTCACTCATATGTGAAATTTAAGAAACAAAACAAAGAACAAAGTGGGAAAAAGAGACAAGCCAAGAAACAGACTCATAACTATAGAGAACAAACTGATGGTTACCAGAGGAGAGGTGGGTGGGGGGATGGTTGAAACAGGTGACCGGGACTAAGGAGGCCACTTGTGATGAGCACTGAATAATGTATAGAATTGCTGAATCACTACATTGTATACCTGAAACTAACAGAACACTTTATATTAATGATTCTGGAACTTAAAAAAAAAAGGGGGGGAGCACCTGGGTGGCTCAGTCAGTTAAGTGTCTGACTTCAGCTTAGGTCGTGATCTCAGGGTTTACGAGTTCAAGCCCCACTTCGGGCTCTGTGCTGACAGCTCAGAGCCAGGAGCCCATTTCAGATTCTCTGTCTCCCTCTCTTTCTGCCCTTCCTCCACTCATTCTCTCTCTCTCTGTCCTTCAAAAAATAAATAAACATTTAAAAAAAAAGACTTCAACTCTCCCCACCACCATCCCTGCCCCATAAATGGGAAGCTGTTATTGAAGGAAGACATATTAACTAATATGTACTGCTTCTTACAAGGTGCCCAGCACCATGCTAGGAAATTTACAAAACCCTATCAAGTGGGTTCTATTCCTATTCCCATTTTGCAGGTGAGGCAAGTGATGCTTAACAAGACTAAGGAGTTTGACCAGGGTTGCCGCTGACAAGTAGCAGAGAGAGGATTTAAACTCAGGTCCTTCTGGCTGGAGAGGCTGTGCCCTTTATGCTCTTACAGTGGTTTCCAGTGTGGGTGTTTATCCCTAAATTTTTTTAAGTTATTTATTTTGAGGGAGAGAGAAAGAGAGTGTGTGTGCACGAGTGGGGGAGGGGAGGAGAAAGATGGGGAGAGAGAATCGCAAGCAGACTCCCCACTGTCAGCACAGAGCCCAATGTAGGACTCGAACCCACAAACCGTGAGATCATGACCTGAGCCAAAGTCGGATGCTCACCCGACTGAGCCACCCAAGCACCCCATAAAATCCCTATTTTTAATATAGATCTTAGCATGTACAGAAGAATCAAATCTATGCAAACTGCGGAGTGCTGAGAATTCTTGTGTGTTCTCCCCAACCGTAGTATCACCTGGCTGTAGGAACTCAGGAGAAACTGCCATGTGGCCATTCGATAGAACTCCCAGCAAGTTCAAGGGACCCAGAAAAGTGCCTGCATGAGACAGCTTTCATGACCCGGGCACAGCAGGTACAAACAGAGACAGCTGAGGACTACAAGGAGGGATCCCCCTGCATTCCAAGTCAGTGGGCAAGAAAGGGAGGACAGACTGTGTATCACCAGAAATGGGGTCCCCAAATCAGTAGGGATTAAACTTGGCTGCAAATAGACAACCGTATGTCAGCAGCTCAAACAACAGAGGTATATTTCTCTCTCATGTAAAAGACGTGGGAAATTTGAGCTGGTATGGTGGCTCTCTGGTCATCTGAGACTCAGGCTCCTTTTGTATTTCTGCTCCTCTATCCTAGTACACGGCTTTCTCCTCAAGATCACCTCCTTGTCAGATTCCAGGCAGTGAGGAAAGGTAAAAAGGGTCCATGCCCCCAACCCCATTTAAGGAGTTTTCCTGAAGGTTCTACTCACAAATTACTGGCTGCAAGTAAGGTTGGGAATTTTTCTTTTGCCTGGGCACAATGCTAAAATTGAGGTACTCTTACTAAGGTACGAAGGGGAATGGATTTGGGGTGGCAACCAGCAGCCTCTGCCCCAGTCTCCAAAGGCAAGAAGGCATCTTGGGTGAAAGGATAGAAGAGAGGACCAGAAATCAAAAGATATGCTCTGAGCTTTATGAGTCCCCAACATTGGGCAAATTCCAGAACCTCCAAGAGCATCGGCTCCAGAGGGTTGTGGGAGGGTCAGGTGACATGATGCTATGAAAGGGCTTCATAGACCATAAAACACTATTCCCACATAAGGTATTATGTTTCTGCTATTGCTGTCATTAAAACCAAGAGTGGCCAGGGACTCCTGGGTGGCTTAGTAGATTAAGCACCTGACTCTTGATTTTGGCTCAGGTCATGATC